>NW_027185447.1:7590000-8190000 GCF_022577435.1 Embiotoca jacksoni
TATCAATGAAGATGAAAGGTGGGAGATCTTACAATGTGACACACAATAACACATCAGTATTTTAGATTTTTATGTTTGTGTGGTTTTGATGTTTGTTTTTTGTTATTTATAGCTCTCCATATTCAAATATATACCCTATAACAGCAAAATATACACAAATTATTCAAATTTCAGTCATAGTAATGAGTGTGTGTGCATTGCTTTTGTGTGTAATCTGTGATATTTACTTGACAAAGTCTGACAAAAATCTCAATTTTTCAATTGATTGATAAATCGATTGATAGAAGATTAATCTGCTACAATTGATAATTGATAGTTTCAATGGTTTAAGCAAGACAGATGTATTAAGTCTGACTTCTCAAATGCTACAATTTGCTTCTTTGAAGTCTTTTATATTGCTTCAAATTTATTTTCTGTGGGGTTCTCAGAGACATTTTAGAGCTAAACAAAGCACACAGCTCTTTTCAATTTGATCTGCACTTTTGATCCAAAATGTTTTTCTGTGGTTGAATCGAGCAGTCTATGATTTCAGCAGGGCATGTTGTCTTCTTGTTAAAGTGGAGGAAACCTCTGCGAATTCGCTTCTGTTGCGAATTTTGAAATAATTGTTTTTACAAGTCTTTGAGACACTCAGTTCCTGTGGTTTTACTGAGGCCCCACACTACCTGTGGTGAACAAGTGTCGCTGCGGATGATAAAAGTCTCAACATACAGGCGGGTTATAAAATGTGTTCAACTGTTTATCTGAAACTAGGATGGAACTTCAGCTGTTTGAGTTCAACAAATCAATTGGAAACCTCACAATCTGCCCTCTCTCTGCAATTATCCTTCCACGACAGCTCAGTTGGGCAAACGCAAAGAGGGAATTTTATACTCAAGACTAACGTTTGAAGATATCCACTTGATTTGACTAATTCTGATAGTTAAACTCTCATATTAGCTCCAGATAAACTTTGAACTGTATTTTTACACAGAGAAAGTGATAGATTTGGGCCCAGTCCCATTTCCCATCCTGTGGCCCTATCCATCATTTAGGAGTGCCCTCTACTGGGGAGTGGTCCTTCAGAACGGAGCTAGAAGGTGTAGGGTTTATAATCTTAAACTAAGGAAATGGGACACCACAATTGGGCCTTAGTCTCCATAACCTACACTGAAAGTTCATTATAGGGATCTTGTAATGGCCAGTATGAGCAAGATGAATGATGACAGCGAGCACGAAGTGTTTCAGCGCTCATATGGGTGCTTGACTGTCCGTTAATATAGTTATAGATATGTTGTCACATTCCACTATTGTCTACATTGGTCTCTCCCCTTTTCAGGAAGAACTGTCCAAAATACCAAGATTGCAGGAGTGAATACACAACTACTCCCACAACTCAATCACCAAAGGGGGCAAGTAAGTGAACCCTTCAGAATTATCTGTATTTCTGGAGGAACTTGTCTCCAAATATGGTTGGAAGTTACAAATACCAAGAAACACAATCTGCTAATAACAAACAAATCATTGGATTGTTAATTGATTATTGTTCCTGTCCATAGTGAATACATCTTTCAACATTCACAGTGTAGGTTAGAAAAAAAATCCTTATTATCTGGGACTGCTCGCCATCATTGGATTTTATTAATATGTTTCACGGGATAACATGAGGTTGGCTATTCTGAAACTGAAGTTGAGTGATGCAGCAGGAGTATGACTTTAAACATTAAAGTAAATCTACTGTAAAAATGACTGAACAAAGCAAACTCAGCAAAGATACTGTGGATTGACCTCAATAGAGCTTTGTGCACCAGACAACCCAACAATATAAATGGTTTTGTAGTTTAGTTTTGACTCGTGTCCAAATTTACTTTACACTCACGTTAGCTCTGGATATTTGAAGTTTAAATTAAATAACTTTTCCCTCTTTTTGTGTCGTCTGCTGGGAATACTATTCAGGTCATCTTCACTATGTTATAACTGATGACCGGTGGAGTTACGCCCGTGTTTCTTTGTGTCTACTGCAGACAACCAAACGGTCTGGCTTTTTCTCGTGGTGGTTGTGGGGGCACTTCTGTGGGTGTTTTGGCTCCTGCTGCTCTTCAAGTACCTGCTCAAAAATCCACCCAGTTGTCCCTGCTGGAGTGCAAACAAAGATTTAGAGTTGACTGCTCAGGACCCCAAATTAAACGGTAACAAGTGCAAGAATGTAATTGAGTATTCATTCAAGTCCTGTACATAAAAGCAATTTTTGTGGTACTCAGACTTTATTCAAATACTTTACATGTATGCAACTTATTGATCACCTTCACTAAATTTAAGAGTCCAGTTAAAAGTTACTGTAAAGATTAATTTTGTCTGTACGAAACATATAATACTAGTAAATATGACCAATGACATAGGGCCTGATTGCGTGTTCCTTCGAAAAGTTAGCAAAAAAGTGTTGCACCTGTTTTGCGGGTGATTTACTAAGAGTAATTGCGTCATTGAAATCAGGTGCAAATTAAATGAGGGGTTTGTGTGTGTTAAAGTGATTCCAGCAATGGAAAACAGAGCGACCGCAAAAGGAAAAAGAAAATCTGATCCCATTGAAATTAAGAAATATAAATATAACAAGAACAAAACGCCAGAACGGAGATTATCAGCAAGAAAGTCAAACTGTGGGAAAACAGAAAGGTGGAAAAAAAAAAAGGCTTAATAATAAAACGTCGGCCATAAAGCAGGAGGGACGGTGGATGAGATCCTCTAACAAACACCGACCAGCAGGGCCAGCTCTTTCTGTGATGAGCAGGTGACTTTTCATTCAGTGCCTCGCGAGTGCTCGGTAGCCTTATGAAGCTACCTGTGAATTCTGCGGGACACATTCAGGACCTGTGACAGCACACCTGAATAACGGGACTGGGTGGGACATCCGAGCAGCGTTATGCTGGAATGATCCAGACGCAGTACAATGCTGAGTCGTAAGAAGTTTTTTAATTGCTGGTATTTAATGGCTCCTACTTGTTGTTGGCTGTCAATCATCATTCAGTTCATTCAATAACTCAGAAGTGTCATCACTGGACAAACGATATATCTGAATAATCTTTCTCTCTGACGTCTCAAAAATGTTTCCCCGGGTGTAAAACCACGTTCTCTACGTATCTTTAGTTTCCCTGCGTCTCCTTCTCACCACAATAATAAGAGCAGCCGTCTCTCCAGATTTGCGCATCTGATTAACACGTTCCTTTCAGTCGTACTAAAATACACAAGTAATCACTTCTCCTGTTTCTACTTTCAGGTTCAGTAAATATCTTTACGGGTGCTAAATTGTTCTATTTGCATGTTCCCTCCCAGTATGTTGCACCTTCAAGCAGAAACGTCCAATATTACATATCCATGAAGGCAAACACGCAAAATGGACAACGTGTGTTAAATTGCACATTTGAAAGACGCAATCCTCACTGCACGTCGTTAGTAAATCTACTAGGACATTTTTTTTGCGGGTGGTGTGGAGTTTGCACGTGATTTTACACGCAAACCTTTAGTAAATCAGGCCCTAAGTGTATTAAACGACCCACCAGTATAGAAAATAGAACTAATTACAACTTTAGAATGCCACTTGTACATTAATGTATCTGTTATAATAATCCAATATTATGGTATATACTAATTCAACCAGGAGCCTTTCTGCGCTCATATTCATACTTTTGACATTTAAGATATTTTTCTGTTAAACTGATTTCACTCCTTACTAGGATAACATTTGAATGCAGGACTTTTTCTTTTGTAATATTGCTATTTTTTCTTCATTAAGGAAACAGAGTACTTCCACCACTGTCAGTAACATGAATACATGCTTTACATACTGTCACTCAGTGGTTCAGTGGTTATACCCTGGAGACATTCACACTGTTTTCTTTTGGCTAATTAAATAAAATGCATTAATTTTTCTGGACTTTATGCTGTAACACAGCATAACCAAACATAAACTGTCATGTATGATTCCTTTCACAATAAATGTATCTGTATAATTAAAGCAAGCCTCAGTTTTACAGACTTTTAAATTCATTTATTTTTTTGTTTTTCAATGTGCCTTCTCAAATGAATGTCACTCATAAAGCAAGAAGCTTCCTGATGACATCTGCTTTCCTCCTAACAGAACAACGCAGTCATCAAGGCGGCGGCACGACTACGCAGGTTTTTGCTCAGTTTCATGAACTTTTTGATCTTTTCACATTAGCAGTACTGTAGGGGGACAGTGAGAGGGCCAAGTAAAAAAAAAAAACAAACACATGAAGGTCATTAAGAGCAAAGGTGAAATGTTGAAAATTTTTTTTTTTTTTTTACCTCCTTTTTTTTAATTTGTTCTTTCAAGATAAGTAACATTTCTGAGGAAACTCCAATGATGTCCCCCAGTCAGAGTGCAGTTCGTCCAGAGCATCCAGCCCACATCAGTCTTCTACTGCCAAACAGTGACAACATAGGTAAGTTTCAGTATTTGATGCCCAGCTGCAAGGTGCTGCTTGTGACTTGTTTGGACTTTAATATAGCCTTCTAGTTTTCCTGTTTTTTTTTTTCCATCACCAGTGCAGGTGGTATATCGCTAAAAAATACGAACTAATGACACATTTCATTTCCCAAAGTATTTCAGGAGACGATAGACAAAAAACTCATGACATACATATCAATACATAACAACACATAACAATACTGTGAATACAGCCAGAGGACGTTTCCATAAAAAAAAAGTTTCCAATGTTTTCCACGTGACCACATGTTTGACACATGTTTACTACATGTTGCAAAATATGATAACATGGGGAAAATCTGTGGAAAGGTTTTCACAGGGGATCTACATGGGCTTCACACATTACACCATGAACGTGTTTTAAAATCACATGGTTCACATGTGCACAATACCGTGTCATGTGATCACATGTGTTTTTGCACGTGAAATTCGTGTGCTCTTTCTTTATATAATAGAAAAATAAAACTATGCCTCAAAGAAAACTCGTTATTATCATGGCCTCTTCTGAATAAAGTCTTAATGAAATCATCACCCAACCAGTTTTTCTATGTGAAGCCAGGCTCATATTTTGCCTCTTCAAAGTAAGAAACAAATTCCTTACCAGCTACATTTGTAAATCTGCCTGAAATAGATTCAAGGCAAGGCTTTTGTTGAGTTTTTATGAAACTGCATTTTTGAAGTGGGCTGGAACTGGACCAGAAGTAAAGAGAGGGGGCAAAATACCTTACAGGCTCACTTAAAATGTAACAGGAAGAGTGAAGAATCAAAGATCTCAGCAGGCCTGTTTCGACAGATTAGAAACAAGTAACACAAAGACACTATATTATAAAGATATGATATACAATGTCAACATGTCAGAGAGAGAGATAAATCACACTTAAAGATCCCAAAAGGGATGTTGTCACAAGAAATTATCATGTGCAAAAAGTGGGCCAAAAGTCACAGCAGGGTTCAGAGTCAATAGAGATCAGATAAAATGGTTCCACGGAAAAGTACACTCAACAGTCTGAGGTCACACCTGAAACCTGTTGGTTATTTGGGGTTAAAAAAAAAAAGATCAAAACAATGCTACTGTCCCAAGCTCAAGATAAAACACCATGAATACAATAAAATGTTTTTTCCCTGTGAATAACTATCTAACAAAGTTGCTGCTGCAAAGCTTCAAATTCAGATTTGTTTTAATTCAAGCATGAGATAAAACTCTGTGATAGCTGTGATGTAAGACAGCGTTATGAGAGAAGCTGAAGAAGTTCTGTGTGACGATGCATTATGAACTCTTTCCTCTCATGTTTAATTTTCTTGGGCTTCATGTGAGATAAGACTTAAATCTTTGCAGTAGTTCAACACATTAGCTACAGGATGTGAGAGGCTTGATGCAGACGCAGAGAGATTAGTTGAAAGGTGAACAGCGGTGGCGGAGGAATAACATACACATTTGTGTGACACATGATTAGATAGATAGTTTGTCACCATCTACTCCAGAGTAAACTACTTCTGTTGGCAATTTAGATCTTTTTTTTATATTAATTGACTGACAATTTGTAGATAAAGTATGATCCAAGCAGCACAAATTTATATTTTGATCACCCTTTATCAATACATTACTGCAGATGTTCTCTGAGATGTTGTATATAAAACTAAAAGAAATGAGTCTGGTTTTAAATCAAAATTTCAAACAAACTACAAATGCAGCACCAACGGTCAAGCAGCATTATTTGTATTTGAGATATTTTAAAGTACTCTCTTAGTATCACCTGTAAAGGATCTAGTGTCTTGCTCGAGGATAATTCAGTTGAGTGAATACTTGCGTAGACAATGATTTGTGCAGACCGAGCTTTTCTGGTTAAAAAGTAGCATCACCAGTCATTACCCCAGTCCTGCCCAATGTCCTACTTAAATTTAAAAAAATTTCATGACTACTGTTGTGGTGCACCATCTGAAGTCACAGTGTTTCCACCTTTTCATCTCTGCCTGTGCAACAGCTATCACCAATCAGCCGTGTGTGCGGAGGTGGAAGCTGGGAAACAGGACGCCTTTACTTTTTGTCATCAGTCAGCGAGTTGACATTAGGGGAAATGACAAATCAGATAGTGAAAGCACGTCCCTGTTGCTGATTTGCACCCTTCTACATCAAATTTTATCTCCTTTGAAATCATCATCAACATCCACTTTACTTTTTTGTTTTATGTATCTTTCCATAATTTTATGAATTTCTTACATTTAAAAATACTTAAATGTCTTCAACAGTCATGATGTCAAAGTTTAAATCTGTTGTTATTCAGCCTGATACAGCCCCATGTCAATTTGCAAACTCATTTAAGTCCCTCATTTGAGGTTTTAGAACAACTTTTACTGACACATTTTCTGTCATTAGTAATGCCATGTTGTGTCTGCCATTCATGGCTCAGCTGAAAACACCCTAGTTGTCAAAGTGCTGATGGCCTTGGAGTGAGGATTATGTTCTCTATTCCTTTTTGTAAAGATGTATGTTGGGGAATTTACACATCAAAACCACCCTGCATTCAAGTTACATAATACTACGTGTTTCCCTTTGCACTGCTCTGGCTGCCAAATGCTTGTCTTATTTATGCAGAGTAAGACTGATTTTCTGTGTAATACACCAGTGTTGATATCCTTCCATGGTCTGCTCATATTCCTGCACACCTATTCTGGATGACCTTTTCTTAAATTTAAATCTGGGATTGCAGTTGGCTAAAGTATAACATTATGCCGGACATCGAATCATAAAATTAATTCTTAAGACATTTAAATGAAAAAAGATTTATCTTAATGTTGTTTAATAGTAGCACAATGGATAGAGAACAGTCCCTTGCAGGTGAGCTTTTCCAACAACAGTTTCTGTTTTTGCATGTACAGTGTCCTCAGATTGTCTGTGACTCTCTCCTTCCAGCTGCCAGACAAGCCGAACATTCAGGTCACTGGCCGGCTATCATCCTCTACGCCATCATCAAGGAGGTGCCCCTGCGTAGGTGGAAGGAGTTCTTGCGTCTGCTCTCGGTGCCTGACCAGCAGATGGAGCGAGTGGACCTGGAGGCCGGTTTGGGCCTGGGCTCCATGGAGAGGCAGTACCAGATGCTGAGGCTGTGGAGCCAGCGCTCCTCTGCGGGCCTGAACGATGTTTTCTCCGCCTTACACTACATGGATTTATCCGGCTGTGCCCAGCTGCTGCAGGAAAGCCTGGAGAAGCTGCAGTGGAGGCCCGAGCCAAAGCAAGGTTTCACAGCCTGAAGGACTGACTGTGGTTTGACTGGGGCAATGCAGGACACCTGAGGTTGTACGTAGAGACACAAGTATGATACAGTTCATGATACAATTGGAAACAACAATGCTTAAACTGTAAACATCAGTGCACAATATGAGACACTTCAATTTCCTCTAAAGGACATTACTAACAGTAGTTGCTACGGTACAACCAGAGAAAACTGCAATAATATCATAAATGACCCGTACTGAGTATTGCAGATGTAGATTACAGTATAAGAGGTAAATGGCATTATGAAGTACCATGAGACGTCACACCACAATCTGAATATTTATTTTGATAATTTAACATCATAAAATGCACTGCAGAGAAGTGTATATGTCTTTCATTTATATATATATATATATATATATATATATATATATATACACATATAAAAAACATGAAATAAAATAAAGCTCAACCCAATAAAGAATTTAACTTTATTTTACATTCAGACTAACACTTAAAATGAAGCATGTACATTTAGAAAATAGTGTCAGCTGCAGAACTGGAGCTTGGATTGGCAAATGGCTTTGTCAAATGTGTGTGGTAAACTCAACCGCAGCAATCAGCATTCTTAAGAAGCACCTCCTGTCTCTTTATATAGATATTGTCATCTGGTAATCTGCAATAGGCTAGGTGAAGAAATACATTTGAAAAATCAATGAAGGGAAATTCCCTTCCGTTAATTAAAGCCTTTAGTTACACCAGCTAACCTCCAGCTTGTCGTGTGGTTTCTCTAAAAGGCCAACAGAGGAGGGTTGTGGTTTCACAGCAGTGTTGTAAGTTAAATAAACGTAACTGTATTCTGTGTGTAAAAAGTAAGCAAGGAAGTGTATCCTTGATTGGATGTACAAGATTATTTTACTTCAAGGAATCGGAGCTCGGTTTTACTTTCTTTTCTTTAGCATTTGGCTTCTAAAAGTAAAGACTTCTTCAATTTGAATATTTGAACTGTGTAAATATTTGTGTATATCCATGATGTTTGTGCAGGACTGCTGAGGATATTTTTCACCATCCTACGACATCTCCTTTATCTTGTTTATCATGACAGTATGGTACAACATGTCAGCCACAAATGTTTTTTTTGTTTTTTTTTTGCAAAGAAAGAAAACTGAAATCCCCAAAGGACGTCAGATATTCCGTTTCCTACAAGTAAATGGTGTCGATGTGCAGTGCGGCTGGGTTTTTCCTCAGCACACATATTCCATTCACATGGATGGTTGTCTCTTGTGATGTTTGGGTATCTCATTTTGAGAGTTTTTGTGTTTCAGTTCAGTTTGCTGATATTAAAGGATTTGGGTTTTCCCATTTAAGGAGTTCATCAATGAATGCTTTAATAAAAATCCAGGTCATTTTTCCAGTTATAATTGCTTGCATGATGTGTTACAGAGCTCAATGTGTGGTTTATCATACTGAAACTGATGTCACTTATGGCACCAGTCAAATATCATTATACAGTAAGTCATGAATAAAACTGTTAGCCACAGGGGGGGGGGGGGGGGGGGGGGGGGGGGCATGGACTCAGTGTTTGAACAGCAGCAGCTGGTGGGCAGTTTCAAGCACAGGACACCATACAAAGGAAATAAAGGCAGGGAGCCTGAAGAGCTTTTATTCTTGAGTTGGATTAGACCAATCTCATGAATTGCAAATTATGTTTCTGCACAAAGAACAGCTGTCCTACATTGTCCATATTCCCTAGATGGAATAATAATAGGTCCCAGTTTGAGCAGCGTATAAAACATGACAACAAGAAGTTCTGGCAACAGGTTTAAAAACATATTTGCTTTCTTGCATAGCACAAACACATGTTGCTAAACTGCCAATAAGCTGTACATGAACACAACATTTTGGTCGACCTGAGTCAGTCAAAAATTCTATAGGAGATATAGTGGTAATACTTTTTGAAATTGTGTTACTGCTTTTCTAATCATTTGTTGAACACTTCAACAGGCTGCACTGTATTTGTTCTTTGAGGACACTTATAGCTACAACATAAGAATATATTGTTTCCAAAATGTTATGGCTGCAGTAAATAGACACACAATTTGGGTAAGAAAAGTCAAATTTATGTGGCATGCTTTCTGCCTGTTTATGTTTTGCCTTTTGTGGAGGCGTTTTAATGACTTTTTTAAAAAAAAAAAAAAAAATTAAATTATTTCTTTTTAACTTTCAGACCGTTTTCACCCTTTTAACATTCCTAGAAGCTCTAACCACTTCGCTCTGTCTGACACTTGACGCAAAGAAACAGATTTGATCGCTGATTGTATGTTATATTTGTAACAGGATGTTACGAGCGCCTTTACTGTGGAATCGTGGTGTTCTCATTAGCATGCGCGTTAGTGGTTTCCACTGGCAACCGGATCCGCGCTCACAACAACAACAACAGCTCGCGCAGCAAACCGTCCCATGTCCTGACATCAGAAGAGAGACGGAGCCGGGAGGAGTTTACCGAGATGTGAACCCTGCTGCGGTCAGTTTTCTTTTCTTTTCTTTTTTTTTTCTTTTTTTTTCTTCTTTTTTTTTTTAATCTTGTTGTTTCCTCTAAGTCTATTATGGACTTTAAAGAAAGAGTGAAAAAAACTCCATTACAGCTTATGTTGTGTGAGCGGACACGTTGTCCTGGCAACACGGTCCACAGCTATTGAATTACCAAAAAAAAAAAAAAACAACAAAAAAAAAAAAAGGGGGCCTAGGTTTTCTGTGACAAAATGAGCTGGCACCAAGCTTATCGTTGAGTTTGTGTCCTTGTTCAGACTTTCCAAAGTCTCGGATATAGTTTTGTTTTTTTCCCCCACATTTTCTTGGGTTCGCTGTTTTCGACAAAAAGCCAAAATGCAGCAGGTGGGTTGAAGTCACACAACGGAGCTAATAGGCCATACACCTTAAGTGTGAAATGAAACATCATTAAAAAAATTAGGAGTAATGGACGTTTTTCACTGCAGTGTGTATCAACTGATATCAGCAGTTATAATTTCTGAATTTCTACAGTGAATAAAAGATATGAAAAGGAGATATTGCAGATGTTGACAGCATAAATGTACTTAATCAAGGGGACAATCTTTTTAGTCACTAGAGACTTGGTCAAAACCTACCAAAGGCTGGACCGTGGATAAAGCATGAAAGGGATTTTAATTTGAAATGAATACAGGAATTTCTCATATGAATTTGGTAAAAATATTGGTAGCATAAATTCAGCAAGTACCCCACTAAACATGTTTGGGAGGACAAACAACACTGTAATCCACTATGAATAAGATCTTGACCTTTTTACATAAATGTCATCTGCTTTAGTTTCTGGGTCCTGGTATTGTGAATGCTAGCTCATTGTCACACCGGCATGGCTTACAAGGACATTGTCAAAATGTCTGTTTTGAAAAAAGGCATATTGTTTGATGCTTTAATATAGTATGGTGAGTATTGATAATTACATCTTTCAACTTAAGTATTAAATAATTTGTATCTCATATCTCACATCTTGTTTTCTAACCATGAAATGTCAACGTCTTCAGCCGAAGACGGTCTAACAGAGAGAGGGCCTGCTGCCTCATCATGACTGCTTTAGTTCGACCCGGAGTCAATGTTTCAAAGCTCTGCAAGGACGGAGACAAGTTCCTTGAGGCTGGAGAGCCGGAGAAAGCCACGTCCCTGTACATGTCTGCCTTCAGGACTCACGCCATCTCTGCCGTGTCCCACATGCGGAAACGGGATAAGTCCTGCCTGGATTCGGTGATCTCTACTCTAGAAGGTTGGCTTGACAGTCATCATGAGAATCAGCCTGCCGAGGGTCTTAACAAAGGTCTTGCAGCAGTGTTCCTGTCCACACTCAGCCCCAACAACCTGTTTGCCACCATTTTCAAAATGGAGTCTCTTCTTCAGAGTGGAGGGCATGGATGCGAGGAGATTTCTGCTCGCTGCACTGCTCTACTTGAAGGGAAACAAAACTCTCACCCGGAAGGTTCAACTCGCGTTTTGTTGGAGATAACTCGAGCCCTGGCCTGCTTGGTCTCAGAGCCTCACAGTTTCAAGGGGCTCAAGCTTTACCTCAAAGCTTATCGGAGTAAGAAATCTGAAACTGTCACACTGGTGAAGAGCAGACAGGCTGGGCACCTGCCCAAAATAGTGACGGCCTTCACAGAGCAAATAATGTGCACACATCCCTCTCTGATGTTTGACAGCACACGGGCAGTGACAACAAAGTATAATGATAAGCTAGATATTGAGGCTTCTTCTTCAAGCATTGAGTTTTTGTTGGCTATCTCACCTGAGAGTAGAGAAGTTCGGGAACTTCAAGCAGCTTATTTGTTTTTGACAGGCAGGTTTGGAGACAGTGTGGAGGTCTACTCTGCTCTCTTGCATCATGGTCACCATCAGAAAATGTCGGAAAGTAATACAGACAAATTATTCCAAGACACTCCCGAGAGGACAGCCAGACTCTTGACCAGTCGAGCAGCTGCCTGCTTCTCAGCAGGAGCAAGGACCGCAGAGGAGTGCAGAGATCTGGGAAAAGCATTTGAGATCCACCCTGCCACCGCCCGAATCTACTTCCAAAAGCTCTTCACAGATCATGGCACCGGGGTGGCTGCACGAAACCATCTCCGGCAGCAGGCAGGGAGGGGCCTGTCTGGTTACAGGGAGAGGGTTCTCCTCCGTACAGACCTGCGATCCACTGAAGGAGTTGAACTCCTGGACCCTGTGATTACTCAGTTACGGACTCTGTGTCATTTAGAGCCTGATGGGGGAGGCAGAGAGTTACGGGTCCGACTGGCTGACTGTCTCCTCCTCAGAGGGGAACACAAAGAAGCCCTCTCTATCTGTAGCCAGCTGGCTGCTGCACAAGGTCAGCAGAGCTATCAAAACACAGTACAGGTGCTTCGTGGATATGCGCGACTTCTCTCTGATGACCACAAGGGGGCATTAGAAGACTTCCAGGCTGTGATTGAACACAACACCCCCCATCCCTCCAGCTGTGTGAGGGCCCTTTGTGGCAGGGGGCTCCTGCGCATGATGGGTGGCTTAAACTATCTCACAGCTCTAGACTACGTGACTGCCAGCAGGCTGCATCCTCAGGAAACCGCATTGACTGTTCGTTGCTTGGTGCCGTGGAACTACCGAGGGTTGCTGTCGACTGTTCTACTGGAGCAGGGACGAGTCATGCTGGAGGGGAAGGGAGCGCACAAATCCAAGTCCAGTTCTACTGAAGACTCCCGGCGGCCCCAACAGGAGGACCAGCACCTGCAGGCCCCATCAGAGAGAGACAACCACAGATCAGGGTATGATGTTTGTCTCACATACAGTCTGATCATTATTCCTTTCTTAAAGAAGAAATTTGGACATGTCACAGCAATAAAAGCACACGTGTACGTAATAAAATTATGGATCACTGTATTCGTTTCAGCAGCTTCAGTTTCAGGGTCCATTTGACTGTGTGTGCTTTGCGTGTTGCACTGTTATTGCACTGCCTATTGGGACACTTAAATAAAACACGGCCATTGTGGAGGTTATTTGTAACACTTGTACATGTAGCTCCAACTATAACAAGTACAAAGGGGACAGCAGTGTGGTGCAGTGGTTAGCACTGTCGCCTCACAGTAAGAAGCTGGTCGACTGGGGCCTTTGTGTGTGGATTTTTGCATGTTCTCCCTTCGTCTGAGTGGCTTTTCTCAAGTGTTCTGGTTTCCTTCCACAGTCCAAAGACATGCCTGCTAGATTAACTGGTGACTCCAAATTGGCCGTAGGTGAACGTGAGCATGAATGTTTTTCTGTGTTTCTATGTGGTCACTGTGATGGACTGGTGACCTATCCAGGGTGTACCCCTCCTTCGCCCAAAGCCAGTGGGGATAGACTCCAGTCCCCCCGGGACACTGAAAAAAGGGGGGTATAGATAATGGATGGATGGACGAGCGAAAAGGACTAAAATCTATGATATTGATTATACAATTTCCACAAGTAGTTTATTCAGTTCTGTGCTACCTTTTCGTCTAAATGAAATTACGACTATTATATTTCAGTTTGTGATCTCTGCTCTAACGAAAGTTCTCATTCATGTTTTCACAGTTACTTTGCACCTTTTCCTGTTTTGTACCTTAGGACTCCTGCCGGTGTCCAGTCCTTGGCGGCGTTGCTGATGGAGCTCCAGACCAGTGCTGATGGGCCTCAGATCCTGGCAGCTGATGCCTTGTACCAGCTCGGTCGGGTGGAGGAGGCCTACCGGCTGCTGCTCTCCGTCGGGCCCACCAATCCTCGGGCACCAATCCTGGCTCGCCTCGCCCTGCTGCAGCTGCACAGAGGCTTTCTGTATGACACTAATCAGGTACGTAGGTTAGAGGCGCTAACAAGTTCCAAGGTGTGCTGCCACCTATGCATGATAATTTAAATATTATTTATTGTGGAAATAATCTGCCACTTAAAGATTTGGCAAATGTTTTAATCAGCGATTTCACAGTCTTATTTGTAATTTCTGCACATTGGCATAAATGTTTGGGAACACCTGCTATTAGTGTTTTTCAAACCTGATGCCACAATGAATCAGTGCAGAAAATCTGTTCTTGTCTCACCACACCAACTACAGGCACACACGTACAAATATACCACTGCAGGACTGCAACAAGATGAACTACAAGAACAATTCAGCAGTCAAGAGATTCATTAAAATAACCACCTGCATGTTGCACACTACTTGCAATACATTTGATTTGGCCTTTCTCTTTTTTAATTGATAAATTGAATTAATGAAGTTGAAATAAGTCCTGAAGGATGCATAAATATCAATTGTATTTCTGGTGAGCATGTTAGACTTCAGCTTGCAAAGTTTACCCACTGGTCTATGTTAATATGTAGATTCACATTTTGTAGTTGTTGTTGAAAGGGTTGAAACACATTGAAACTGCATAGTAAAAAGCAATTTAGTTGCTAAACTTATGCAAGAGAAATCTGTGTTCATGGTGATATTAATACTATATATTAATAGTCTAATAGTCTGAGCCGATCTCAACTGGTGCTTGCTATCTTTATTTCTTAATTTCACAGCTTCCACAGTAAAAGAGATAAAGATTTCATTTCATCTATTTTCCCTGCAGTTGCTGAAAAAGCTCATCCTGTGTGGTGATACCAGCTGCTTGCGCCCCCTGTTGTCAGTGGCACAACAGAAGGACCGGACGCTGCTGCAGGGACACTGTCACTCAGCTGCAAAACGCATCCTGCATGGCACAAGAGAGGAGAGCGCTGTCAGGGAGGCTGTGGCCTATTTCTCCATCGCTATTATGGCTTCTGGTGATTAGAATCTGATTGATGAGTCGTTGATATTCTTTGATCCATGTCTGATCGTTAATAATAACACTCACAGTGGTTGTGACACATTAATCGAGATATAATGAATGATTGGAGGGATAAAGACAAAGATTGGCACAAAACAGTGAAACGAGATCTTTTTTTTTTTTTTAATGCTGTAAAATGAATGAAGTAATCCTGTCTTTCAAGGGGGCGAGGCAGCCGACTCCCTGCTGGAGAGAGCGAGGTGTTATGCCCTGCTGGGCCAACGAAAGACAGCCATATTTGATTTCAGTGCCATTTTGAAGGACCACCCTAAACACGTGCAGGCCCTCTGTGGAAGAGGTTTCACACATCTCATGCTGAATCAACAAAAGGTAATCTTGAGTTGAAAGACTGTCTAAACATTATGGCACATTTTACCCTTTTTTTCCCTCTCTGACCTTCTCAATCAACTTAAAAAAAAAAGTATACAGTGACATGTGTCATCCTGCTTATATTGACCGACGTAGGCGGGAAGAAAGAGGAAAAAGATGTATAAAAAAATGCATAAAATTTTCCTCTTCCCGCCAGGAATGCACACATGATATCCTGGCGGCACTTCAGATAAACACTGACATAGTCACCAAAGACATCCTGTCACTCAAGGACAGGGCACGAAATCTGGTCTGTGATTGGCTGCATCAGTTCTGTCGTGCCGGCCTCTCAGACATTGTGGTCTCTAATGCTGTTCCCTGCCATGAAGAGCAGCTCAGGGAAGCTTTTATAATTGGTGGCGCTCTGATGAGGACTGACTGCAGAGACCCTAGGTGGCATCTTCTCTATGTGGACATCCTCTTGGCTAAAGGTGAGATGGTAACTTTACCAAACATTGCTGCTGGAATTATGACTGGGATCCTTGATGTCACTGGAAATGATCTGGTTTGGAGGTCATGGTTTCTGCTGTCTGGTGTTTCCAATTTGATTAAAAGGACAATTGCACCTGTCACTTCTTATTTACAGTCATCCTCACTCCTTCTGTTATGGTCCATCTGCTCCAGGTGACGTTAAGGCAGCAGGCGCTCATCTGTGCCAGATATTTGGTCAGGAGCCAAGAGATGCGGTGGCCCAGGCCAGGGTGGGTGTAGTGGAGGCCTGGCAGAAGAACTACCGCAGCGCAGCTCGCCGGCTAAGTAAACTGACGGAGAAGGATACATCTAGTCTGGAGTTCTTGCTGGCCCTCATCCCATTTAATCAGCGAAAATACATCGCGCAGGTAAGCCATGAGCAGGAATCCCAGATTCAGTACCGAATGAGTAAATCATCAGCATATCAGTTTTATCTGAAGACATTTCCAAGGAGAGGACTAAAATATTTACCCAAAATAGAGATTCTTTATAGTTAAGGGGCACAAAAAGTCCCACAATGATCTCTGAAATTCCAGCCATGAGTGCAATGGTTTTAGTGGGAAAGGCCATACACGTGTATATTATTATATCTCTGTCTTTATTTGATAAGTGTATATCTTTTTATGGTATTCATTGTTGTTAATCACTTATTCATTCATTTATTCCACTTGTTTGCTGCTGTAAAGTGAAATTCCTCAGTGGGGATCCATCCATCCATCCATCCATCTATCTGTTAACTAGAACTATCTATTCTAAATAAAGGGTATTTATGCATTTATAAATTACCTTGTAATTGTTTGGTATCCACACTGTATAACAGGCAGCAGCGCAGGAGGCCGGCAGTGTGTCATCAGGGGGCCAGTGGGATCAGGCGCTCACACTCTTGGCTGTGGCAGTACAAGCAGTGGGTAATCAGAAGCTGCAGTATCTTCGCCAGCGGGCTGCCTGCCTGGCACAGCTGGGCTTACATGAGAGGGCCATAGCTGACCTGGATAGAGTTATCCAGAAGCACAGGGGACCTGACTGTAGCTGCTCAGACGACCCTCAAGTCTGGACGGAGGATCTGTGCCGGCGAGGTCGCAGCCTGGTGCTCTGTTCCAGAGAAGGAGCAGCTCTGGAGGACTTCACCCAGGCCCTGGAGCTCCACAGGGACCAGGCCATCCAGTGTGTGGAGGCCGGTCTGGGCAGGTTTCGACTGGCTGAATGCTTCCTGAGGGGGGCGCTGCAGCACTATGGGGAGCAGCAGCTCAGTAAGGCTTGGACACTGATTGAATGTGGCCTCCTTGTGGACAGTGAGAACATAGAGCTTCGTAGACTGAGGGCACGGGTCAAACGGGAAGTGGCCAGTCCTTGCAACGTCAACTAGTGTTCATGGAGAAACAAACTGGACACAGAATCTCCACCTCAGCTCATAACATGTAATCATGTCTGTGCCTATACCTCAACATCTCCTGTTGTGGAGGAACAATCTAATTGATGGATAATCTTCCAGACTTTTATAAGATGTTTCAGGGTCACATTATATCTTCCATGTTTCATTTAAATTCATAGGATTAACAGCAGTGTCCGCTAACAATCAGTATCTCTGTAGTTATGTCAAAGCAGTATATTAAATATGAGAGGATTATGTTAGTACAGATATTCAACACTACAGCCACCTTAATTTTGCAGGTTCATACATTCATGACATAAACATCACTAACTAAATTATTTAATTATTGTGAAAATGGACAAAACAATACAGATTATGTTGTATGAAAAAAAAATCATTTAACATGAAATTAAATAGCGTCGTTTATTTAAAACCATCACACCTAGATAAAAGATTTAAGAAAGTGTCAAGTGTGCAGGTTTTACACTTCCAAAATGGAGGCATTTGTTTAATTATATCCATGGCAGCAAACACAACGTAATATGCAGAAATACAGGAAAACATGAATACATACTAGAATCTAGTCCATACATTAGTACTCTTCTCCGATAAAGTAGGACTTCATCATTTAGCATAATATTTATATGTAGCACTACATTTATGCATATACTGTTGGTGCATCTTGTGTTCAGATGCAACACATACTTTGGTTCTATGCAGACACGGTTATGTATTGTGGTTCCATGTTGCCAAAGTAGGATTTCTCCCACTCACTCATGAGGTTGAAGTGCAGCGGACGGTCGCAGAAGGTGCAGGAAGCCATGCCTGGGATGTTGAGGTGGAGACCCGCCTCCTGCCACACCTCCACCAGCTTCTCTGGAAATGCAACAGACATTTGTAAGAATTAAACAGGTAAAGACTGATATTTTTTGTTGTTGCCATTTTTATCTTTAAAAGTCAGTTCTGTCACGGTGTGAGTTTTGCTTCTGAGGGATAACAATTTTAAAATCCCTACAGAGTACTGTCACTTTGCATCGTAGCATATCCGACGGCAAGTGGGTGTCGAGGGATCCATAAATGCTTACAAAGTCAATCTCTAAAGACAAACATAAATCATCTGTGCTGGACTTTTTCCCCACTTAACTTAATTGGATGTTTCCCAGGACAACTCTGACCGAATTGTGTTGAGGATCCCCACACTCACCCACAAAATACTCCATCATGTCAGGCTTGTGGTGAGGAGACGGAGCCAGACGCAGCAGCTCCTCTCCACGGGGCACTGTGGGGTAGTTGATGGCCTGGACGTAGATGTTGTGACTCTCCAGCAGGGTGTCACACACCTTGGTGTTCAGCTCAGCGTTGCCGACCTAGAAAATGAACCATTGGAAGATGACATGAGCCATTTGGTGGATGATTTTATTCAACTACAAATGAATTGAATTAGGATCCAAAAGATTTAGTACAAATGTCAAAATTAAATGGTGTATTAATTTTTAAATGGAATTACAAACTGAATGGTATCTCAAACAGATTTAAATATCTATGGCTAAAATGGAACTTAAATTGCTTAATGTATAAATGTGATCGTAATTACAAACTTAAAAGTGTAAAATTATTACAGTGGCACACTGCAGACTGCATCTTATCTGTGCTGCACTTTCGGAGTTGACAATAGACCTCGTTCACAGCAGACATTTTGACTTGAGAAAATTTAATTTAATTTAATGCCTTTAATTTTCAGGGTAGTGAGGAAGTGTTTGGCAGATATTCAGAATATGTCATCACAGAATAGTCAAATAAGGAGATAAATCTCCTTAAATCTTCATACCCGTATGGGGATGATGTGGCTGGGGCAGTTGACCACAGGCAGGCCTTTATCCATGAGCAGCTGCCTCATGTGTTTCACGTTCCTCTGGTGGTTTCTGCGGAGCACCTGCCCTTCAGGGCTCTTCAGGACCCGCACAGACTCCAGGGCTCCGGCCAGGATCATCGGAGGCAGGGCAGTAGTGAAGATAAAGCCCGCAGCGTAGGAGCGCACCGTGTCCACCAGGGCGGCGCTGCTGGCTATGTAGCCTCCCACACAACCAAAGGCTTTGCCTGGAACAGTAACAGGGGACAAATTGTATGAGAGCTAAGGAGACATGAAATAATCAGTGATGGGACGTATGTTTACTCGGGTATAAATGTAACTGAGAATGCCTGCTAAATAATGCTTGAATTTTCTATTCTGTTACATTTTAGAGGGACTCCATGTATACATTTGACAGCTATTTGATTTAAACTATCCAACAATATAAAAACTGCTATGATAATATTATTGGAATAAAAATACATTTATATAACCTATACAATGGCATGGCATTCAGAAAATAGCCATAATACGTCATTTTAATACATATTTTTCAATGACACTTCTGTAAGTCTGAATGAAAAGAATGTTTATTGTTTTTTTTCATTGCAGTATTGCTAGTTTTACAAAAATAATTTGATTAATTCTCTGCACCATAAAAAAAAATAATGCTTAACATTTTTAACATCTTAACAAAGTTTTCTAATTTGTAGGGATTCAATTATATATCTAATTATATAATACAGATAGGCCTGTGACCCAATAAACAGCCTATATAGTCTGTATGTAGTTGAGCTGAGATGAAGCTTTTACAAATAAAACTTGTATTGAGTAAACTGATATTCTAAATAACTTACCAATGGTTATTTACTTTTCTGCATCAGATTATGATATTGCCATAATAAAGCAAATGAAAGCTGAACTTGGTGTGATGACACACCACTAATATATAATTAGTGAATTCAATTTGAGCTTGTTTGTTTATTAATTGCCAAGTCTACACCTGCAAATATTTCTGGAAAAGGTCAAATGTTGTAATTCAGGATTAGTTTCCAGGAATTTCTACCTAAAACATTGCAGTCATCACAAACACAGCACGGACTGCTGGATGGTTTTATCAGTACAACCAGAGAGGGAGTAGAGCCGACACCCTGCTGATAAAACCTCTGCTTCTTCTGATGAGCGCTCCCTCCTGTCCTGCCCTCATTTAACCAACATAAAGAGCAGCATCATACGTGTTGAGAGTTATTGATGCTATGTTGGCAATATGACAGTGACAGTTGGTGCAGGAATGGCTGTCAATGGGAGTTTATCCAAGAAGAGAGACAATTTATCTATGACGGTTTGAAGCTGTTTGTCTTATAGGTGAAAGGACATGTTGGTGGATGACTGGTGTCCATTATCCGTGTGGAAGTGGCTTCAATGTGTTTTGTTTTTTTTGTATTAAAAGACTAATTCATTATACCTTTGACAAATAAAAAAATGAAAAGGAAAACGGTAGCCTTACTTGTACATTTTTAACACAAAGAAGTAGATTTTCCTCAAAAGTAACTCACCTAAGGTCCCAGAAACAATGTCAATCTTGTGCAAAATGTTGTCTCTCTCGCCCACTCCAGCTCCGTGGGCTCCGTACAGACCCACAGCGTGAACTTCATCAACGAACGTCAGAGCTCCATAACGATGAGCCACATCGCACAGCTCTTCCAGAGGACATATGGCACCTGATACCCCCAGACAAATAGGTGGTATAATTACAAACTGTGTATAGGTGAACAGCAGGACATCAAAGCTGCAAATGTCATCACTGCGTAACATCTATATATATATATAAGTGTTAACTATATGCTGAAAAAGAGTCATTTTTAGTATTTGGAAATATTAAAAGCACACCTATCTACAAAACAAACAAAAAAATTCTGTCAAAATTACTTTTTTGTTGTAAAAAATAGGATCAAAGTCATTCATTCGGTCTACTTCAGCTTTATTGTGATGTCACAGAAAAATAGAGCTAAGGTGAGAAAACTAATCCCTCCCATTGGAGACGGTGATGAATGACAGATAACCATTTAATGTTATGCACACTCCAATTCTGGCTTTCTCTTTATAAGCTATGAACTATAACCTTATTCTGACTGCTGGGCTGCTTATTATTATTATTATTATTATTATTATTATTATTATAACCACACAGCTCCACTATACAGTCAACTGAGAATTCCACAGACACACATTGGTTGGTGATTGATTTTTTTTTTTCTCTGTAAAACTACTGCACACATTTAATTTGGATCCCTCTCTGTATGTGAATTTCATTTGACTCTGAAGGTAATTGATTCATGTCCAAATTCTTCTGTGTATAAAGAATAAGTCAGTAGGTTTACTCCCTGTTATTTATCTGATTAATTATATGAATATATTCAGTCCAAATAATGTCCTTGATCACTGCTACTTAATGATCCCCTCTGGCCATGTTCAAAGATGTAGAAAAACCCTCTGCTTTGAAGAATAATTTGCGTCTTATTATTTTTTGATCAACAAGTTCAATTAACAGGTGAGAGATTCTTTAAAGGATTCCTACGCCTCCCTGATGAATATGCAAATATTTTCATTCACATCTTCTACTTCACTGAACACCCGTTCTCAGTGCACAGTATGTGCAATGCAAACTTATAACTTTCACATCATGTGTTAAGTTAGCCAGTTGGCTTTAAAAAAAAAAAACAACACAGTTGTGCTGTCACGACTCCTGCTTGGTAACATTTTAGCTGAGCACAGAGACATTTTACACTTTCAGCAGAAGAATTTGAAAACAGTCTTCTCGTGTCAAACTCTGAACATACAGTACGGTACCAGTGAAAACCTTCGATGCTGAAAGTAAACTGAGTGGCAAGTTTATAGTTAATCATTTGTTCATATTTTATTTTATAATTATTTGTCTATTTATTCGTTGCTTGTTCAGTTATGAGGTGCTAAGGCTAAGACAGATGCTGTATGATGATGATTTAGGTTGATGTATAGTATAAGGTCCTTGTATGAGGATTGTTTGGGTTATTGAGTAGGTACTAGCGTAGGCTTTTTCTTGCTATACAGGCCAGGTTAGATCTAGGCCTCCTGTGAGACACACGGCTGTAAGATTTTAGTTTGTCTCCATGTTGTACAATATGATATTTGTATAAACAACATGCCAGTGTTTTTAGTGTGATTTCTGGGTTTCAAGAGATATAGGCCGCTCCTCCACGACAGGTAGTGAGAAAAAAACAACATGTAAACAGAGCAAAATCTGTTTCATTTAAATTCCTCAAAGTAGCCACTGTTTGCCTTTATGACAACACACTATGAGCAATATGTTGAGGTCATCACCAGGAAGGGGAATTATAAGAACTTTGATAGTTGCTTCAAGTGTAGTAAAAAAAAAAAGGAGATAAAACTGGCTCTCATGAGGAACGCTGGACTTTAGGTCCAGTGGAAATCTGGACTGTGGTTCCAACCGCTGTCTTTTGTGAGACGCAGAGAAGGTATCTGCATATTTCTACCACGTTCAAGGCAATGCTTATCCGACATGACTACCACAACATACTGCAGCAACACATCATCCTATCTGGTTTGTGCTTAGTGTCCTGTTTTTTAACAGGACAATGATACACCACCAGGCTTGTTTTACAAAAAGTGCTGCATCAGATGACCTGGCCTCTAAAATCACCAAACCTAAACCCATCTGTGGTGGTTTGGGATGAGATGGACCACAACGTGGAGGACAAACTGCCTACAAATTCATATGTGGAAACTCCTTCCAGATTTTCTTTGTTTATATATATTTTTTAACATAAATCCAAATGTGTTATTTCATAGTAATGATGTCGTCAGTTTCGTTCTCCAGAAAAAAAAAAAAGAGTAGGTGTATCCCCACAGCGGGATTTATAAAGTCATCTTATCTTATCTGATCTGATCTTATATTATCAAACTTTTCACTGGTACTGCACATTCTTCACGGTGAAGGTCAGACATGCGGAATACATTTTTTGAGTCGACTTCAACATTTCATGATACTCACCGTCCATTGAGTGCACAGTCTCGAATGCCACTATTTTTGGTGTCTTAGGGTCTGAGCGTTGGAGCAGTTCCTCCAGGTGACGACTGTCATTGTGGCGGAAGATGAAGCGTTTGACTCCACTGTTCCTGATGCCCTGAATCATTGATGCGTGGTTCCCTGCATCAGAGTAGATCTCGCACCCTGTATACATCACAGTGAACATTCCATGAAAACAGAGGACATGATTTCTATTTATCAATTCTGAGATAGTATTCACCTTTTTTTTTTACAAAGTGTATATGAAATATTAATATTTAAAAGTGTAATTGGCCGTGAGCTCTGCCCTTTCCAGGAGTGTCGTCATCTGAATCTATTAATATGAGTTATGGCGGAAAGGTCAGTATTTACCTGGCAGCATCTTAGCCAGAGTGAAGAGGGTGGAGTCATTGGCCACGAAGCAGGAGGAGAAGACCAAAGCTCTATCTTTCTGGTGTAGCTGGGCGAGCTCCTTCTCCAGAGACACGTGGAAGTTACTGGTACCTGAGATGTTCCTGGTCCCACCTGCTCCTGCACCGTTCCTGTCCAAGGACTCTCTGAGGACAGAAATATGTCGCCAAAATTTGTTTTTGAATCATTCACATTTAAAGTGATCAACTTAAATAATTGCATTAAAAATACTTGTACATAACTTGAATCACATAGACTGACTTGAATTGTAGTATTCAACTTGAAAAACTGCATTGGAAAAACTAACTTTGAACAAGCACAATTTGAAATTGAATATTTATTTTAAAACAGAGTTTTAGTAAACTTGGAAATAGATGTAATATTATGAAATTGCATTAATTTGCTCCTAAAATGTGTTTCGTCCTCAGAAAATTCAACTCTGTGAAATTCCACATTCAGTTCCCAGCTCAATGTTTTCCATGTTAACCATCTCAATTGTCTGATACCATGCTAATATCATAATTAATACTCAACACCAACTTCCATTAGATTTTCTGATATGTGGTCATACAGCAAAGGTTTGGACAGGTCATTTAAATGCGGTGCATTCGGAGTACCCGGATGTCGTGTCGGAGTCTTGGTTTCGTAACGTATCTCAAAGTACCAAAGTATTGATGTCGCACAGAAGACATCAATATATATATATATATATATATATATATATATATATATATATTATTTTTTTTTTTACCGTGTGCGTGACACAGGAGTCACGAAAACACGTTTTCATTTGCGTAAAATGACCAAATAAACAGCTATTTTCGCGGGTGACGCGTTCAAATATTAGGTTCGTCATTTCCGGTAAGTACACGACGGTTCTGTTCGGAAAAATAAAACACATGAGCTGTTTTGAAATGACGATGTTTAAACGTTACTCAAAGGACCCTAAACCCTGTACTGGCTCTGCAAACTAAGAAACACGTTATTTTACCTGATAGCTCCGAGGACCCTGGGGTGCCGGCTCATTCCCAGATAGTCGTTGCTGCACCAGACGGACACCTGCGAGCCCTCCTGCCCGGAGACGGAGTAATCCTCAGCGAAAGGGAAGTCCTCAGCACTCCTGTTCACCGTCTTGAAGACTCTGTAAGTGTGGTCCTTCTTTTTCTCAGAAATCTTCTCCATGAAGAAGTGATCATAGTCGTAGCTGGGGCCATCTGCAGGAAGGTTTGACTTCAAATCAATTGCAGCACTCAACAGCCATCTAGGCTATATGATTATTAATTAGTTATTATTATTATTATTATTATATTTTTTTACAAGATTACACCATATTAGATTGGAGACGTAACGATTACCCATGTTGTCTTTGAGGAGATGAGTGACAGTGTTGGTTTGAACTGATGTTGGGAAGACTGAATCCTTGAAATCTTTCAACAGAGAAGTCATCAAACCTGTGAGAGAGTTGGTAAAGACGTGTGTTTGTCAAATGTGCTTCTATTAAAGTTTGAATTCTGTTTTTGCACGACAGCACCACAGCTGGTCATTTCCTCCTACCATCTTTGACGTCCTCCTGTACTTCAGGGCTGGCTTGGACCAGCTCAATCTGAGAGGTGACAAAAGGGCAGCCCTTGGACACAAACGTGGCCACCTGAGTGGCAGTTTGGGCAAACAGCCTCCTTTGGTCCACCACGGGAAGTCCTGGACTCCTGGGTTTGGTGGGTGAGATGCTCCGCTTGGCCTCCAGAGAGCTCACGGTGATCTGACGGGCGATGATGGGGCACTGGTCTGCCAGAGACAACAAGGCGGCTCCGGTTCTCCTTAAAGCTGGCCGTGGAGCTGACTTCAGGAAGGGGCAGTGATGAAGGAAGGCAGCCATGGTACTGGAGCTGTTCTTACTCTGAGTTAAGACGGAGGACAGGAATGTCATTATATCCCTTAACATTACAAATCGTGTGCAATAGATTTGGAAAGACTGTGAATTTCATTGCATTCAGGCATTGCAGAAGAGTGGTATATGTGTGCATTTTCCTTAAGGAATAAAGCACACAATACCTACAGGTAAACTAAAATATCAACCCCTAACGTAGTCAGGTGACCAGACTGTGAAATGGACTGGGGTATGACTCAACTGGGCAGTGTAAAAGTGTGTAATGGTCGAGTTTAGCTGCAGAGAGCAGCAGGTTCCTCCTCCTGGGTGCGGCATGTAGATGCTGCTTATCTCCACTCTGCAGGCGCTCGAGAGCTGCCATGACAGATATTAAGCCGAGTCTTATTACCGCACAAGCTATACAATAAGTTCTCATAAAACACTGCAGGGATGCATCATATTTTTATTTTTTATTTGACTAATAACTATTTCCCCGCTGTTAAGAGAAAAAAACTGAATTCGATATTCAGCCAATACATAATCCATACAATAATAAAACATAAACTGATCCATATTTGACTGTACGGATGAGCACCTGTTTGTTGTTTGGTTTACAAACAGGCTGGTTTTGTCGTCCCCCCCACCATCTACTGTGGTCAGCAGATAAAGCACTTCTTGGGATCTGTGGCTTCATTTTGTGGTTTGATGTTATCTTAAGCACACAGCACCATTTAAACACCACAAGTACGTCACATTTTTATTCTTTCTCCATGTTGTTTTTTAAGGTAATACATTTAACTAATGACAATGCGCCAAAAAACAAAAAACGGATCAAATCCTTGAGCTGCCATGTATGAATTGGTTCGTCTCGCTCAACAAAATGAACAAACAGTGAGAAATTAAGAAATAAAGCCTTTATAAATATAAGTATAGCGCTGCTACCAATTATAACATAACACAATTAACACTAAAACAAAACTAAGGGCGATATTTGTGGTGATAATAACCATAATGAAACAATTAGGATGTCAGGAAGCTCACCTGTTGACCTGCACTGAGGACGAACTTCAAAACAGCAAATGGACGGGAGGTCAGAGAGCGTCGACAGTTGTTGGTCAGTTGTTGAAGAGCATTATGTAATCAGCTTCGCTCCCACCCTTCAGAGGGGACATGTGGGCCTCGAAGGGAGTTGTTTGCGTGTGTGTGGGAGGTGCAAAGATGCTGATAAGGTTCCTTTAAAGTAGTGACACGCTGCGTCGTGTAAAGTAGACGCTCGGTTGGGCATTTTACTTTGATGCCCGAGCGTAAATAATAATCTGTTAAACTAGTGATGCTTTATTACATAAACACACGTGGAAATAGCACGACCTTCATCTTCAGCTTATGGCTCGTTGAGCTATTACGACATAAAAACGAAAATGTAAAAATGGAAGAATTTGTGATATTATGTGCGATTGAAATATTATTAGACAGAATGTTGCTGTAAACTCAAACTGTAACATTCTTATGCTTCTACGTAATTACTGAAGAGATAATACTCTGGCAGGGATATAGTAGTAATTTATGTTAACTTTTAATGCATGAATAAGGACATTTTTCCGTGAGACATTATTAAATTGTGAATGATTTCCACTGGTGAGACAGTTGACACACATTTATAAAGGATTTGTTAATATGTGTAATTGCCTACAACTACATGTGGGGTATTCATGTTATCTTTTATAAATGCTAAATTTGGTTGAATTTGTTAAATAAAAGTACCTGCACAGCTATGTTAAAATATTCCATTACAAGTGAAAGTCCTACATAAGCATTATTAGCAAAATATAGTTAAGGTATTAAAGTAAAAGTACTGTTTTGGTCCCTCTGATTTATATATTATTATATGTGACATCAGGAGATTATTAACACTGAAGCATTAGTGTGCAAACAGCATGTTGTAACTGCTGCAGGTGGAGCTGGTTTGAACTACTGTATAAACAGTCTTATATACAGGGACAGCAGATACATTTAAAGGGTTGCAGGAACATTACTGAAAAAAAGTTCTGGTCCACAAATCTGCTTTCAGTTTTTTTTTAAATTGAAATTTAACCATTTGAAAAGTTTAGAGGGGGAAATTGGTTGCCGCTGTTCACTACTTTTTAGACATCTAAAGTGTGACCCGAAAAAGGTCAGAAGCTACTGGTTTCATCTTTAATAATGTGTTGTCTTTTAAAAGCTTGTTGTATTGTCCATTTTATTAAATCATAACTAACTAAAGCTGTCAAATACATGGAGTAGTGTAAAAAGTACCATATTTCCTTTTGAAATGTTGTGGCGTGGAAGTATAAGGGAGCATCAAATGGAAATACTTGAAGTAACGTAAGTACATCAAAATTGTGTACATTTGAGTTATTTGAGTAGATAAATATGGTTACTTCCAACACTGAACATACTTTGTTATAATAGGAAAGAAATCGCTACAGCAGTTTTACCACAATAGCTTTTGGCACATTTTATGTTGAAAGAATATTATAGCAATATTAATAATGACACCGAAAGGGATGTCATTAATACATCTGTCTTGACAAGGACTATTACAATGAATATTATAGCTACCTAGATCATAAAAACACAAACACATTTTAAATTTTCAGATACGGGCAATATCCATAATACGTTCACATAAACTCACTTTTAAAATCTTCACTTAACAACCTAATTGGGGTATTGATTCAGAACCGATTGCAGCAAGTCTACAAATATCTCCGGAAATAAATACTGCCTGTCTGCTTGACGAGCCGCTCCTGGTTCTCTGTTCTTTGTTCTGCCTGTTCTCTGTAAAACTGACACCACATCAGCCAGCCTGTAATTAAGCGTTCACCCTGACAGTGTGTGTGTGTGTGTGTGTGTGTGTGTGTGTGTGTGTGTGTGTACTCTAACCAGCAGATGGTGTATTCATCGGTCTTTTATGAATCGCTGCGCGCGTGGAGGCGGAGTTATTTTTTTTTTCTGTTGCTGTCGACGTGCTGGGTCCATCTCATCCCGACTGGAGCGCAGGACATCAGCAGCCACCATCCTCCTCCCTGACAAGGACAATCTTTCCGGAAGCGCACAGGGGAACGGGACAATCTTTTTTTTTTTTTTTTTTTTCCTCTTGAATAAGGCATAAGATCGCACCGAAAGAAGCAAGATGCTGGCCTGTACAGAGATGATCACCATGTGTCTCCAGTCTGCCAAGCACGATCACCTGAGAAAACAGCAGGAGCTTGACCACAACCAAAATCAAAGCACCTCTCTAGTCCAGGATGTGAGTACACACCGTTTTACCAGAATTACAAAATACAACCTCTTTCTTTTAATACATCTTTTTGGAATAATTTTCATGAATCTTGTGCGTGATTGTGTCCATATTCAGACCTGATCTGCTCGTTTTTTTTGTTGTTGTTTTTTTTTGGGGGGGGGGGGGTCGTTGCACAAACGCTCAATATGAGTAATGCACTGTCCTTCATTCTTCTCTTTATGAATGATTCATATTGAGTTAATGCATGTCAATCCGCCATTCATATGGGCTTGATGTACAGCAGCGCTATTATGTAAGAAAGGTGAGTGCATGTCCATTATTGCGTCAATAATAAGAGAAACCCAACACAACTCGTCATCTGACGTTCAATTTAAATATTATTATTTTTGGATTGAATTGACCTTTTACCTACAAAGAAATGCAGTGTAGTTATTTTGATGAGGTTATTTACCGGAGTTACATATTATAATGAGCGTCATGACATTGGTTGTCCCCTAGATGAAACATGTTTATATTAAACAATATTATCTTTTGATGAGTAGATTTGCCTTCACAGCTCTAACTGAAATGCATTTCAAAAATAGAAAGATACAGTTTAAATTATTTAATCAGGATATTACAGGATAACGCCACTGCAGAAATGTTTCCACTTATTTTTTGCCACAGTTTGAAAATAATTGCTGGATATCCTTCCACGTAAAAGCGAGCAGCATTAATGTGTACATGCGGTGTTATATATCAAAGCAATGCTGCATGTTTGGAGCCATTGTGGCTTTCTTGCTGCCCCAGAAAAAGGAAGATGGTGTATTAGCAGCAGCATCATTTCCCAGCTTTGCTTCCTGACAGCTGGCTGTAAATTCAATTCTGATTCCTCAATTCTTGGCCAGCAAAAAGGGAAAATAGGCTGCAGGGAGTGCGCATTCTCTTCAAATGCTGTGAGCATCCATTCTCTCCAGCACAACACTGCATAACCTCTAGACAGACATTCATTCACTGAACCTATAACTGTGGCCAATGGATTGTTATTTATTCTTTAATAGATGTAGATATCAAATGTGTAATGTCACTGGAAGGCAACTTATCTGATTTTACTGTGATCTCTTCACATCCACTGTCCAAAGAGTATGGTGTCATTAACCTGCACTTTCCACTTTATTTCCTCAGCTAAATCATGCTGGTATAGGCACTCATATTTGTAACACTTTACAGGGAAATTTTAATTCTCTTCACTTAGACTCTTAATTTGAGGAAGCTTTTTGTGTTCTTTGTCTCTCTCTCTGTAAACAAAATGCTCTTGATCTATTTAATTAGACAAGCTGAAGGACTCACTGCTTGGTTTGACAGACTCACTGTTGTGCGACTCTTTTTCCACCTGAGAGGTGTTTTGCTGCTCTTTTTGAGATAAGATTAATTTGCTTCAGCCTTGTGCATTTCATAGATGAGATGCAGTAGATGCTCTGAGAGTATCACTTACTCTTCCTCCTGTAGCCTTGCGTTCAATAGCAATCAATGTGACATATAGTAGACCCCAAGGACTGAATAAGATTAAGAAAATGCATCCATGTAAATAATGCTACGTTTAGAAAGAGCTCCATCTGCTCTGTGGGATGACACCAACACCTTCATCAACTCCACTGACCTCCCACATAATCCCATAAAGGAGCAATAAAGGCCAGTAAATCTCCGCAGATTTCTCTGGAGTCTGTGTTTTTTATGTGCTAAATTGTTGTCTATATTTTATAGAGCAGCCCCCTGCTGACTTCCTCTGTTCTGATACAGTAGGATAATTGCATGAGCACCTGTACAGTGTATAGGGACATTTGACGGGGATAGTGATGCCTACCTGCATTCAAAAAAAAGAAATCACGCCTGCTTGTTGGTCCACAGATATGAAAGCTATTTTGCATGGCTTTTTCCATCTACTATGAATTCTGTGTATTTCTACCACTTAAAGTGTTTACTGTAATATTGTCATGTGTTAACCAATAAGTAACAATAAATTGCAACTAAAAATGCCCAAGGTTTATTCTGAAAAGGTGTTTTTGATTGGAGTTCAATCTGCTGACATAGAGGAAATAGCTTTAAAAGCTTTACTGCAGTTTATTTCAAATATATAGCAATACAATTATGACTGAAAACTATGAATATTGAAGACTGAAAGATCAGCTAGTCATCGGTGAAAGGCTAGTTTAACACACTCATTGAAGATGAGTTCACAGAGCAAACTTTCCCACACCACACACTATTTAATATTTTCCAACGTTCTTTCCATTTGAGCCTTACTTTCTCATTTTATAGGTGTTATTGGTGCTAATTGTATACCCAAGGACAGTTAGTATGTAAAAAATACGGTTAATATTTGCACTCAGAGGTTCTGACAAGTTCATTTTTTCAGCTCTGCAGTATATATTTTAGTGACAACCATTTAAGAACCACATTTTTTGTAATCTAGCTTGGGTAATCATCACTAGTGAACACCAGGTCTGCATTGTTTTTTTTGTGTCTTTGTTACATTACTGTTTGAAGGTGAACAGTCATCTGCATTACCACACAACTATAATGTAATGTGACTTGGTCGGTCACAGTGATTAATTGCATAATAACACAATAAAGGATTCAACATACTGCTGTTATTATACCATACAGAAATGAATGTAAACCCAACGGATGCCGGGAATTGTATGAACAATTCCTAGAGTGGTCGTAGTAGTTACGACTTGAGCAAAGGAGGAAGTCAAGTGAGGAAGTACAAATAGTGACAAAGTCCACATAGGGGGGATGTCGGGGTGGTTAGATGGATCAAACACAGGACTTTCACCTAGGGGACTGCTGTTTGTGTCCCGTGTCAAAATAATTGCCAGCATTATCTGCGACTGTTTCACAGTTAAATATTGTTACCATGATGACGAAGGTCCTGTACGCCTGTCGGTGGTCCAACAATCAAATGACCTATTTTGTCATTCCGATATGTAAAGTGTCTCACACATTTCAGTATGTGTTCAATACATCCAATATATTAATACATCATTTTTTTGTGAATGATGGTTAATAAGTTCCTCAGGATTCGATCATGATGACCAACATTTAAGTTTGTGTTCTGTACTTTAGTTCAGTACCATTCTTTCTGGTAGTTCAGGTTCAGTAAATGCTCTCTTAGTAAGTGAATTCAGTATGCTGTCTCTTGAATGGAGGAGGGCTGCTGTTGAAAACCTGGATGTAAGCAGAGCGTGTCGAGGACTTTACACTCCGATGTGCTTAAAAGGTGACAGCTGGATGTGACTTCACTGCTCTGCTGTGATGACACAGTTAATCAACCAGCCGGCGGACTCCATTGGTCCACACAGGGTGACTGAGCTGTATAAAAGCTGAAATGAAAGAGGTGCCACTCTGATCTCACACTCCACAAACGCTCCTCTCTTTTCTCACGGACATATTAAGAATGATTTGACTATAATGCTCACAGCATTAATTAATGGACATAAAGGAGTGCGGCTTCCTGCTTGTGCAGGTTTTTCATAAAACTGGGGAAATATCTTAAAGCAGCCTGATTCGTTCCTAGTGCCTGCTGAAAAAAACACACTTAAAAGCTATCAGTCTGAAGCTCCTCTTGGGTGCACACAAATGTCAGCATCTCATTTCCTGAGATGTCTCCGGTCTCTCTTGTTATTGAAATGAGGAAAATAAAGTTCCTCTTTCATGTCCTCTTGTTCATAAAGAAAGAGGAATATTCCAAGAAAGATTTTATATGGAATGATTTCCTAACCTGTGTATGGTCGTAATGGTTGGCTAGCATCATTGTTTTTCCAAGCGACCAAAATCTTAATGTGTATTTGTGTTGCATTTATCTCAGATTGTAGCTACACATCTCAACTCTAGAAGACACTGTACCTCCTTAGAATCTCTAAAAACCTAAAGTTGCTTTTTCTTATTCATTCATGTATCTAGAAAAAAAAACATAAACATGATCTTGTTCTTCTCTTTCAGATTTTCCGCCGGGCAGACAAAAATGGTGAGTAAGCAGAATACACAGCTAATTGGATTATACGGCTAATTTAACTCAATTAAAACCTCTTTGAAGAAGTTGTTGCACACAGGAGGAACTGTGTTTAATGGCTCTGTTCAGACAGGCGTCCTCTTTTAACTCAGAGGCGATCTATGTAACCTTGGTGGAACTTATCTTTCCGTTCTATTGCATTGCCATCCTTGTGAGATAGAAAGGATATAAATAGCCAAGGTCAGGCGCAGTGGCATCTTTTTTGTTCTGTGATGCAATTGGATTTGACAGGATGAACTCAAAGGGTTCAGCCTGCAGGCATTGCTCATCTGGAGGCATTGCCAGCAGCAATGCATTGCTCCTCACAGCGATAGCTAGGAATATATCCTGCACACATTGCACTGTATGCATACACACATTTGTAGTATATTTGGCTATTCTATAACAGCAGCCTCAGCTGTTGCTCGCTTTTTACTCATTCCCTCTATAGAAAACCCATTTTAACTCCAAATGGTACAAATTCATCTGAGACTTGCAGTAAATGTGCATCTAATGTATTCCCAATGCAAAAATGTCCCTGTTTCAAATGATTAATGTGTCACAATGTTCCCTCTTTACTTCCAACGACGTCCTCCCCCTAAATGTCTCCCAGGAAAACACAGAGCACTCGGCTCTGCGTGAAAAACAGTGCTGACAAACAGGCAAATGTTTTTTATTTCTACTTTTCTATGCATGCCCTGCATCTCCATGTAATGGAATGTAAAATGCAAAAAAGGGGTGAGTGATTAATGCTTGTAGAGTATCTACGAGCTCCGATCAGTTCTCTCAGGAGGACGGTGAATGTGTTACATAAGAGCAGAATTAATGATGCAATATGTGCCGCCATGAGAAAGGGTTGTCTGGGGTGCCTCACAGCTCGGGTGGAGATATAGAGATAAAAAAAAAAAACATCTTCAGTTTGTGAATTATAAATGGGCCCATAAAAGGTGCTTTTTTCTTTTGGGCTGTTGTGAAGAGGGAGTGGGTCGGTGGATTTTTACATTACATTTAGCTGACGCTTTCATCCAAAGCGACTTACAACATACCGATGTATACCATCAGGAGCAATTTAGGGTTCAGTGTCTTGCTAAAGGACACTTAGGCATGTGGACAGGAGGAGCTGTGATTGAACCACCAACCTTCTGATTAGTGTGCAACCCACTCTACCGACTGAGCCACAGCCTTCCACTTTTTTTGATTTTTCTTTCCTCACGTGGAAACTTGCTTCAGGTGATTACTTGGTGAATTAGTGCAATGAGATCGTGTACGAAACACAACAGAGGCGAAGCCTTTTAATAGAAATAGATGGCGCTATTTCAATAAGCATAATGTTGATATGCATCTTTGTGAAGCCTCAATTCTGCTCCTCATGCCCTTTCTTCCACTCTGCTGCGCCCCGGCACTGACACAAAGCTATTATTTTTCACTCTTTGTAGAAAGAAGGAAGGTAGTTCAAAAGCAAACAATTTTGCTGCATTTTCTTTGTTAGTTATCTTCAATTTGCAGCTTGGCTCTGCTCGGTTTTTGTCTCCTTGAACTCACTGAGTGGAGAACCCAAGAGGAAAGTGCTTCTCTCCAATCAGTACTGAGTAGGCTGCCCTGACATCGCTGCCAGTGCTGTGGATTTACCACATAATGAGGGCTGGATGCCAACCCACGACACTCCTCTATGCTATTGTATTTAGGAATTACATATTTTAAGAGAGAAAAAAACAATTATATGAGTACATAAATATAAAGTAAATACTCAAAGCTTTTACTCAGCAGCCGTGTACTGTGATTAGTCTGTAATACATTTAAGTTGCTGCACACTGAGCTCAAAGATGTACTTAAGTCTGTAACAAAATGAAAATGAAAGTGTGATCAGTGATTAAATGGATCTAATTTGTTAGTGCAGCTCTGACGTGTCACCCGGAAAAAATACTGACAAGCCTGGAAAAACACTAAAAACGCAGTGATTAGGTTTTGAAATAAAAGAACTCTCATGAACGAAAGATGTGTTTTTTAAGCGTGATCAGTCACAGATATGCCTTTAAGAGAATTTCATAGCAAACTGAATATATAAATATCATTTAAAAAAAAAAATCTATTTATCATGAGCTCATTTGTGAACACCAAGCAGGTGGGTTGAAGGATGATTTGTCAAGGCCATTGATTGCTTTATTTTGATATCGATGGCATGGCTGTGCCTTATCTATTGTCATTATTTTCATTGTTGATTTGTTCCTCATATATTTTTAAAAGCAAGCTGTTAAACTGATCTAAACCATAAGGATGACAAAAAAAAAGATGTATGTGGACATGTTTTGGGGAGCTGATAGTCTGAGTGCAAAAGCTGGTTTTTGCTTTTCCTCTCTAGACAGGTTTCAGTCTCACATACTTTTTTCTGTTGAAGTTTTTCTAATTAATGCTGCACTCAGTGCTGGAGCAGAGAGGCTAGCAGGCAGCAGCAGAAATCTCAGAGGATACTGTGATGTGCAAAAGTGCTGCAGCTCGAGATGGAAGGCAGTAGCTTGTGAGATGCAAACATTCAGCTGTCACTAACCATTTAGTGTGTAAGCAAAACAATTACCCCATGGCTACAACTAGCATTTATCAATTAATATGCAGGTTACTTTCACAGTTGTTCGATTGATTGCTTAGTCTTTAAAATGTTTTAAAAAATAATGAGAAAATGCAGTTTACAATCTTTTCAAGCGGTGATATTTTCAAATATCTTGTTTTGTCTGACCAGCAGTCCACAATCTAAATATAATACAGAGAAATGCAGCAAATCTTAATGTTAGACTAGATAATATTTGGCATTTGTGCTTTAAAAAAATAACTTAAAGGGATTAATCAAAAGGGCCACAGATTTATTTTCTGCTGATCAGCTGATTGGTTATCATGATTAACTGTTGCAGCTTTAGACATCCTCACTTTGGGGCAACATGTAGAGCAAGTGGTTTCATTTTTAGACTAAATATATTGTACAACACTTAAATAAAAAATAAAATGAAATGAAATAAAATTCTGTGAGATGTAGAGCACCAAGATTATCTGCAAGGAGAGGTTTTTTTTTTTCCCCAACAATGTCTCCTCTTCAGTTTATTCTTACCTCTCATATTCTCATGAATTCAGCTGATAGGCTTTATGAATTATTTATGCTGCTTCGGTTTTAGCTCCTCTAGCTTTAGGATTCCCGAAGGATGTTCTCTGGAACATGTGTGGAGGAAAGTGTTTCATCCGCTTTCTTAGTAGCACACAGTTTTTTCTTTTTATGTATGTGTGGGAAATACTGTATAAGATGTATAAGATCCGAACGTATGGCATGACAGTGGCTGTCTGCAAGCAGTGTTTTTTTTCTCCATATGTTTTCACAACGATATAAAACTGACAGGAAATCCTTACATTTCAGAACGTGGAAACAACAGATGTTTGTCATTTTTGATGGATAAATGACTGACATGATTGACTGAAATTATTACTGATCCAGATTCAAAACTGCCTTTCACTACCTTCTAAAACAACACATTTTCTGTTGTGGTTTCTTTATTGTTTGGTTAATTTATCGTAACTAAAATATATAAAATCATCCCTCTAATTCCGCTTTTGCTTCAGAGAGTCAAAAGTTGTGGTTATCAGTGTCAGAGGAGTCAGGAAAAGCAAAGTCAGTTCGAAGTGTCTAAACAAATGATACAATTCTGTAGTTGTTTCATGTCAAGACAGTGTCCATAATCATTGATTACATACTAGTGCTCTGTGAGCTCATCTTTGCATATCAAATGTTAAAACTTGGATCTAATCAGAGGTCTTTTAGGTACAGCACATGCTGGACAGAATACGGTCCTTGAGTTTGTGAGACAAACACTGTGTACAGCCAGGAGCTCAGCAGTTCTGCCATTGCAGCTTAGATCCATGAGAAACAGTGAACACTTGTATAACTACCATCTGAGCTGCTGCACTGTACTTGGGTGTCTACTTGGGTGTGAATCCAAACCAAAGCAGCTCTGATGGAGAAGGCTGGAGAGTGAGTCAGAGGTGCAACAGATTGTGTTTACTCCTACATCATGTGCAACAAGATTTTTACAGGGAAGTTTGAGAAAGGAATTATGATTCTGTCTCTTCTAATAGCTTCTTCTTCCAACTGTGTTTAACTCTGCAACACCACAACAAATGTTTAATAAAATGTTTCATAATACATTTTTGCTGGCACACCTTCCCTGCAAACGAATCATGTTCACAGCATCCATGGTGTGAGCTGGTAACAAGTAAAAATGTATATTATAAACTAATAAATTATGTGATATTCTGTTAACTCAGAGCTGTGCAGAGGGGTGTATAGGTTTCAGAAAGATTTAGTGCCACTAGGATGTAGCTGGTGAGCGAGTCATTATTATCAGCTCTGCTTAGACTTCTTAAACTAGCCGTCGTAAAGACAAAATTTAAGAATATGCCTGTTCATAGGAAATATTTTATTTTGCGGCAGCACCTCCGAGCTCATCACTGGAATTAATGTAGAGTTGTGAAGCCAAAGTAGCCTCGTTCCATTATAAGCTGTTGAATTATGGACAAACTCTTCATTGAGGTGGTAAAACATTTCAGGCCTCAGTGAGGTGTAACTTTCACAATTTTTTCCCCCCCCTCAGATGATGGGAAGCTGTCCTTGGAGGAATTCCAATCATACTTCACTGATGGTATCCTCACTGAAGAGCAGATGGAGGAGCTGTATTACTCCATTGACAGGAAGCAGACAGAGTAAGCTCATCTTCCTTTTGGACGCGCTCCAACTCTGCTGCCATCGGTAGCCCCGCCTGCTCTCTTGCTGCCTGGCAGTGAGATGTCAATACTCCCTTTCATGAAGAAAGCTTTAATTCTGGGTTGCAAGCCCAAGAGTCTGCAGCAGCCTGTTGAGTAACTGATGAGCACAGATAAGAAACATGTAAACATTTGCCTCTGCCACTGGCTTACAGTTAAACTAGAAGAATGTACATTGGTATAACATTTTTTTTAATAATATAGCACAAACGGTGTTTTCTTTGATGTGTCTGTGAGAACAGCTGTGATGTAGAAGAAATTACCTGAGCTGTTGGCATCACTGAAATAACAACCAATCACAGTGATAAATGACCCCTCAGGTGTTACGATAGAAGCTACACCTCTTTTATTTCTGTACTGTCAACTAAACAGCTTGCAAAACATAACATACAACTAAGTACTCCAGCTATGCATTCATTTATCAAATTGATATGTTAAAAGTAAATTGTATATGAGATATCATTGTCAAAGCAAATCCTATTTTAAATAAGTCATGGTGTCACTGACCTTTTTGTGGGACATTTCTTTTAGCCAATATTTGCACATTCCAGCAAATTGACACCATTAAAAGTATGTCAAATGAGCTTTTAGCAGTTCTTGTTTTCAGTGTACTGGTGAATCTCCAGACAACTCATCCTGTTGCTTTAATCCTGTGGAAAAGTAAAGACATGAGGTTTTTTCTGCAAGGTCTGGAATATGAGGAACATCATTTTTCTGATCCTTAGAGGATTTATGGATGTTAATTCACAATAGATAATGACTTTGAGTTTATTCAGAAATATTGATATAACGATAGAAGCCACACTGAATAGAAAAATGTTTGTATGATGTCTGCAGGTTAAGATTTGATTTAGTTATGCCTCAAAAAACGAAGAGACATTCTGATGCAAATTGCAGCTATGGAGCACTGAGGGTTTTTTAAATCGAGTACCTTTATTAAGATGTCACCACGTCAAACCCTCTGCCGCAGCTCCAACTGCTGAACATGCTGCTATAAGCAGGACCAATTAACCGCCCAATTACAATGCGCCCGTTCCTCATTCAGTATCTTTCCATCTCATCTCTCCACAACCGGCTGAAAATCTGATGGGCATCACAGTTTAAAAATCTGTGCACTAGAAGAAAGGAAAGAGGACCGCCAAAGTCAGAAGAGATCATCATCTCAGGATGATGATGGTGATCCATCTAATCGTCTGGACTCTTGATCGACCAACACACACAGACAATCTGTCATCCCTAAACTATGCTGCTAGCAGGGCTAAAAAGGCAAAGCCTGGGCTCTTTGTAATTCTAGAGAGAAATATTTCAGGCTTCCCGATTATATCTATTTAATTAACATGCCTCTTTCTGTTTTCTTCTGATCGCCTCACAGCAACTTGGACATAGACAAACTCTCAGGTATGTGTCATTCTTCCTTTAGTTTACTGCTAATAGAATGACTTAAAGACCTTGTAAAGTAGATGTAAAAATGTGTTCAAATTTTTAATACTACAGAAAAACATGTTTTTAACCACCCAGCCACATACACATATGCATATAGTACATAACATGGGTTCTACTTTAGGCTACAAAAGATCAAGGCTTCATGGTTTTAGCTGTTTCTTTTTGCTTTGGCTGGCTAATGATGACCATAATTCAAACACAAGTATGCTTCAGTCTCAGTTATTCAGTACTTAAGATGTCATTATGGCCTTAGCCAAACTACTTTAAGTCTTATTAATGCCAACACTGTCAGCAGTGATTAATTTCCTTCTTGTTGAAAACACCACTGATCAGTCTGCTGATCAGACACGAGGCATGTTAAGAGTGACGAACTAAGCTTCGCCCTCTTCTCCTCCAGAGTACTTCGCTCCTCATCTGGGAGAATACGTCAACGTCCTGTCTGCTCTGGAGAAGCTGAACGTGGCCATTTTGAAGGCAATGGATAAAACTAAAGAGGTGGGTGATGATACATTTTGCATGTCAATACAAAATGTAAATGTTGCAAAACAGCTTTTAAAACACTTGTAAGCATCCCTCATCTCTCGAAGCATTTGAATGTTTTCAGTAGTGTCTCAGCTGTCAGTTTAAAAGGTCTTTGAGCTCAGTCTGTTGTAGCAACGTTACACGAGAAAAGAAAACCGCTCAGCATGACTGACCCTGCCTGCTATCTGCTCCTCCTGTCCTCTCTGAGAGAACATTTTCAAACATGAGCTCTAAGACTCTTACAAGATGAGCCGTGCTTTCAAAAGTAGCTTCTAAAAACATGGCGGATGTTTGTCTTTGTAAATCAGCCAGAAAATAACATTGTGGCCTCATTTGAAAAAGGCTGACTTACATTATATTTTTTTTAAAATCTTTTTTCACATTGTAAGTCAGAGTTACAACATTTATTACAAAATAATCTTTCTTCCAGAAATTTGTACAGAAGTGTGATTTTCCAGGAGCCCGACGTGATACATAAATGAGCCTTACCATTCAGACTGCTCACAGATGAAGTGAATAACGTTGATCATCTCATAAAATCATAACCATGATGTCAAGGTCAGGGTGTAATAGACGTCAGTGTGTGAGAGCAGCTACATTAATTAAAATAGAGCATATCTGTCCAGTCAGATGTGTTTGATATGGATGACTGAAAAACAGCTGAAATATGGATTTAGCTCCAGATAGAAAGTAAGGCTGAGGTTGATGGGAGATGATATTCGTTTTGGAGAAAATACTGGACAAATTCTAAATTTGACCTTATGATGGCGCCACATGGAAAGTTACTTTATCAGTGAAGTTAACCATCTATTCAGAGGGGGTCATTAATGTATAAACCATTTTTCACGCCAATCCATCCAACAGAAGACAATTCACACAGAACCACAGATGTAAACTTGCACTAGAGGAGGCATTAAAAGGAAACATTAGGTGATCATAAGAGTCAGTGGGATTCCTCATCTGGGGTCCATGAAGGCCAAATAAAGTTTGTAAATTTTTTTACATCTTTTCGGTAGGTGTTAAACTTTGGCCCTCTGGTGACATCTGAGAGGCTATTTCCATTTGGCCACATTCGAAAGAGGCCTGAACAGATCAGAGCTCAATGCTTCCTGAGTGTGTTTCCATCTGTACTTTTGCAGGCCACTTGTGGTCTGATCACGGCCAGGTTGCATATGTCCGGATTGAGGTAGCCAAATGGAAACAGGGTCTGAGAAAAATTAAGGCATCACCAAAATCTAGGATTATTCTTCAGGACATTATAAATATGTGTAAAAATGTTCATGGCAATCATCCAACAGTTGGTGAGATATTTCCGTCTGGACCAAAAGTGTGGACTGACTGGCAGACACGGCCTCACCAGAGGCAGACTGCTCACGTGGCTAATAAACCCAAGAGGAGAATCAACTGAAAAGAGAAATAAAACCAGAAAATGTTTGAATTTGAAGAAAACCAGATGAATAATTTATCAGAATTGTTGACGAATACATTAAATGATTAATTGAGAGTGGAGTAGATGTTGTGAAGTTTTCAGCATTTATGCAGACATGTTTTGATGTGGGATGTACAGTATGTGTCTTGTTTGTTGAGCCACCACAGGTTACATCTGTTATATCTTTTATCTTCAAGGAATGGCAATGATTGAATTACATAGTATTGTTTTATTCTCAGAAAATATTATTAACAGAGTATTTTTATTTAACACCACTATTCAAATATCTAGTAACTAGTTTAACCAAGTTAACATATCGCTGGTTTCATGACTCATATTATCTATCCTAATTGTTAAGAAAAAAGACTTTGGAGTTGCTGTTCAGTTCAAAAGAGTGAAACTTTGACGCCGTCTCTTTTATCTGTACTTTCAGATAATGAGACACAGTATCTCATAAAAATCACCCTCCTCGGTTTGTGAAGCATGCTAATTAGAGCCTTAGAAATCTTGTTATGAGGCCCAGTCGAGCTGAAGCGTACACTTAATATTCCATGAGATGTAGAAGGGATTTAAGTGTCTGCCCCTGACAAGTAGGGCTATAATCATGTTGTTTTAGGCGCACACAGTAGGGATCAGCATCAGAGAACGTCCACTAAGACTCTATCAATAGCTCAGCTCAGTCTTCATTGATCCCACACAGCCCTCCATGTTAAGCCAACTGGTGAATATTTTTGTTCTATTTGGCAACGGAGGAGAGTCACGAGTGGACCGAACAGAGAGACGCTTGGTTGTGGATGCAGAGTTATAATGAGGTTGTTTTTCTGTGATATGCAGCAACTTATTTCCACTGCAGTTGCTGATGATTGTCAGAGAATATAGGGCAGTAGTAGAGTGTAGATGACAGTAATTAAGGATGACAACCTCCCCCCCAGCTGTCAAACTGATCTGAAGTCAGAAGTCCTCTACATAAATGCAGCACAAACACATCACCATCTCCTTTTTTCCTCTTTCTGTTCACTCAGGTGCATACGTTTCTTGCTCTCGGTTTTATCTCCTTTCTGTCATCCATCTTCTCCGACATGGTCTCCCTCTCTGGCTCTTTCTCTTGTACTTCCCCTTCTCTGTATCACTGTAAGGTTTTGATTGCAGAATAGCCCTTACTTAACTCAGGATGCCAGTGAGAGATACAGCCAGCAAGAAGCAGCACAGCCTCCAAATGTCTGTCTTTTACTGGCTTTTTACATTACAGACAGATTCACTTAAAGCATTGGAGAGAGAGATGTAGATTTCCCTCTACCTACAACCAGGATAGAAAACGTAGCTGACATCTAGTCAGCATAATAAAGACAGTAACATTAACCATCGCAAATATAAAAAGGGGTGGTGTCTACAACAAGAGCTGGAAGCAGTATGTACATTATGTAGAGTAGTTCATCTTTAACTTCACACAGTTTTACCATTAATATTAATACTTCACTCAGATTACTACACTACAGCCAAAACAAACAACTAATCAATCACATATGAGCCAACATCTCTCCAACCCTTTTCAGTCTGTTTTTTTTTATTTTTTTTTTTTAATTTATTTGTTTGTTTGTTTGTTTGTTTGTTTGTTAGCCGGATTACAAAAAAACTATGAGCCCAATTTTCATAAAACTTGATGGAAAGATATACCTTGGGCCAAAAAAGAAGCCATTCAAGTTTGGAGCAGATCTGAATAATGTGCCGTATCCTCAAATTATTTTTCACCTTCATGAACATTGTGAGATATATCACATTTGGGTTACTTAATCCCATACATTTTAAATCCAGTACACGGTAGTAAAGTTATAGTAGTGACAAAACGTTGGTTATTCTAGAAATCATGTCATTATTCCACATTCACAGGTCCCAGTAATCATCTGGGATACACATGCATTTGTTCAAATTTAATGCAGCAAGCAGTTGTTATGGAGCACTCAGGGACAGTGTTTTCATACAGGAGAACTGGAAAATGTACAATTCACCACAGCGGTAAATATATACAGACATTATCAGAAAAGGGTGGACTATTGGCTGTGGCGGAGGTATGCTCTCTTCAGGTGCTTTTACTTGTAATAATGCTTTCATAATGCCCAGTAATGTGAACAGTAAAATAAAATGTATTTCCTGCTTTGTTGGGGTGCCCTGAGATAAAAAGAAGATATCCACTCTGGTGTTGCAGCTCATCTATCTCGAAAAGAAAAAGAGGATAAATTGAGAAGGACCGGGGCTCATTACTCATGTCGTGCAGCTCCTCCATGAAAACAGAGCACATAGAAATATTGAATTCCAACAAGCTCAGTGGTCATTTTTCAAATGTCTGCCTGTCATGTCTTCTGAACTCTATTTTGTGGCACCGCAGGGTGCTGGTGAGGGTGATGAGGTTCATTATCCACGAAGATTGAGCTGGAAAGGTTGTGTTTGTGTGGAGGAATACAGCAGCTGCTGCACTGAAGTTAATCATTCTCAGAAAGCTCTCTGAAAACTTGCTTGAGGCTCTATATGTTATCAAAATAGCACTTTCCACTCATTGGATCGATCATTATCACTTTTTGTGCTTTGCAATGATTAATTAAAGGAAATCTGCACAACACAGTGACATTTTCACATTATGCATATTTACCACTTTAACTTCATCTCTGTGTTTTTGTTCAGTTTTATTTGGTAGTAATAATACTATTTAAGCTTGGCTCCTTTCATTGAATACCATTAACAAGAGACCTGATAATTGAGGATCTTATGGAGTGATAACCTAATCAACCAAACATAAACAACCCGAAAATGCGATGGTTTAATTGGTGAAAGAAGATGGCAGTTAATCTGAAAACCAGTCACAATAGATATTTCTTTGATGTAAGAGAATAAGTGAATGATCGAAAACAGAAAATTTGATTTATTTTACCTACATCCTGGCTGATTCTTTTCCTTCATTTCTACTCTTCCTTCCAGGAGTATCAGGGTTCATCAGTGCTGGGTCAGTTTGTGACACGCTTCCTGCTGAGGGAAACCTCCACCCAGCTGCAGTCCCTTCAGTCCTCACTTGATTGTGCCATGGAGGCTGTTCATGACCATGGCAGCGCGGACAGGAGGATACTGAAGAAGCCCGAGGATCTGCCTATCCAGAGGATGACCAAACGGCCCGGCCGACGCATCCAGAAGAACATGTGTCTCTCCCCGACCGACCCCTACTCTGGCATGCTCACCACAGGTACTTTTCAGGAACACAGGGATAAAGATGCTGTAGGTCGATCTGATGCGGACAAAAGGTTGACAAAAGGCTGGAAAACACTTATAGTGGTGTACCCAAAACAAAACACTGCCGTGCATCTTTTTTTTATAAACTGTCATTACTCTGACGTCTTGTGCTGTGCTGTGCTGTGCTGATGTCGTGTTTCTGGGTTCAGGGGTCAGCGTGGAGCCAGACAACCATTGGGGCTCGCAGATCAACCAGCTGGAGCAATTCATAGACAAACTGGAGTGTGAGGTCTGTATCAAAGCTCCACAAGAAAGAGAATAAGTGTATTTCACTAGATACGGATTTATTGCTTGCAGTGCAAATAGTTGTTTAAATTGTTAAAGAAACAAAAAACAAGGATCTCATCCATGAATTTAAGCCCTTTAAGTACCACCGGCATTATTTCCTCCAGTCTGTAAGTAAAATGTGCCAGAAAGACTAATTTGCAGCAAAAAGATTTGTCTCATGAGGGAGCAGTGCTCTTTCGGGGGATCAGGTTTCACCACAGGCTCAGTTAGCCTTGCAGTATGAGACATGTTGACAGAGGGGATGATTTGTACAAAGTGCAAAGCTGAAGTGCAATATACACACACACTCAGTATCATGCATTAGTTATCAGCCTGTGACTACAGACTGTGCTCCACTCAGGCTGAACCCCGTGAGGAGGTTTCAGTGAGAAGCTGCAGTTTGATGAAAGATTTGATACATCGTGTGGATGTTGATGCATCACTGCTGCACAGATTTAAGCCTCTAAATGGTGCAGATGTTTTACATTTCCTGAAAATGTTCAAAATGTCACCGATATTTTGATTGCAGATCTGAAGAAGAGCACACATAGCTTCAGGGGGATTCATTTTTATTCTAAATTTAAAGTAATCATGAGAAAATATAGAAGAGGCATTTTCCAAGGATAGATATCAGTGCTTCAAGGATATTGAGCTAGCCTGCTAACACACTAATAATTATATTTTCTTATCTTGGTCATGCAGACAAGAATTTTGTATAACCTGGGGCTGTTGGACGGTGATGGACGGTGGACGATGGTGATCTCCTCCTTGTGAAAGCCAATGCTTTGTGACAGACTGTAACAATGTGGTTGAGGCAGATCTGCTGTTAATTTCTGTTCTGCTCATGGCTGACTGAAATATGTATTCCTCTATTTTCAGAGTCCACATCTGGAACCTCTCAAAGAAGACACATTGGCAGGGACATATAAATCAGTGAGTCCAGAATGTGCTAAGCAAAGGTTCACTAATACAGTGCGTACATACAGTGCAAATTGACATTATTTTATGATTCTCTCTAGAACATACTTCTGGTCCAGAGACAGATGTCTGTGAAGGAGAAAGACGTGGAGCAGTTTCAACAGGCCCTTAAAATCTACACAGATGCCACCACCAGCCACCTAAACAACCTGCAGTGCGTCCTTTTATCTGCCTCTGTGCCACTGTTTGCCTCAGGATCTCTGTGATTTGATGCAGCCACTTAAATTTTCCCACACATATCAGATAAGCCCGACTGCCCCCTCTTTGTTTCTCTGTCTCTTTTCATTCTCAGCATTTCAGTCCAGAACCTGCCAGACAGATCATGCTTCATCATGTATGAGTTTTGGCAGGACCGACTCTCCTGGATGAGGTAGAATCAGACGGGCTTTACGGCACATTTGACCAGAAAATGTGTTCTGAAAATTTCTCTCCCAGCACACACCTGGCTGCTCGCAACCTCTCTTTGAAGTGTTATTGCCTTGCTGAGAGGCAAATGGCAGTCTCATCCTTTTCATTGCTCTGTCCTCTCAGCTACCTGCAGTCATCCATCAGTAAGACCTTCCAGCGCTGTATTATCGACTCACTGGAAGAGCCAGAAATGGTCTCCACCATGCTTCTCCCAGGTAAAACAATGCTTTCCGGCTATTGAAAGCTGCTAATTTAATTCATAAAAGCTTGTGAATTTTATGAATTCATAATGAGTATTCATAGCTAAACTGTGAGAATAAAGTTCTTGATTTTTTTTTTTTAATTAACTTGGGTTTTCTATGGTTCAAGTTACAAATGATTATAGATAAAGTAAACTCCAGGGCTTAGTTTTTCTGGAAGAATATTTTGTGGAAATGTCACATTCAGTTGCTTTACAGGTAAAATATACATTTGATAATAAAGCTGCTATAATCATGATTTTTGTATGGACAATGGATCAAAATAACTATATGTATTTGAAAGGAGTCGCTCATAGTGATGAATCCACAGTTAAACCAACCGTGTAGCTCCCTCCAGCTCTAACAGAATATTTGATCCTCTATCAGCTGTTTGTTTTGGTTTTGTGGCCTTAAATTTTAATGTTGGTTCTCTCTTGTTGCCCTCATCAATGTGGGATCTTACAAGCAGATTTTTGTTCATCTAAAAAGCACAGCACGGCAAGCGCTCAGGTGGACAGTTGGTGACTAGCAGCTAAAGAGACCAATATTTTCCTCAGGAGTGGGTGGAAACCAAAACAGAGCCAAAAGCAGATTGAATATTGGACTTGCATTTATCAGCAGCACAGAAACATGCCTTCAAATAAATGCTAATGTTGCTCCATGCCTGCTGCATTATTGTTAAATATTTGCCACATTGCAACAACTTAAAGTTAATAATAGGATATCATTGCAATTACAACTCATTTCTGCTGTCCTCAGATGGCCAAAAACAAAAATCATTTAATGTAGGTTTAATGTGTGAGCAGTTGTGTATGATTTACCTGGAAGCCACACTTAAGTAAAAGAACAGGTATCTCACCAGATAATTACTTTGGTAAAAGTTAAAGTCGCCTGTTAGAAAATTACTTGAGTAAAAATCTTACAGGATCTGATATTTGCTGTACTCAAGTATCAATAGAATTTTTTTAGATATTAAATGTACTCAAGTGTTGGAAATATAAGTGAGTGCTGTTATTAAAAAAGGAAGGGGTCAGAATTTGGGGAGTTTAAAGTTTATTCTTTCAAAGCAAAGCTGTAACTAATGTTATTAATGTTATCATTATGTAGTCGCAAATCGGTAACATCTGCCATGCCTGGACTTTGGTGGAGACAGAAATTAAACCAGGATCTTTTAGAGCACTTGTTTGTACTTGCATGTCAAGTTGATTTACCAAAGATGTAGTTCGGAAGCTCGGACCACCGATTCACCAGACCTGCTTGTCGGCAGTCTGTATCATCAAGCTATCAATTTTACTTTCCTTTTTCCTTTTTGTAGAAGTTGTAAGTAACTAAGATGCTTAAGAGAAATGTATTGCAGTGAAATTATATATTTTAAGTAGTAAAAGTGAACCCTGACATAAATATAAAAGAAAATAAAAATACTGAAGTGCTATATCATAGTATTATTACTTTGTCACGTTACACCCCTGAGTGAAAGATACATAATAGATCATGGATTTTAAGCTTCTGTCTCGGTTGTCATTGCTCATGTGTTTGGCTCAGGCAGAGACCATAAAGCATTGTTGCTCAATGATTGTTTCATTTTACAGCCTCTTGGTGGATTATGAACAACAACTGACAGAGCAAAGCTGCTGCTCTTCAACACAATGAAAGCACGAGAAGAAGGCGATGGTATAATCCTTTCTTCTTTTTTGTTTTTTGATATTAAATTTCTCCTCATGGCATGACCAGGATTGTTTTTTGGATTGTTTAAAAAAAAAAAAAAAAAAAAAATCTGTTTAGATAAATCAGTCAACAGTGAAACAAATGAAAACCTTGGATAGAAAGACCTTGAGGTAATGCGAGGATTTATTGTGTGATCAGAATGTGTTCTGATTTTCATTTCACCGTATCGGCATATTTTCCAGCTTCTGATTTAATAGAAACACAAGAAATAATAATAATAATAATAAAAAAAGATTTGCATGGTTTTTATTTCTCAGCGCTAGTTTGTTTCACTCAAAGCAGCACCTTAGAGTATATATATAATGTCAGCAATGCCACAACAATAGAAAGACATGAATAACAACTGATCCGTCACTATCCATCACTTACTCCTCCGTACAGATGAAAGCAGAAATAGTGGTAGGGAAACCTTTCCTCTTGTTCTCTCTGTGGTATTGTGCTTTGTTGTCTCCTTCAAACCTTTGCTACTGAGTGTCATTTTGCTGAACGTAGCTCAAACATAGCTTAGATCAAACATAACTTTTATCATCTGTGTCACTCCTGCACTTTAGAAAAACATATGAAACATGGACCTTATTGTGAAGAACGGATATTTATTGTAGTCTTAAAAATGTAGAATTAACTGCTGTTATAAAAAAATCCAGAGCTGCACTGAGGTGTTGTGTGACATTAGTGGACAATAACAATTTACCAAATAATTGTGCAGTTTGCCTGTACTGTTACTCAAAAAGCCATTTTACATTTGCAGTGTGTAATCAGAGGAGTTTAACGGTGCAGTACAAACAAATAGAAGTTTATATTTTCAGTACAGAAATTAAGCAGGATGTCTTCTGTGTAATAATATTATAAAGAGCATCTGTTAGGATCGTGTACAGTAGCTAATGAGAGCTGTAAGTAATTGTTGTAGAACACTGGTAAATGTACAGTCTGATAGTATGTTGAGTTTTGGTTGCTCTGATAATGTGAGGAATGAATGTGTTCAGTCTTTTTTGAGGTATTTATCATTTCTTTTATGTAGAAAATGCAGTTGTTATGTGGATGCTATGTTTGTTTCCTGGCATGAATTAAAGTTTGACATGTTGATGACATGAAAAGAAGCATTACTTGTCTGGGATAAATTTACTGGAGTGATGCTTCATTTGACATGCCTCATACTCCATAATCATTTAGCATGAACACTCTCCCAATTTGGCTGTCTATTTAAGCAGGTAAAATGTCCTATCTGGGTCCTTTGCCTGTCAACGACACTCCTGCATCAACTGAACTCAAGTTTATTTATTTATTTTCAAGGCACCTTTAATGCAAACATACGAGAATGGATCAATATCTGACCGATATTCTGTGTGTGTATATATATATAAATATATATATAGACGTCACAGTGTATATATATACACCATGACGTATATTCTATATGTTACAGTGCTGGACACTGTTCACCAGCAACAATAGCAGTCTCGGAACTTATTGATCCAACCTCCAATAACCCAAAGTAATTCATAGAGCAAGATAACAGCACAGACAAATTAACAAGACTTAAAATTCACACCAATAAAACAACATAATTTTAAAAGAATAAATAAAGTCAGTTAGACAAATAAAAACAAAGGATTAAAAGTTATAAGACCAATGCCAAAGATTTGAATTAAAGAACACATCTGGCAAGTGGTTCACACATTAAGCAATCGCTCGCATCATGTTTATGTTTCTTACTGTCAAGTAATCCTCTCCTGTATGTCAGGAAGGGGACTTGTAAGGAATGTACAGCCTAACAATGATCAGCAGGAGTAAATAATCGGTTCTTCTTTGGTCTGAAGGTTTTAAAACTAATTTCAGCATTAAATTGTACTACAATCCTCGTGACACCGACATCAAAGACGCTGAAAGAAAACAAACAGGATTTCACCCGTCTTGGCTGAGGAAGAGTGACAGACTGAAATACCTTGTAAATCATATGAGCAGCTGGAACCTTTGAGAAATGTCTAAAAAGCAGTGGAGCAATTCAATCTCACCTCGTGTTGAAACTGGGGCAATTAGCTGCTTCTCACTCTTCAAAGCCGGTGTGCTCTTTTACCCAGTTTCCTCTCCTCAAACACAATCTGAGAGGACTCTAACCTGCAAAGTTTAAGCCCCAAACTTTCCATCACAGAAGCAGGTGACAGCTCACATTCACAGTGAATGTTCAGTCTTAATAGTACATACTCAACAGTTATATTGGACTTCATGGCATCAGTCAGTGCATTAGCTGCCTTAAATGAACTGATTATGTTGTGGATTTTTTTAGTGCTTTAAGAAAATCCTCCTCGTGTATATTCTATCGACAATGTAGCTCACACATGAGGATTTCCTTTTATATTACACTAGTATACTGTTGTGAACTGCACTTATTAGCAATAAGTGGATGTTCAAGCCCTGAATAGAGTTCAGTATAATATATTACCTCACTTTATAGTGGCTCAAAGTAGCACTCAGATAGGTCTTAAAAAGTAGAAGTTATATGTCAATTCTACTTAGTGTTTCACACGATTCTAATAAAAACCTGAAGAGCTGGAGGGCAGAATCTGAGATTGTTCTAGCGGGCAGAACCTTTCAGGTTAAATGGAAAATTTTCTCTTTGATGGAAACTGTAGGAAGTGAAGATGGTGAAGGCAGGAGGCCTTTTACAGCTGCAGCCTCTCATGGAGGGAAATTCTGCTGCCACTTCAGATCTCACGCCATAATCCTTCCCTGCTGCTATTATCTCCTCAGTGACAGTAGGGCTTCTGCGAGGAGGTCGGGACCAAAGCAACTGCCAGTTATGTGAGAGAAAAAACATCCTATACTGCATGTTCCAGTGTGAATAGACAGTCTAAACTAAAAAAAACATTCGGTCAGGTCCACCCGGCGATCAAAGAAGTTCTATTTGCAATCCCTATAGGAGCATATACAACACTACATTAATGATGTTATTTCTCTGTGTAACATTTCCTTGGGCAGAAAATAACACTGTATTTCCACAGCACTCTTATAAATGGAAGGTGGACATAAAAGAAGGCAAGTCAGTCAACCTGATGTGGATTAATTGCCTTTTAATGGATGCTGTTTGTGATGTTTGACGACTTTTCAATCTATGACGTTAATGCATTTCAGCGTCACTACACAGCTATTTGATCGACTAGGAGCGTACGTGTAATTAAAAATAAGTGGTTAGAACAGTAGGAGACAGAGCGAGAGGAAATAAATGGTCGAGAGAGAGAAAGAGGTTGAAAAGTGGTGGTGTGTGAAGAGACGGGGACGCACTGGCAGAGGAAAATCAGGGTCAACTGTCAGTGCGCATTGACGCTAAAAGAAAGCAAACACCAGCAGAAAAGCTTGAGCTCCTATTTTCTCAAGTTTACCACACACAAACATAAACATACACACCAGTATAGCCAGATTTGTGGTGCACTATAACATTACAGAAGGGCAGATGTAGGCGGGAGCAGGCGAGTGCAGCAGTGGGTACAGTAACATGTCTCTGAGCGTTTTCCTGGCCAGTTTAGTGACAGTCGATTGAAGAAGGATTGCTGACGGCCCAAGGCACAAAGTATGTTTCTGGAATTAGAAGGTGTTTGATCGGTCTTATCAGATGGGCTCTGCTGCCTGCTTTTTCATTGGCCGCACATTCACGGCAGCAGCCGCAGATGACAGAAAGCACAAGCGGGGGAGTGCATCTGCTCACAAACCGTGGAGCTTGTTGAATGTTACTCAGTTCACTGGTGTAGATGTGGATAAAGCGCAAGTGATCACGTTAACTTTTGGTTTCTGCTGCTGTTACTTTCATTTTACTACAACAAAGGCATATTATTAGGTCACACAAGAGCTTTGTTACCATAGAGATCATAAACCCATGAGGCATATAACTATGTTCCTGCTTATTGGGTTTCAGATCACTTAAAAACAAGCCTTGGATATTTGAGTTAATTTACTGGAAAGGAGAACATATCACAGTTTGATACTGAGTGACGAGCCGGATAGTTTGGCTAGACAAAAAAACACTTGAACAACCTCAGAGTGTTGGATAGGTTTAAGAGGATGTGAAATTAAAAGCATGCATGCATGGGGATCACAGAAAAACAACAAAAAGAAGGAAATTAAATGGAAAATCAGAGGTAAAATACAGCTTAGAAAGATGATGTGAAGCGAAGGAAATGAGACACGGTTTTGGTGGACGGGGTCTAATGAAAAGAATGATGAAAAGAAATATGATACAGGGAGGTATGTCAGTGGGTGATGGAAACAGGAGGTGGCTGTTCTCTGAAGACTGGAGAGATGGTAAATTGGCACCATAAAATAGAGGACAAAAATGGTGGGGGAGAGAAGAGAAAAATTAAGGAATTAAAAATTAGGACATGAAACTTTTAGAATCAAAGAATATAGGACAGCGTGGGGTAAGATGACAGAGCATGTCATCTGAATAACCCACCAAAAATATCAACACAACCTAAGATCTCGAGGTTGACATAATGAAAATGATTTCAGATTTATATATATAAAAAAAAAAGATAAAAAGGGTTCAGAAAATCTAACTTTGAAGAAAAAAATATGCCGTTTTAACAATCCATGTACAATATATGTCCAAATGTAGGTTGACACCCCTATCCATGTTATCGTTATCTGCATTGTTGAAATAAACCAACTGCTGCAACTCATGGCCAAAAAATTAAGGAATTAAAAATTAGGACATGATATACACTCACCGGACACTTTATTAGGTACACCTGTTCAACTGCTCGTTAACGCAGATATCTAATCAGCCAATCACACGGCCGCAACTCAATGCATTTAGGCATGTAGACATGGTCAAGACGACCTGCTGAAGTTCAAACCGAGCATCAGAATAGGGACGAACGGTGATTTAAGTGACTTTGAATGTGTCATGGTTGTTGGTGCCAGACGGACTGGTCTGAGTATTTCAGAAACTGCTGATCTACTGGGATTTTCACCCACAACCATCTCTAGGTTTTACAGAGAACGGTCCGAAAAAGAGAAAATATCCAGTGAGCGGTAGTTCTCTGGGTGAAAATGCCTTGTTGATGCCAGAGGTCAGAGGAGAACGGCCAGACTCGTTCCAGATGATAGAAAGGCAACAGAAACTCAAATAACCACTTGTTACAACCAAGGTGTACAGAAGACCATCTCTGCACGCACAACACGTGGAACATTGAGGCAGACGGGCTGCAGCAGCAGAAGACCACCGGGTCCCGCTCCTGTCAGCTAAGAACAGGAAACTGAGGCTACAATTCGCACGGACTCACCAAAACTGGACAATAGAAGATTGGAAAAACGTTGCCTGGTCTGATGAGTCTGGATTTCTGCTGCGACATTCAGATGGTCGGGTCAGAATTTGCCGTAAACAACATGAAAGCATGGATCCATCTTGCCTTGTATCAGCGGTTCAGGCTGGTGGTGGTGATGGTGTAATGGGGTGGGTGATATTTTCTTGGCACACTTTCGGCCACTACATAGCCACACTACATGTACGTACCACTGGAGGTTACCACTGTGTACCAAAACAAATTCCCCATGTACCACATCCCACTGACGATACCAACAATTTATTTATTTATTTTTTATTTTTATTTATTTAAAATTCACTGATTTAACCATGCAATACTGTGGGAGAGGTTCAACAGCAACAACATAAGGCTCTTAAGCATTAAAATATTCATCTGACTTCAGGTCCAGCTTTAACACTTTTCTATCGACTGTGTTTTAGACCTTTTAGCCCTTTCAAACTTTAAATCCTTCCATTTGATAAAAGCGGAGGAGTCTGAATATGACTGCATCGAGCCAATGTTAGCATTACTTAGTTCTCAATTTTTTTTTTTAATGATTATTAGTACTTATATGGTTGTCTTTACATCATTGTAATGTGATTTGTAAAACTGTTGTCTGTAATTAAAATGAAACTAAAGGACAATTATGTGGACTTGGCTCGGTTGGAGGGCAATTGTTAGGCCTTTAAACACTGCTATAACACTAGGTGGAGCTTTGCTTACCACCGATAGACTGTATATAGAAGAGGACGTAGCTTCTGGGTCTGGTCCATCTTGAAATAATCTCAACATTAACTAGATATTCAGGCTCAAGCCATAGTTTTGGGGGGTGTCTGTTTGATTGAAAGCCCTGTGGTGCAGTCAGGTTTCAGCTATAAGTGGGTGGGGCATACTGTTCTCCATTTCAATTTAGTCAAATTCACCAGTCACTCCTCCCCATCTCATCCAAAATTAAAAGCTTGAGGCTTCAAAAAGTCAGTTCACAAACCAACTGATGACATCATGGATGGTTGACGCTTGTTACCACCAGAAGTAGAGTTGTTCCCAAACCACTGCTTTGGAACCCAACAGCTGATGTCCTGCTTTCACTTCAAGCCATTGAAACGGGCGCAGCAGAGATAAAACACTCACAATGACGTTATCACTGCCTCCCCTGACTTATATGATGATATCTACAGTGTGGGAGGTGTAAGATGGAGAAGAGGCAGAAAGATCAGAGGACAAGAAAAAGAGATGTGTATACAGAGAATGTCAAAAACAGATAGAGAGAAAGAAAAATTAGATCTAGAAAAAAAAGATTATGGGATCAAAACGAGAAATGCAGAGGAGACTGAAGCAGCCTGTGAAATAAGATTACATTTATGAGATGGTTGTAAGTGAGACCAAAGCCGCAGGGAAAAAAGGCACAAGAGAACATCGAAGAGCAGTAAAAATAGAAAGGCTAAAAACAGATGAGAGCAATCCAAGAAACAAATGGAAAACCACATAAAATGAGAGTATAGAATGGGATATGTGTAAAAGAAAGCATATGAGAGAAAGGAGGAAGTCATAAAATTGATGCACAGACATTCAGTTGTGTGTTTTCTTACATGGAGAAAAAAAAGTCACAACTATTGTAAATTCTTGTAATCTTATGCTGTGTTCTGGTGAACTTGTATTTGCAGATCCTTGAGAACGGGTGTGTAGTCTTTGTCACGATCAGTGCAGGTATTTTTGTTTTGCTGCAATATCACAGATATCTTCTCAGCATCCACCAAAGGTTTGAAAAAACTTCCTGCTACTTTTAGTCAATAACTATTGCCCACTTACTGATGCACCTCTGAGATACTGGAGTTTATACCACCACATTTGAGAGCAGAACATTAAACTAATTATCCAATGTGAGTATGTTGCAGATTTAGATGCTACATTCAGCATCAGTCTTTTCTCTGTGACTTTTTTTGTTGTTGCATTATATAAAAAGCACCTCACACGTTTTAAAAGCATAGATAAACATCTCAAAATCAGACAAACCGGATGGTAATATTTTAACTTATAGATCATTTTTAGATACTAGTTTTGAGTAAAATCCCAAAAAGCACTATGGCACATAAATTATATAATCAAATTAAGCTCCACCAAGACCAACTACAGCATTAATTGTCAACTAATCAATATTATAACACCCTGAAATGGCCCATTCTTCACAGTGAGTCCTTTAACATTGAATTGAGTATTTGTTCCCTGTGGAATTGTTACTTTTTTAAATTTTTTTAAATGATGATTTTAATTCTTCTTCCATCCTGGCGATGTCACCTGTGGTTTGTATTTGCCTAAAATATAATGCTCGCTCACGTGTAACATACTGCTGTCTTCGATCAGTTAATGAAGGAGCCAAGTGTAAAACTATCTTAACCTAAATGCAGAGGACATGTAAAATCATGGATTTCGGTCACAGCAGGTTGTTAAACCTTCCTGATGCCACCCGTCACAGTTCCTACTGTGTGTGTGGGCTGCAGCACGACCTGTCTTCCTCCAACATCTGTCAGCACCCTCAGCACAAGAAGCTCTTAACATTGGTGCAATGTGTCAGCTATAATTTTCATGTCAGCGTAGTCCGACAAGCAGTATATTCTCTAGCAGCTGTGGTCTGAAAAACCCTCTGCAATGAAGTCACACCACACACATATTGGTGATAATAATAACAATCTCTGCAGTGAGATTTTAAACTGAAACGTACTGTAAGTGCAACATAGCAAACAATAAAATGATCCATATAAGAACTTCATAACTTAACTTAGGTGAGGTACTTGAGTACATATACACCACATCTGACTTCACCTTTATTGTAATATCTCTTCCCAGAATCACATGATTAATCAGAAGCTTTATCTTGAGGTTATGAAGCTTATCAATTAAAGCTACAAACAAGAAGAGAAATGTACTCCTATTAAAAATATGAACCCGTAGAGTTCAAAGTGCTTTTATTCAAGCAAAGGTAAAGTTACTGGAAGAACCAAGTACAATATTCACTCAAAATCACATCACAAATCAGTATTAATTTTCTCTCCACGGTACTTTAGAGGGAACTATTGCACTTTTTTTTTAATTTCACATACGTTAACTGTGACGCCGTTGCTTACAAATAACATAACAAATAACAAACTAAATAAGTGAATAATATTTTTATAGTATTTATCGTAGTTTTGCACTTTTGTTTAGTTAGTTCAATTTAGTATTATTCTATTTTTATCATATATATTGTATACATTTAATATTTTTTACTGTTATTTTTATAACTTTACCCCGTAGCTACAAATACTGCTGTAGTGAAAAAGTATCCAGTATTTTATAATACTATAAAACTGTAACTGTATAGTATTTTATGATATTACGACTGAAATTATAAGTAAAATGCATAAAAAAAGGAGGTGGGGGGAGAGTAGTCTGAATTGGGTTCTGGAGCCGTGCTCCACCTCATACATCGTACTCATTTGCCAGCCGCGAGTGATTCCAAGCCAGCGGGCAGCACATCCACCACGGCGGCGAAACTGCGCCACCTGGCTTCTACTGTGAGAACCTGCCCGGTCGGCCCCATTATTTCTGTTCACTCGCTCACCCGAATCAGATGACGCCCTGCTAGGGCAACGATTGGCTCTTGTCTCAGACCTTCCCCGAGGTGATTGGTGGAGTGACGAGCACCCAGCACGTGACCTCTACAATGAGCTTCCGCCCACCGAAGGAAGTAAAGCGGTAGGGACTTATTTATTGAGCCCGTTTGGCCACAGCGGACTGTGTCACGGTGCACTTTGTCACGCTTACGTAAATGGTGCGTGATCGTCTTTATCGTGAGACGATCTGTTTTCCTGCTCATCATTTTAAATACTAATCCTGCCGGAAATATTCGATTTTTTTTTTTTTTACTTTCTCTGTCTTCCATGTTCATTTTATGCTGTAATACCATGCCGGGGAAACATTGCATGCTGGGAAATAGAGCCGTAACACGTCACTTTTTGATTTTAAAGACACCTTTTTCTTCTTTAAAAAATAACTCATTGTAATATATATATTATATACATAATACACAGTATTATTGCATCACTTTAAAACAGAACATTGTGGTGAAAATGAACATGGAAGACGGAGAAAGTCAATTATTCCTCTTAAATAAAGATACCATAAAATTATCAGTTTAATGTATCGACAAATAAAACTATTGCCTGTAAGCATAAAATGTATCGTTTTTCCTTTTTTTTTGAGTTTCCTTTCCTTTTTTGAGCGTTTTAAATTCAATATTCAATGCTAATTAAGATCATTTAATAAAATCTCAGTGAGAATTGACTGATTATTACAGTTTTATGACAGTTTTATTATTACTTTCTAATTAATAATGTAAAATTGACACTATAAATTGACAGGTAAATGTGACATATACAACGAAAACCTGTTCATGTTGCTGTGGCAGCAATTATTCGGCTCCGTCTTTACATTTTCCCATGATCCTTCGCGGGTTTTGACTGTTTTAATTTCAGAACAAGCGGATTTATAAACACTAGAGAGGATCTTTGTCTGAGAAATGTGAGCTACCGCATATTTTTTTTTTTAAATAGTAACGTTACACTACATTTAACTACGCACTAATTTTTCCGACACCGTGATGTTGACCGGCTGCTCTCGACTCTGCTCTTTATAGTCCGAGGGCGCATTTAACATCCGGGCATTCAGAATACTTGCTCTCTGGGCTACACGCAGAGGACTCTGTTCCTCCCCACCCCGCCCAGGGGAAAGTCCCCGGACCCCGCGGCAGAAAGTGTCCTGGTTGAAACCAGTGTCGACCCGCGCTGCACCGTCATGAGCCGAGATGTTCCCCGGAACTGAGCTTGGTGATCGCAGGTCGACTTTGTCAGCGTTGATAGTAATGCAAGTAAGCAGTTACTCACGCCTTAACAGAACGGGGCTCATTCTCGGAATGCTCTCATTTTATCATCTTTTTAATCATGTAAATATGATTTAACTATTATTTAACTCGTTGTTTCTAACAATGCACAAAATGTATCTTGACAGCTCAAATAACTTTAAATAACTTTAAAAAAAAAAGTAATTAAATAATAGTTTAAATAATATGACGCTTTATTGTAAATCAAACAACCCAACTTTATATAGGCTATACAGATACAACTAAAATGGTTAATTGACAGAACATTAATTGACAGTGTTTTGCTAGGTAGGTAGGTAGTTACTTTATTAATCCCCGAGGGGACATTTTTTTCGCTACAGCAGCATACAGAAGCAATAAGATAATAATAGAATAATAGAAAAGCAATAAAATAGCAGTAAAATAGTAGTACAAAATATTAAATATAAAATATAAAATGCACAGTATATACAGTATATATATATATATCTATATATATTATATACAAGTATGTCAAAAAGTATTTTTTTTAACATAAATGTGCTCAGTATTTAATGGTTACGTGTTTCTTAAAGGTCAGGAATTGCTGCTTCTCTTTTCATGCAGCAGCTATTCTGCTGCTAATTTCCTGGTGATGCATTTGATACACTAGTTTCCCAGCTGAGGATGAGCGTGTATGTTTCATGTTTTGAAATGTTTAGGTCGCCATCTTGTGGTTAGAAATGTGACATGCAACCCATCAGCACCAAGCAGGGTGCTCACCTATTATCACCACTCAGTAAAAATAGGCAAATCAATGACATTAGGCAATAGCTTACTTATAATTTTTTTTTTTTTAAATTTGTGATTATAAAATGCCACAATCTCTTTCTCTTTTAGTTTAGGATAAACTCCATACATGATCAAATTTAGGAAACCAATAGGCTGCATGGTTTGATATTTAAAGTCAAACATCTGATGCTTATATTTTAATTATGACAGGTGAATAGGAAAGCTTTTACCAGCATAGGCTGTACATTTTTCACGTAGCAAATAAAACATACAGCCTTAATGAGCAGCAGTAACTAAACAACAGCAAAATATTTGTATATCCTACGCTTTAGTTTCATCACTTAGACTAACACGTGTCTGTTCATATTATCATGGAATAAGAGTACATTTAGTGTTGTAATACTGGCTCAGTTTGAACACTTTTCCACCATAAAGTTAGCTTATAAAATGGAAATCAAGAGGGGGATTAAGCGCAAGGTGTTGCAGAAACACAATGTGCCTCGTCATTATTACTCTTCACTGTGTGCATTGAAAATGGCCAGTAGGTCTCCATTTTCTCGGTGGTCTCATCTTTCTGGGGAGAACAAAAGGGCTTGTCTTTCCATGTTACCACCAGCAGAGGGAGCAACAGCATAGCAGCATCCTTCCTAATACTCTATGACATGAAGGCACACACTGACACACACAGACATACTGTATAGCACAGGATTAGGCAGCACACAAAAAGATTACAGCGTCACATGGTGGCCAATCCAAATGGTGCCTTCGAGTAACCTACTTCTCCCACCCCCCCCCATCAGGAGCTATCCCATCATTCATTGGGTGTGGGCGTAGGCTCACCCAGCAGCAGCATCACAAAGGTTGAGCCCCTCCCTGCTGTATGCCTGAATTAGGGAAGGGGGGGAGGGAGGGCGGGAGAGACAGAGAGGATCAGGGTCGGATGAATTCCAGTCTGACTGACGAGGCAGTGTGTGCAAATGAAGAGGCGAGTGTGTGAGAGAGGACGAATAAGGGAGGGCTAGAGAGAGAGAGTTGGTTGTGAGCGTGTATATGTCGATGTGTGTATGTGTGTGTGTGTGTGTGTGTGTGTGAGAGAGAGGGGACACAGAGGCTACATCCAGGCAGGAGGAGGAAGGGGACATAAAAAGAGGAAGGAAAAGGGGGACAGGAAGAAGAAGAAGACAAGACAAGGGGAGACACACTAAGAGGGAAGATGGCTGAGCCGGAGCTGAAATCAAGAGGCAGCCGGGAGAGCGTTGCCAAGGCGTCGAGCCAGGAGAAGATGGGGGGTAAGTACAGTGCATGCTCACACTCCCGTAAATACCACATGGTGGAGGGCTGCGTTATTCCACCATGCGCTCTGATGCAACATGGCCTGATGCAAGAGTCGCATGGCAGAGTTGACGTGGGTCGAGTGATGCATCGTGCTGTTTTTGGGTGTGTGGTGGTAACAGGTGATGAAGATGACAGATGTGGCAGTGTGACACATATTAAACAGAAGAAAGTGGGAATGTAAACACAACTATCTGATGCAGACTGTGTTTACATGAACAGAAAAGAGGAAGTAATCAGGATGATGAGGTGTTATTCTGGAGAAACTAATTAGGTTTGACAGGGTAACCTGATATCCACCTTTTCCCAAATCTGAATCCCAATGCATATCTATGTTTATAATGTCTGTTTTGTTTTCATGTTTATAGTCATATAAGTTTGGTATTGCATTTTGTTAAATAAACCAGTGGCTAAAGCATCTCAGCAAGAAACTCTTACTTTGATGATTTCCTCTTCCTGATGATCTCGAATGTAAAAACTCTTGTGTCTGATGTTGTCCTGCTGTCCGCTGACGTCTCTCCACCAGCTACTGAAGCAGACCCCGACCAAGATGGTCTGATTGTGGAGCAACCAGCTTCTCCATCTGCCGACACGGCCTCGGCTCCACCTCCCACGAGCCCCACCGACTGCTCGCCCGGCAAAGGAGAGAAGATTGAGCTGAAACGCAGCATCACCCTCTTCAACGGTGTGGGGATGATCATAGGCACCATCATCGGCTCGGGCATTTTCGTCACTCCAACAGGTGTGGTCAAAGAGACGGGCTCAGCCGGGCTCTCCCTCATCATCTGGTCTGTCTGTGGAGTGATATCCACCATGGGCGCGCTGTGCTATGCAGAGCTGGGCACAACCATTACCAAGTCTGGAGGAGACTACACGTACATCCTGGAGGTGTATGGTGAACTGGCGGCTTTTCTGAAGCTGTGGGTGGAGATGCTCATCATCCGTCCATCCTCCCAGTATGTGGTGTCGCTGGTGTTTGCTACCTACCTCCTGAAACCTCTCTACCCCAGCTGTGCTGTGCCCGACAGTGCCGCCAAGCTCTTCGCCTGCATGTGTCTTAGTGAGTAGATGATGTGGTGCGGGTGTTACCCTGCTGAGTAATAGAAACATATTCTCTGAGTCATTTCAAATGCAATGGTTTGATACACCTCACTGCAGGTGAGTATCTCCTGAATTCCTGATTGTACTCCTGTTTGTATCTCCTCACCTCCTGCAGCCTCCCTGACATTTGTAAACTGTATCAGCGTGCGGGCGGCCACCAAAGTCCAGGACCTGTTCACAGTGTCCAAACTGCTCGCCCTGATCATCATCATCCTCTTTGGCTTCATTCAGATTTCCACAGGTGAGCGCCACTCCCTGATAGACCGAGACTCTACGCACAAAGTCACAAAAAAGTCCAGATTGTCTTTACTTTTCCACAATCCATCCAAAGTTTTTAATTATTTAACTTTTGAATGTTTGTTTTAACTATTAACTCGAATTTCTTTTATTCATTCACAACTTAATATCAGTTGCATCACTGCCGTTCAGTTTGTTTCACAAACTGCTTTAAAAATTTTACACCTTATGAAAAGTTGTGAAAAGTCGAGTGGACAAACCACACGAGTTTGTTGGCTTATCATCCCTCCATTGTTAAAGAAAACCTGGTTCTTGTTTCATGTGTGTGATGACGCATGTACCAATATCAACAGTTATAGCATACTATACTTATTTTAGGCAAATCACCCCCAACTTTATTCCTGAATATTACTGCAATAAAATGTAAAACCTCAGAGTATTAAATACACATTATTGGCATGTAATAGTCTTCACAGCGTGATTTTAAACTCTCCTTACAAGAAAAATACTTTCCATTGCAAGTGTGTTTCTCAGCATGTAGCTGAGTGTGTTTAGTCAACCGGCCTCCCTTCCTCTCATTATTATTCATTGCAATAATGATGCTAAAAACATTATACAGTAAATTTAAAAAAAATGATTACACATTTTGTAGGATTCATTCAGATTTAGAGTTATCAGTCAATGATCAGTTATTGTCCCATCTTTATTTCTCATCTTTATATATGTATGTGAGGTTTATTTATTTTGTCTCTAATGATCAACACATTGTTGACTGACGCTAACGAGCCGAATGAAGCAGACTGCCCTCCTTTCAGTTTATTTGCACAGTTGCTGAGTCTGAACACAAGGCTCGTCTGTCTGCAGCAATGCCACTGGGGCTGAGCAAGTGTGCAGCCATGTGCATGTGCATCTATGTGGGTGTTCTTTGAAGCTCAACACTGCCGAGCAGGATTTCATACATGACTCATCTGCACAGGACGTATCTCACAGAAATGATAGAAACAGATTTTCAGAAAAATGACACGCCGCAGACAATAAATGACTCTTGTCGGTCAATGCAGTGAATATCATGAGCTAAATATTCCATATGGCTGCCCTAAACATGGCGGCAGACCATCACTGCTGATGTGCAAGGGCAGCTCCATCTTGAATAAGAAGAGAAATGCATGTACGCTTCCCAGAATTGTAACAGCGGAGCGACTGAATCAGGCTCGGTCACACCGTTCAAAATATAAAGCAGCGCGGGAAGACGGTGTGGCCATCACTTGCTCCATGCTTCATCTGCCGCTCTCTCCCCTTTTTGAAAAGGCCACGCCCACCGCCATTGTGCTCCACACTGTGTTACCATGGAAACTAGGTGGCGAAGCTTGCCCGCTGTTGTCACACTGTGGTCTTTCAGAGTGTAAGAGAAGGAGGACAGAGTGAGAAAATAATGCGTGTGTAATAAGCCTCAATGAAAGGCGAGTCATTACCATCTGAAAGCGACAGGTAGAGGAGAGACTTCCAGCTCCGAACTCTTTTGAACACACACACACACACACACACTCTTCAACAGTGTCCTTCACTGATGCACTGGATTTGTTCGCTGCTGTGGATAAATGAGTGGATTGAAGTTTTTATCTAAAGACATTTCTGCTCATATTTAAATGTCAGCTGTTCTGGACCTGATTATGTTTCTGTACATGAAAGGAGGCGGTCAACCGGCTAACTGCCGGTTGAAAATCTCAAGCATGTCAAAGGGCAGACAGCAACAGTCTGGTCTTGGTTCAGGAAATATAAAGTGGCAGCAGCTCTAAACGAGAATCCGTTTGATGTCCAACTACACAACACCTTCATGAACTAAAGCTGCCAGCGAGAGGAATGTTTATCTTTAGCCTGTTTTAGTTTTATTTCTCTGTCTGTGTATGTCCAGGTGATGTGCCGTATCTGACACCAGAAAAGGCATTCGAAGGCAGCAAAATGGGAGTCGACAACATTGTCTTAGCGCTGTACAGTGGTCTCTTTGCTTTTGGAGGCTGGTGAGGCATTTGTGGTCTTTTTACAGGCCAGAAATAGAAATTATGTATTCGTAGCCGCTAACTGTTTACAAGTAATACTAGTTTTTATCCAATTTTTTTTAAAAACGCTTCTCTTTTTTCCCCCGCGCAGGAATTACCTGAATTATGTAACCGAGGAGATGATCAATCCAGAGAGGTGACTTAAATATGATGAAGGTTGTTTTGACGACTGTACTGACTCTCCTGTAAATATATGCCAACAGCATGAATTCCCTCATCCGTGACTGATTGCATGGAGACTCATAAGTTTTATATCTTTATTGCATTATTGCAGTGAAAAGCACCATGTTTTGTACACCCTTTGTGTGATGCCAGAAATATAACATTTTACAGAGAAGCATGTGACGGTTCTGTTTTTTAAAATTGAGCTTGACTGATCACTCTGACCAGATATGACACTGTGCAGTCCTGTTTGCCATGGGACTGCAGGATAAATCACTGATCTCATAAATATAGTACAATATGACTGGAAAATAAATCTGCTGTTAGGTTGCTCTGTCTTCAAGTGACCTTTGACCTTTCACCCCACAGGAACCTGCCCTTGTCTATTATTATATCCATGCCTATAGTGACGGTGGTGTACGTTTTGACCAATCTGGCCTACTTCACCACCATCTCCCCTCAAGAAATGGTTGAATCCGAGGCTGTTGCTGTGGTGAGCATCGTGCTATGAAGTTATCTGCTTCAGTTCATAGCCACATCTTTAACTCGGACATGTTAAATCTGTTGTTTGTTTTTCACATAATGTGAACTGCCCTCATGCGTTTTTACCGTGCTGTTTTGCAGAGTTTCGGGGAGTACCACCTTGGTGTGATGTCCTGGCTGATTCCTGTCTTTGTGGGACTGTCTTGCTTTGGAGCCGTGAACGGGTCTCTCTTCACTTCAGCACGGTGTGTGTTAGAGAATAAAACTACATACTGTTTTGTGCTTATTAGGAAAGTAGGTGGTTATTCTAAGATCAGAGGTTGTTATTGTTTGGAGAGTTTACATAGCCTTACTATTTCATCACAAACATCCCACTAAAGAGCTTTTTCTTTTTTTCTTCTAGCTTGTTTTATGCTGGCGCTCGAGAAGGTCAGCTTCCTGCTGCTCTGGGATTGGTTCACACAGACATGTTCACACCGGTGCCGTCCCTCATCTTCACAGTAAGAGTCCTGCAACTTACAGTGCAATTTTGTTTTTTGTAAGTAACTTATGATGACATCCAAAAAAGTCTGTTTAAGGAAAATGTTTTTAACATCTGGCAGGGTTTTTCTTTAATTTTTGAGTTGGTGGCTAAATATAGTACAGGCCATAAATATGGCAGCCAAAAGCCTCATATAAGCCTTATGGAAACTATTTCCTGGAGGTAATTAAAAAGTTCACATTATTCAAAGCATATATGTTACAAAACCCTCTTAGAGTACAGTCATTTAGCATGTGTGTATATACTATATATGAGTCCTCCTTTTCCCTTGTATTAGTGTTTGCTATCCATGATGTACGCCATCTCCCAGGACATCTTCTCTGTCATCAACCTCTTCAGCTTTTTCACCTGGTTGTGTGTTGGTATGGCCATTGCTGGCATGCTCTGGCTGCGCATCACCAAGCCCGAACTCAGAAGGCCCATTAAGGTAAAGTATGAAAGGTTATCTCAGGAGGTAAATGTTTGTCAGAGTTTTCCTGTGAGACGTCATTTTTAAAAAGAATGTGAGACTCCCAGAAAGGTTAACCCTGGGTCTACCTGAACCTCAGCCACTTTCTTTGTCTGCCCAAAAGATCAGCAGGTCTCCTGGCTTTATAATTTTTTATTTTTTTTATTTATTTATTTTTTTTTTTTTAATGAAAGCACCATTATATTACTGCCCTTGTTATTAGTTGGAAGTGGAACCATAATGTGTTTCCAAGATAGGAGGGAGTGGTGTTTGTAAATGGCTCTTTGTTTCTCTTTCAATGTGGGAATATTACCTTTGTAGACTAGTCTTTCATCTTTCCTTTGAGTCAGAGTGCTCTCAGCCCATTTTTAAAGATAAACTACTGAAAAGTAATAAATAGATCATCTTTATATTTAGAACTTCTGTCAGGACAATACATTTTACTTCATTCGATCATAATGCTGAGCCATAGTGGCTGAGCATCACGTTTTTCTCAAATACTGTATGTATCTGTAAATACAGCCAAATTCTCAGAATGTAAACAAATGTCAGTTTAGTAGTTTAAAACCGATACTAAACAGAATTTAATTATGTCTGTTAGAATATAATAAAACCCCAGATAACAGTGCAATCACATGACAACTTGACTTAGATGTACAGTGGGTACGGAAAGTATTCAGACCCCTTTACATTTTTCACTCTTTGTTTCATTGCAGCCATTTTCTAAAATCAAAAAAGTTAATTTTATTTCTCATTAATGTATACTAAGCACCCCATGTTGACAGAAAAAAATAGAAATGTAGAAATTTGTGCAAATTTATTAAAAAAGAAAAACTGAAATATCACATGGTCATAAGTATTCAGACCCTTTGCTGTGACACTCATATTTAACTCACATGCTGTCCATTTCTTCTGATCCTCCTTGAGATGGTTCTACTCCTTCATTGGAGTCCAGCTGTGTTTAATTAAACTGATTGGACTTGATTAGGAAAGGCACACACCTGTCTATATAAGACCTTACAGCTCACAGTGCATGTCAGAGCAAATGAGAATCATGAGGTCGAAGGAACTGTCCAAGGAGCTCAGAGACAGAATTGTGGCAAGGCACAGATCTGGCCAAGGTTACAAAATAATTTCTGCAGCACTCAAGGTTCCTGAGAGCACAGTGGCCTCCATAATCCTTAAATGGAAGAAGTTTGGGACGACCAGAACTCTTCCTAGACCCGGCCGTCCAGCCAAACTGAGCAATTGTGGGAGAAGAGCCTTGGTGAGAGAGGTGAAGAAGAACCCAAGGATCACTGTGGCTGAGCTCCAGAGATGCAGTAGGGAGATAGGAGAAAGTTCCACAAAGTCAACTATCACTGCAGCCCTTCACCAGTCGGGGCTTTATGGCAGAGTGGCCCGACGGAAGCCTCTCCTCAGTGGACTTGAGTTTGCCAAAAAACACATGAAGGACTCCCAGACTATGAGAAATAAGATTCTCTGGTCTGATGAGACCAAGATTGAACTTTTTGGCGTTAATTCTAAGCGGTATGTGTGGAGAAAACCAGGCACTGCTCATCACCTGCCCAATACAATCCCAACAGTGAAACGTGGTGGCAGCATCATGCTATGGGGGTGTTTTTCAGCTGCAGGGACAGGACGACTAGTTGCAATTGAAGGAAAGATGAATGCGGCCAAGTACAGAGATATCCTGGAAGAAAACCTCTTCCAGAGTGCTCTGGACCTCAGACTGGGCCGAAGGTTCACCTTCCAACAAGACAATGACCCGAAGCACACAGCTAAAATAACAAAGGAGCGGCTTCGGAACAACTCTGTGACCATTCTTGACTGGCCCAGCCAGAGCCCTGACCTAAACCCAATTGAGCATCTCTGGAGAGACCTGAAAATGGCTGTCCACCAACGTTCACCATCCAACCTGACGGAACTGGAGAGGATCTGCAAGGAAGAATGGCAGAGGATCCCCAAATCCAGGTGTGAAAAGCTTGTTGCATCATTCCCAAGAAGACTCATGGCTGTACTAGCTCAAAAGGGTGCTTCTACTCAATACTGAGCAAAGGGTCTGAATACTTATGACCATGTGATATTTCAGTTTTTCTTTTTTAATAAATTTGCACAAATTTCTACATTTCTGTTTTTTTCTGTCAAGATGGGGTGCTGAGTGTACATTAATGAGAAATAAAATGAACTTTTTTGATTTTAGCAAATGGCTGCAATGAAACAAAGAGTGAAAAATGTAAAGGGGTCTGAATACTTTCCGTACCCACTGTAGAAATGTTAGCAAAAATTGGAACACCATAACTTTAATTCTGTTCAAATGTTTTACTTCAGTAAAAAGTATCAGCATCAACTGTATAGTAAGAGACAAAAATGAACCATACGATAATAAAACTAGAATTGTACAACATCCATCAACACATTCTTGAGATATCGCATTTATAAGGATAGCACGGACGGATGGACAACCTGAAAACATCATGCCTCCGGGCACCGCCATTTCAGAGGCATTAAATAATAAAGAAAGATGCATTAATGTGTACTCCAATGATGTAGTCAATAAAGGCAGGTGTAATTTAACTTTACATACAGCTGGGTAACTTTCCACTAGGGATCAATAAAGTCCTATCTTACAGTAGGTCATTAAAATGTATTTATTCCTTTGATTTAGTATAGTATTTAGATTTAGTCATTCATTTGAATCTGCAAAACAATCAGTGACTAAACTGATTAAAAATGTACCAGAATAAAAGTATTTTTTTTTCCTGCTGTTTATTGAATGGAGGTATAAAGCAGCAGAAACGTAATTGATTTAGTATCTGTCCACTGCTAGTTTTAACTTGTGATGATATCCACAAATACCTCAATAAGGCATATCATTTTAATTAATAACTGTATCATTCTCAACACTCTTATCACATCATCAGTGTTGCAGTATATCATGAAGTTATCGAGCCACAGAGAGACATTACTTTATTTAGTATTTGATATCCTTTATCCTTTTCCCTCTTTTATAACTGTAACCAACCTGCAGCTGTTATATTTTCTCTCTGCAGGTGTACCTTTTTATCCCCGTGACTTTTGTTTTGGGCTGTGTCTTCATGATCTTCGTGTCCTTCTGGGCAGCTCCGTTTGAGTGCCTGGTAGGCAGCAGCATAATTCTCACAGGCATCCCAGCATACTTCCTGGGCTACAAGTGGAAAAAACCTCATGTGGTCAAGAAGATGCTGGGTGAGTGAGACAGTTTTTGTTTATTTTACAGCATTTTTGTGTATTTGTTCAGGTGAGGCTGGAGAAGCATTCATTACAGTTTGTTATGAGAATTCATGTGAGAGTATCTGCTCGAGTGCAGCTGTGGGCACTGATACATCTGGTTTGTTTATATAGTTGGTGCAAAGGACTCAGACAAAGTGTTGATGCAATGTTTAATAAAATCCTGCTACATCTGACCTGTTGTAACCCAGCAAAAGAAAGCAGACGCAGCTAACATGACGAGTTGTTTCTCCTCAGAAATCTTCACGATGTTCTGTCAGAAGATCTTCATGTCTGTTCCTGAAGAACGGGGGCAACATGAGGCAGCTGAATAATACTGGACAAACTGAACAAGATGAAAGATTGAGTCAATATTTGTGTCTGAACATTCTTGTAATGTTTACATTCATTTATTGTGATTTGGCTATTTTTTTTTTTTTTTTTAAACAAAAACCTCTATCTAACCAGGCAGGTAACTGTGGAAGACATTCATATTAGAGAGAAAAAAAGATTTATGTGAATTTATGCTATTGTGTGTAAAGTATGAAGACGTATTTTATGTACACTGCAACTAAAATGTCAAAAGGTCAAATCTTAGTCAGGATTTGACATTTCAACAATTTCCACTGCTTTATTATTCTAAATTGAATCGACAATTATATCTCCTTTAATGTTAAAACATGCTGAAATGCTGCATGTTAGTTAACGGAGAGTCATGCTTTGATCTTAACATGTGAATAACTGCCACGGGCACTTAACATAATGCAAACACAACATCGGAAGCTGCACATATTGTACTCTAGTAGCCTAAAACACACAGGTTTATTGTGCACCTGCAGTGTACAGATGAGTAGTTTAAAGAGAAAAGACTTTCTTTACATTTGATAAAACTATTACCGAGAATACACACAGTTTATTATAGTTTACAGTTATATAGAATCTGAAAGCTAATGACCTGCAAGTTTAAACTGAGGACTTACTGATATATGGACTAATTTGATGTCATATAAGAAACATCACTGACACTGTATAAATATCAGTGTATAAATAAAGCCAGGTTTGGATGTTTAACACTAGTATAACACTAATTGCATTAGTCCCATACTAACATTTGTTAAATAACAATTAATTTCTATATTTTGTATTTTTTGTATTCATTTGTAAGATGAATCTGCAGCACTATCTTAAAGCACAACGTGAGCTACAGCAGTGTTTGTAATGTTTTCTTAAGATGTGTTTCTGTAAAGCAGGTCTCTTTCTTGTATCATGTCATTGTAGGATTTAAACAGCTCCTCGTAAACTTGAAGAAATGACAATGGATACCAGCACCTTTGTTTGTGAGGCATTATTAACAGGAGCTGAAGACCTGTCTAGATATCATTGTAGTAGTTGTGTTATGTGTTAGTGTTTGTATAGGATGCATTTGTTGTATGTTCGAGCTGTGTCAATGCTGATATTCCTTTTTATTTTTGTTTTATTGTCACTATAAGACCAAAATGAATGTTGCAACTTCAGAGACACAGGCTTTGCTTTTAATTTCATGGGAAATCTATCTATAGAAATTGGACTTTTAAACTAAATATCTGAAGTTTTCCTAAAGTCTTTTGCAAGCACTGTCCCATTCCACTCAAGACCCCAGAAGAGAGAAGCCTCTGAGGAAACTGAAGGAGGGTGGAAGTTGTGCAGGTGTCTGGATTTTGCACAGAACAGGAAGACAGTCCCCTTAAAACATCCACCATACCTCTCTGTACTCTGTGTCAGCCTCTACTCATTGTGCTGACAGTTCAGGAAGTTGTCAAATCAACTGGAAATGCACACACTGACACTGGATAATAAGACATATTGGTTCAGGGAACAATGAGGGACATTTTTTAAACATTAATGGAGCTGAACTTCTCAGAGGGAGACAGCAGAACAAAGGAAAGCCTGACAAAAAAAATTGCCTCTAAAAGGTTTTTTCTCCTTGTAGCAACACACTTTTTGTGACAAGAGATGAAATATGTTGCTTACTTTTTGGAAACACAAACACTCCTCCACCATTATCTTATTTGTTGATGGAAATGGAATTTGAAAGACACCAACATAGACATTTATCTACATGATAAGGCAATAGGAAGCACATCTGTAATCAATGGCCCTTAAAATTTCCTACATATTTTAAGAAGGAAGTTGTTATAAAAGTTTGGACATTTTTATTTAGCATAATGAACCTTCGCCACTTCATGATTTATTCATCTTCAACAGTCAGATAGTTGTATGCACAACAATAAATAACAGATGTTGACGAAATAATTTTATTATTTGCTCTTTTCCTGATAAATCTGATTAAATTCAAACAGCGAACACATTTTGTGTCTAAAAACACTCACTGATTCCAACTCTAAAGATAAACAGTTTCTAAAGGCCTCTAAATATATGACATGTTATGCACAAAATACTGTATCTGTGTGTGTTTAAAGTATTGCTATCAATATTGCATCAACAATACCTTTAATGGCCTAATGAAACGTTCTGAAAAAAAAAAAAGGAGACTTGTATTTTTCATCTTAAACTTGAGACTGTAACTGTTGTATGTTAGTGACCATGGCAGGTACATGTAACAATAAAAAATATTTTGTTCAAAGTTTTATTGTTTGTATTTTGCAAAGCCAACAAAAGAAAAGCTCCTTTGACGATAAAATCTGATTCCTCACTGCTATATAAATGCAGTGGCTTAATATATTAGCATCAGTTAACAAAGGGGCCGACCGCACTCTCTCTGCAGATAACAGTTCCAAAGAGAAGAAGCAACATACAAGATAGTTTCCATCCCCTCGAGGATGTTTCACATGCACAATTTTCTCAAAATGTCGTCCAATGGTGTTATCGTCCCAGCCATCAAGTGTTTGTGTAGTGATCTGAATGAAATGCTCATCCCTTCTTGTTTGTCTGCCTTGTTTGCTCGCGGTCAGACAATGATGCTTCTGATGACTGTGCTGTCAGGAGAGTTCATATCCGTCTGAAGAGGAAATGAGAGAGTCTGATGGCTGCTGATGGTAGAAGTATCAGAGCTGCTGGACACAATATTAGTGATGGGAGATTGGACAGGCAAGGAGCCAATATTGCACAAGTGTCATAGGGAGTATTATGTCACCTTCAGAGAAAAAGAAGGGTATGGAATCAGGGTTAACAGTTATTTTCATTTGTAACATACAAAATCAGCACATACAGAATAAAAGAAAGTCCAGTTTTTGTTTGGGTTTGTTTTGAAGAAATAGTTACCCCTGTTAGACGTTGAAGGTATGGCTTGTTTTAACAGAATCAAAATGGGATTTGTCTTGGATTATACACATCAGGATATTACTTAAGCAATATTTCACGTCATTATTGGCACTTCAGTGTTTACATATGTTTTCTTATCACCGTTTTTTAGCTTTTCAGTTCCGGAAAAAAAAAAAAGAGATGTCTGTACAGAGATTTAATTTTTTTTTTTTATGTGAAAATGAGAGACTTCTCGTCAGTGCAGTGCAACTTCTCACCAGCAGGTGGCGATAGAGGAACATTAATAGAAGATGGCAGCAGTATGTAGAGCGGTCCGGTCACTTTAATGCCGTTGGACTGTTGTAATCGGCCACAGCGGTCAAACAAACATCTGTATTTAAATCCATGTGCCTTTTAAAATTTTGCATTTTTTTTTCTCCTCTTTTCTTCCAGTATTTAAAGAGTTCAGTTCACACATGTAACTTCTTGAGTTAATGTTAATTCTATGCCACTTTTGCCTGTATTTAAGCAGGATGCTTCTTTTCAGATATACCCTGTTTACATATTCATATCTGGAAACTCAGCTGCCTTGCTCAAGTAGTAATGATGTGGTAATGATGGTGAGACCTTTGATGGTTTTTTTTGTCATTACAAATAAAAGTATTAGTCTTTACCTACAGTACAAGTCATCAGGATTTGACTGTATGTCAATGATCTCTATCTTTGGGTAGAGGAGGTGAAAAACAATGTAGTGAGTTTTATGAGTCAGCTCTAGGGGGCACTGTGTCATCATCATGACGGCAGGAGAGAGAGTGCAGGAGGGGGGGGAGAGAGAGAGCTGAGGGGGAGGGATGATAGATTCCATTTCTATTCTACCTTTAATCCAACTGTGAAATTCATAACTAAAAGGCAGTTCTTTTTTTCCATCTCAGGTAGTTCTCTGAAAGGCCGTGTACTACTGCATCAACTCTGAGTTTCATCATCGCGCCTTTAACAAAAAACATGGCCAGCGGGCAGAAAAATGTTCCTTGATATACTATTGATCTAGTATGGATTTTTTTTTAAAGAGAGAAAAAGATAAAATAAACCATGAAAAGGTTAAAGTTCATTAAGTGAAGATACTCTGGGAAGCCTAAACTCTTCACCTAATGAGCCACGTGACAGCAGTCACATTAACTTCTGCAACATCAAAGATAATTCTCCTAATTAACCTCAGACACATGCAGGGGGAATGCAAAATTATGTTTATAGGCTACTGCAGCTATCAGGCATCGCTCATCAAAATACTAATGAATCTGTTGAGACTTAATAATGTAAACCACAGCGAGACGATCAAAATAAGTAGAGACATGCACACCCACTTTTCCACTTTAAACATTTTATTACAGACAAAAGAAAACAAAAAGAAGTATTTGTGACACAAAAATGAATCTAATGCTCGTACATCAGTGATGCACCAACAACTTTCTGAAAAAATAGTTATTATTCTAATAATAATGTTGCTTGATCAATAATAATAATAATAATAATAATAATAATAATAATAATAATTATGCACCCTGATGAAAATAAGCCAAAATGTTACTTCATATCATTCATAAATAGATGTGAAACCTGCAACCAAATTAAATAGAATGACCATATTGTAAAACATATGATATTCAACAAAACAAAATGGGTTCTCTCATCACTGGCTTTACAAATTAAAGAAGTACATTTGGCAGGTTTATACACAAAATTAAAATATCTACCCCCATGACCGTTCCTCTGAAACGCAAATCCTGCTACAGTGAAAAAACAAAATATCTTAAGAATTTTTTTTTCTTCACAAAAAAAGATAAAGATGAGTTCAACACAATTCTAAAACACCTAATAAAACTAGTCAAAAACTTTAAAACCCACTGTTATGTTTTTTTCTTTAGTAACATTTCACATTTAGCAACTTTTTTTATTCACCTGTACAAGTGGTGTTGGGACTAAAGGGTTGTGGGCGGGGTTACAGGTGGGGGCGGTCCTTACTGACCGAGAGTAGGAGGAGCTAAAAGGAGAGGTTTCAATCATCGACCCCTACAGTCCTGAGGCCACTTGAAGAGAGTGACTCTCTCTATCAGAGCTCCGCCAGCTGAGAAGGAAATTAAGCATCTTTCAGTCTTTGCGTTTCCCTCGTATTTGGAGAGATACAAGACCAGTGAACACAGTTTCAACACAAGTTTTAGTGTGTGTATTCCCTCACTGAATCCGCCTGCACAAAATCACATAACCAAACAAAAAGGATGTTAAAAAAAAAAGCAAGGGACTGCAGCTAAATACACACATAAGAGGGATCCATTTTGGTGATATTTACAATCACTCTGTGATAAATAAAGGAAACAAGGGAGTCCTTTACTAAGGGCAAGGATGATTTACAAATGTCTTATGTGACTATACCTTCATTAAAATGTTGCTTTGCTTTCACTCAGTCGGGGTGTTTCAGTCTGTCCTGAAGTACATCCACCCCGGATGAGGTGACTATATTCTAGTTTCCTGCATTCGATTTTCTAAGACCCCTACGCTTTGAGTATGCTTTGAGCATTTCATCTCCCCAATAAGGGCAGTCCATGGCAAACACAGAGTAATGGAGTGAAGAGGAGAGAAATCATCTTAAAAAGAAAATTCAAAACAAAATCAGAAGACATTTTTTTGGTCTTCATTTCCAGTATGTTGGCATGAGCTTAAAGCTCACTGCCCCTCAAAAAAATGGAAAGTTCACTGATAAGGAAAAAAAAGCAAGAGAAGTGCCTCAGGCTTCTGGCCGATCTAAGTGCTTGGCAAATAGGTGAAGTTACTGTAGCAGTCTTTGGGATTTTCGAAATCCATCAGAAAAAAAAAAAATCAAAATGGTGAAGAAGCAGATACATCGATGATGTTGTTGTTATGTTAGAAAGCTCCCTGGAGTCTGACATTTGGAGGTCTTTCAACTTCAAGTGAGGTAGAGAGGCTTGTCCCGAGCTCCCATGCCACTGCTGAGGAAGAAAGGAAAAACTGTTTTAATGTATGTCTGGATGTATTGATACAACTCTGTACAGTTTTGTTCTGACTACTTTTCTGTTTATTCTATATTTCACCAGGAAATCGCTGCAAGATTATCAAATAGTTTTTCTAGGAACGCCTTGCTTAGAGAGCAACTCCAAAACAAACATAAAAGCTGTCGACAAACAACAGACATCAATAAGTGTGAAGTCAAAATTTGCAGATCACTCGGTACTTGAAATGTCAAATATAAAATCTGTTCTCCAGTTATCTTGACTGACACACTGGAAACAATTCAGCAGCCTCCAAAACTCCAAACTACTGTGATCTGACATTGAGGGTGAAGGTTTAAGCAAAGACTCAATCTACCTCAAAGAGTGTCAAACATGATTTGACCCAGGCATGATCCCATTTGACAAACAGATCAATCAGTTATAAATGCAAGCGATACTGACTTCCTCCTCGGCTGCTTCTCGAAGTAGTAACACAGAGTTTCAGGTGTGAGACAAAACATCCCTCTTGTGCCTGCTTAAATAGCTTGATTCAATAAGGGAATGTGCGCTGAGCGAAACACAGGGAAACTTAATTGGATGTCACACTTTTTCCAAGCTTGGTAATAGCATTGTTCTACCGCTGCATTACTCATTTCAATTTCAAGGAGATGCGTTGCTATAGCTGGGAAATTGCAGTTTATGATTAATACTGGCTGAGTCTCTGGGTGTGAAAGTGAAGTGGTTTACAGTAACTCATTTGGAAAATGAGTTACTGTCAGAAAACTTCTTAGTATTCTCAACAATCAAATGTTCTGGGTTGGATTTTTGACCAGCTAACTTTATAATGTCTATCAGGCAAAACTCATGACAAATTTAACACAGTAACTGGTGGGATGAGCTCACCTGCAATGGTTGGGTCCACAGTCCCTGTTGCAGTACTCGCTATCCCAGTCGGGGTTCTGACCGTGCCCTGGATTGGGGGCCCCTGGAGACTGCGAGCCCCCGACACTGTTCTGGTAATCAGCCTGAATGTGGGAGAATCCCTGCAGTTCGGAGAGAAGGAGGAGAAGAGGTTATATCATCCCGGCTTTCAGATGGCCAGCCATTAGAGTTTGCTGAGCCATGATACTGAATACGGCCAAATGTCGTTATATCAGTTGCTCGTGAGGGTGGAAAACAGATATAGCACTTTTTCTCTCACCATTTGCTCTCATTGCTCGATTAAAATGGTTCTCAAAATCACACTGACATGACAGCCTGCTGCTGGATTGAAGACATTATGGACTCCCAGGGAAAGGAGAAAATAGTTTGTTTGACACTAGATGGGTCAGTCTTCCATCAGTTAAACGAGTGTTTTAGGCCTGTTATATTATACAAGTGAGGTTTTTTTTCTTCTGACAGCAGCAACTGATGAAAAAAGTTTGAATTTAAATGATAGCCAGAAAAGCCTCGCACCCTGTGGCTCTAAGAAATATCAGCAATGCTAAATACTGGATGCATAACAATGATTAAAGATAAACAACAACTAGTTACAGGTGATATTGTTTGTATATCCAGAAATAATTCCATTAAGTGAATGTATGAAGAATTTTATGCGATTCATCAATTCACAGATTCTAATAATGGCTTGACCAACCTGTTGGCTGAGAGGAGGGGAATGCAGAGGTGCCTGGAGCCCCATTTGGTGTGAGATGATTGGCTGCGACTGCTGCATGCGGATTGGCTGGTTGAGCAGGGAGCTCTGGTGCAGGGAGAGCTGAGCGTGCGGGTGCAGAGGTGGGCTGATCTGGAAGGGTGCTGGGGGAGAGGCACTCATGCTGGGTGGGAGCATCTGGGACTGGCTAAGGGTCTGAGCCAGGGTGTGGCGGGGCGGCCCGCCATAGCTCTGGAGGTCTGACAGGGGGAAGGAGCCCGGTGGGCCCAGGTAGGGTGAGGAGGGCTGAGGGGGCACACTGTACAGGGGCTGCTTCGGGGGCAGCAGGTGGGAGGGCTGGCTGGTCTGCTGGGCACTTTTTGGTTCAGGGTCATTGTATGTCTGTGGATGCAAAAATACATCATTTTAATAAGACAGCACTCTATTAATGACATGTAACCTGTAAACTAAAAAACCCTCAAAACATCGCACTAACTCATCAATCTCAATCCATCAACGTCTGATCCCAGACACATCTCCTCTTTCATTTTTTAAATAGCAGCATCCATTACACTTAAAACAAAATTTCAAGCCTGGACTTGTATTTAAAAGTTTATAAGGCAAGCCGGCAAGCTGACAAACTTTCCAACTCACAGAAATGGTGTTAAAGCATAGTTTGGAATATATGCTTATTCGCTTTCTTGCTGAGATTGACAAGCTCGCGGTTTCCCCCTGTTTCTAGTATTTATGCTAAGCTAAGCTAACTGTCCAGTGGCTCCCCCTCTGTATTACAGTGACTTCAATCTTCTCCTTAAAGTAGAAAGTGAATAAGCCTATCTCCCAAAATGCTAAATTTACTGTAGGATTTTTTTGGAAAGCTTGCAGTCTTTGCACAGATCACTGTCAGTGTTGACTGAGTCTTTGTTTACCAAATCTCTACCATGCAGGCTGCGAGTAAAAAGTAATCCATATCTACCGTCACAATGGACATAATTGAAAAATACAGGAATGTTCTGTCATCATTCACCCTATTGGTCCAAATTCACATCAGCTGCTTCAGTAGAGTCCTGCTTGTTTTCTACTTACGTAAGGCAGCTGTCCAATACAGTTTAAGAGGACAGTTGACACTTAAAGCTCAAAATACCTTTTACGCCTATTGTTGCATACATTTTTTTTCTCTCTCAATTTTTTCAGCCTGTTCTTGCTCTGACAGCTTTCCCCAATCATTTTGCACCACTTCACGCACTCATATGGAGAGACTGACGGATGGGTAAACAGGGTGGAGCTTAAAAAGGGCTGCGGTGACTTGAAGAGAAGCACCAAACTCCACCAAAATCACCCAAACTTGACCTTTCTAAGTCTGGACAGCATCCACTCTGAGCAGGTGCAACACCCACAAAAAAAAATACCCCACCACCTCCACCTGCACCCCACGCTCCTCAGGCCTCTGTGATGAGCTGTCAGATTGCTCATCTCCAGCCATCAGTGTTGATTAGAAGGTAATGGAGCCCATTTGTATGAATAGAGCTGGGGCCGAGGTAATGATCAATAGACACTTTGACAGATAGATGGAAAAAGGAGAGTGACTCACACACATACATACACACACACACACACACACATACACACACATACATATATGCAGGACCCCGAGCAGAGAAATGAGGCTGTTTGCCTGCAGAACAAATGGAATGACAAAAGGAATCTTCCCCACACTATATTGTGTGTTGTTAATACAAGAAGGCACTAAACAATGCAATCCAGAGCCCTCCTCCTTGCATTTCTTTATTCCCCGTGCTACTAAGTTGGTGCATACGAGACGCCATCATTCACTGGGCAAAAAGGATGTCATAGATCTGAATTAGCAGGAAACTGTCAGAGGTGGAAACAGCAGCAAAGCCTGTGATTGTCTGCTTTGATTTTGATGTACTTCCTGTTGTGAATGGTGAGAGGGGGAAATCGATGATCTAATGCATGGCACAGGTGTGGCGTAAGATACATTTAGGATTGCTATTTTCTAAAGATACACACAGTATAGAAGAGATCTACACCTGATAGGATGTGTAGCACTTGAGATAGGGAAATGATTTTCTATCCACGACCCCTCATAGATGTTATGGCCATATGCTGGTGTGCTGTGACTGGCTGACCCTTCCCCCAACCCTATATCACCATACCAACGACAAATCCCAACCCCCAATATGCACCCTATGGAAATCAGGTATTGTTCCAAATATGGACTGCTCTTTTTGCATCAGATGCACCCACCCTCTCCACCACCACCACCACCACCACCTCATCCCGAGGAAGCCCCTCCCAGCCCATTAGCAGGGATTTTCCATCCAATCCATCATCAGTCTTGGCCAGGGCTTGTGTGTCATAAGTGTTACCTTGGAAACCAGACTGGCTCGGTACGCGGCCAAAGCTTTCAGGTACTCTTTCTTAGCCGCTTCGGTTTTCCTCTTGTACGCCTGTGAAGAGTAGAAAAATAAATAAAAACACTCTTTGGATGAGAGGAGAGGTTGACATGATCATAAACATGCAGACAATCATTTCTCAATATTCACATACACACGGGCTTTTTTAGGTCACTCTAACACATTCTTAAGCACATCCTGCACATGTGAACACGTACACACACACACACACACACACGCACACACACACACACACACACACACACACACACACACACACACACACACACACACACACACACATTAACATGTCCTTAATGTTTCCCTTTCCATCAGAACCAATGGTACAGAACATCTCTATTTCCTCATCACAGCACTAATACTCCCTCATCTCAATGTGTCTACCTCTATTGTGGCAACACATCATTTCCATTCCAATCCACCTGGAGAAATGAACTGGAACTTCTCTCTCTGTTCCTTTAGCTCCACAATAACACCATCACTACACCGATATTAGTGATGAACCAAAATGGTTGTTGTCTTTTCGTACATTAGGATGTGATCCCGTTGTATGAGTATGTATGAGTGTATTTGAACCTGCCTTCCATATTATTAAAGTGATGTACAGACCTCTGTTGTCGTACAAACTACTTGCTGCTGTGTTTTTAAGGAACTCAGTGTGTTTGCATAAAGAATGTGGGTTTATGAGTGAATATGGACATCCACGTGTGATTTCGCACACAGTTATCTTAGTCGATAAAGCACTTATGAATTTGATCATCAGTGGAAGTAACAGAACAACGGAAAATGGTTCTATTAGCCAAAAGGACCATAAAAAAAAAATCATGTCTATTATGCACAACATAAAGAGCAGAGAAATGTCCCTCTTAGTAGGTAAAAATGTTTTGATGGATTGTACTTTTTTCTATACTAGCGCTGCTCGAGTACACTTATCTTACTGTATAAGCATGTTTTTCAACACTATAGTTTGTTCATCTAACAAAAGAAGTAAAACTTTTAAATGCTGACTAAAATCGAGCCGCTGTACAAGAACTGTCAAAATAAAAGGATGTAAAACTGTCATAAAACATCGTTTTGTGTAACAGATGAACATTTCTAAATTGCTGTTTGTAAAATATACAGGAATGCTTTTAACTGTTTAGTGTGTAAAGGAACATTATCTTTACACTGTATAAATTCTTGAAATTAAACCCCGCATGCCCCAAGAGACTCGCCAGTTGTAGAAGAAACTAACTACTATGTTTTTTCTTGGCGCTGAATACTCATGAAACACAACATCACGACCTCCTATAACTCCGCCATCATTAGCATTTGCTAGCTATTACTGCTGAGCCGGAGATGACACTAAATAGCAACGAAGACAATAGATTGCTCTTCCTGGATAGCCGAGATGCCCTTCAGCTAAATCCAAGGGTGAGACGATAGTGGAGGGGGATCACTAATTTTGTATTCTAGGCAGGATCAAAATAGCAGGCGGGAGATATAAATAAAGAGAGTGGAAATGAGAACTTCACACATCCCAGCTTGTCAAAGGGCCAATGAAGATGCATGGCGTTGAAGCATCAGCTATGGAGGCTGAAGGGACAGAGGAAATGGGACACTGCCTCAGCCTAGAGTTTTGTGGGAGTTTTATTTTGGCAAAGATGATTTTCACTTTTTTTGCTATATTTTCGGAAAATCTTTTTTTTTGGTTTTGATTGACACAGCACTGCTAAGAAAAACTGAGATGTCTTTGCATGGTGACAGTTGGAAACAAGTAAAGCAACAGCGAGGATTTGAGCGTCTGTGTGTGTATCCATATGTGATTGTTTGCTTTAGAAGGGGTGCACTAGCACATAAGTGTACTTACCCACTGCATAACATATCAGTCTTAAGACTTCTGAAATCTCCCCAGGCATGTTTATATTTTTCCCACACTGACCATTTCTTGCCTTTAAAATGTCCTACTTTGTTCATGCTCAGTCTTTTTTACGGCTATTGTTGCACAGAATGGTCCCCACCCTTCCTTCCCTTCCCTTCGCTAGAATTAAATTTAGAGAGAAAATCATTTTAATGAGAGTCAGGGGAGTGGGGATAAACGGATGGATTATCTTTAGAAAGAGAAGAACTAGCTCATTAAGGTGAGCTGTATCTCACAGCAATGTTCTGGTAATTACACAGCAGATAATGCCAAAGAAAGACTGCTTGCCTGCTGCAGCACACATGCCATCTACTGGTGGGACACAAATTATAAATGTATACATATGTGTTTGTGTTAATGTACATTGTGCACATTCCCTTGTTCCTTTGCGTGGCAAACATCCTCTTACTAAGCATAAATATTATGTTTACACACATATACATATATATATATATATATATATATATACACACAAACATAATGTACTCACACATGTACACAATAAGATGATAATAAACTGGGCAAATGTTTTAAGCAATCTAAATGTTTAGATTCTTATCCATCATGCAATGACATAAACGTATCTGATCAATCCCAGATTTATTCTGCAGCATGACAATGACGCACAACATACAGCTATAGTGCTAGATAACTATCTTCCGTGACAGGAAGAACAAGCAGCAGATAGTATGTCCCTCACAGAGCCCTGATCTCAACATCATGGAGTCAGTCTGGATTCACATGAAGAGAGAGAAGACACTATGACAGAGTCCACAGAAGAACGGTGGCAAGTTCTCCGAGATGATCAGTACAAACAAACCTGCAGAGTAACTTTAATAACTGCGCAAATGGGCGTTTCCATCCAGTATTATTTTGATGTTTTTTCTTTTAACATTTCTTTTTATTTAAGTTAACTGATAAATAAAATCTGTTCATGGCATTATTTTTTTAATCCTCATTTTAGCTTTGGTGCCTAAAACATTTGTACAGGATTGCACAGTATAATGATTGTGCGGTCAATATCCCCAATTTTGCTTCATAATTTCCCTTGCGCTTGTTAAAGAGTTCTGTTTCCTAGTCTGGTTTACTGTTTCAGATCTTCCACATCTGTGTGTTGTGTACCTGTTTCTGTTCCTCTCCTAGGCTGTCCCACATGGAGGCCACAATCTTGGAGACATCCCCGAAGGTGGCGTTGGGGTTTTGGCCCTTAATGGCTGCCTGGGTGTCTCTGAAGAAGAGCGCATATGCTGACACGGGTTTCTGAGGCTCGTTAGGGTCCTTCTTCTTCTTCTTCTTTTGAGGTTTGGGTTTGGGCTTCATCATTTCTGCTGAGGGTCGCTTCTCACTGCTTATCTGGAGACAGAAAGAAGGATGGAGAGGAAGAAAGACAAAGAAACCACCGGTCATAAATCAGTTAATAATAACGCTACTGCTGTAGCTACTACAGAGAGAGGCTTAGGGAGTCTTTCAGTATGCAATGTGTTTATGAGCATGATGCATTGACTGGATAAGATTGTTTTTTTACAAGGTTACATATATATATATATATATATATATATATATATATATATATATATATATATATAAATATATATATATATAATATACTGTACACATGCACGCACAAATGCACGCCAGCATGCATGCACGCACATACAATGATACACACACATACACACACACAAACAAATCAATTTACAGCCATGGGAGCATGTGGACTAAAAGAACCTCAGCCAGACAGGCTCACCTCTGGGGTGCAGGAAGGTTTCCTTAACAACTTTTAAAACTGACCAACTTCAAAATGGGCAGAGACTCAGTGTAATTAAAAATTAATCTGAAGCGGTTACATGTGGTTTTGCCTTGGTAACATTTTGTCAGTTGCTAAATCACTGAATTCACGGATATTGTATATTTTCTTTTTTTGTCTGTTTCATGTCGACCACAAAGAATTCAATAACACGTCCTGAGGTAACCGTAAGAAAAGGATATTTTTCATAGTGCGTGCCCAGTTAGTTTGTCAACAATAATTCACTGCAATTTCCCCACATTCTCCGAAGGCAAAACTGCTCACATCTGCGTGATGTACTTGATCCAATACACATGAATACATTTTCATTTTCCATGCAGGGCTTTGACTGAGAGTCAAATCCAGGTCACCTGATCCTGGATGTGATTCTAAATGGAAATTGCCTTCTTTGCTGAGGAGAGAACACGTCGAGCATGGGAGAAAGAGGGAGAGGAATGGAGAGGAAGAGGAGGAGGAGGAGGAGGAGGAGGAGAGAGAGAGAGAGAGAGAGAGAGAGAGAAGATAAGGAGAAAAGAAAGAGAGGAGATGCAGTTGTGGGTGGATGGTGAGGAAAAAGTGACAGCTTGATGTTGCCATTAGTATCGGTGGAACATCAGTTAACCTGATTTCCTGGTTGCTATAAAGGCAGAAAAAACAATCCAATTTCCATCCATATGATAGAAAATATAACGACATGCTGAATATATAATGATATACATTAGCATTATGTCAAATGAAGGATGCTTATGTCACTCTTTATGGTTGTGGAGAGTTATTCAAATGTTGTGAGAGGCTCTGAGTGAAGCGACAGTGAATTCTTTTCTTTTTTTGGCAACGTGACACTGACTCCGAGGCCAAGTTTTGATTTCATCATGTTGTATTTTAGAATTTTTTTGCATCATTGAATGTTTGCTTTCATAATCCACTGATCCAGGGTTTCGGTGTTAAACCTCAGCAGGGGGGAGAACAAACCATGAAAAAGATTTGTCCCTGCGTGAGTATCAAACAGCGACTTGAGGACATTTAAAGACGTTCATTTCTATCTAATGCATACTTATCATGAGATTAAGCAACGACCATGTTTTCCCCTTTCACTGTCAACTGGAAAACAGGAAGTGACTGCCTTTGAAAATTGCATTGTTTCACTAAAGCACTTGCCAAACAACACACTTTATTCCACACAGCATGAAATTAACTAATCAAAATTCAAGGTCCAGGAGCACATTTGGCAGCTAAAGAAAAACTTCAAAATGGCTTTTGAGGTATGTGGAAATGAATGAATGTTCCCATTCAGGCTGATGTGAAAGTATTGCTTGTCTATTTCACAGCTTACAGGTAATATTCATTTTTTTGTGTGAGCACGCGTGGTTTCATTAAAAAATAATCATCCCTCACTTTTAGGCAATGAGGCAGAAGACAGGCATTTGAAACGACATCTGTTCCACCCAAGCCTTTGAAGTGAAAATAGAATAAACTGAAGGTAGAGCTAATGGAATGACAAAATAGAAAAAAAAGAAGGCTACATAATCTCGCGGAAAATTCACATGTATTCATACAAAGGAAAGAGTGATGACATACAACAGCTCGCAGCAGCATGCAATCAGCCAGGAGAATGAATGGCATATTCTCTCATTTCTTTATTTTCTTCTCTTATAATAAGAGATTCATGCTCTTGAACTCCCATATATACTGTAAGGCTGAAAGATGATATATCAATTAATCTGAAAAACTGAGAAGACAACAGTTGAAAAATAATGAAGATGGATCAAAATACTTCTAAAAAGACATTAAACCAAAATGATACTCTTTTTGGACAGTTTCCATCAAAAAAGGGAAAAATCCACCCGCAGATACTGAATTTGTTCTCATGATGTTTCAGCTTATATCTATTTCTGATACTGGTTTCCTACATTTCCAAGAATACCTTTAGAAAAAGAAGAACAACCGTAGGTGTGAATTATACTGCAAAACAGCTAACTAAAAGAAAGTCTTATAATGTCCATTATTTTGTTTTGTCTTAGCTAACAAATTACTGCAGAGTACCACTTCGCATTCTATTACAAAATTTGCCTAAAGGTACTAGTTACTGTTCTTACTTACTTAAACAATTTATTTGTGGTTCATGTAAACTTCCTGGTTATCATTATCATAGTCCAAACATCTATTAAGACAAAATGGCCTTTGTTTCTTCAAGAAGACTTAAGTGCAGAAATGGGAGACAGAGGCTTCTGAAATGACTATTATGTCTCCACTAAGAAAATGTAGTGGTTTTACTTGCTGGCTTTACAAATTATTGACAGAGGATAAACAAATACCGACCACGTAGCTACAATATCTAGCTTATTTTCCTGCGTTTTCTCATGGAGGGGCAGGGAACTGTAATGATTATGACAGCTGTTGTTGTCAGTTGAGAAAAAGAGACAGTCACATCCCTTATTCATAATGTAACATTTTGTGACTGCAATGCATTCTGGTCTATTTTCTGATGTTGTCAGTGGGGAGATTGTTATCTGGTCCTCTTCTATGACAGACTTCTGTTGATGTAAAATGGTGACACCGTGAAACTCTTTGACTCCGATCTGTTGACACCAGATCTTGATGTTTAACATTCAGATTTTAGACGGATGGAGATTTGTTTATGTCCTGCACCAGTGGTATTGTGCTGAAGATATCTGGACTCAACCTGATCTTATTTTAACTGCAATTCACCTGTTTGGTTATGAATAATAAGATTCGAAAGTCGACAAACGAGAATTACCATCTTGTGGTTGTTAACTTTCACCAAATGCTGAAGTTGCAGTTTACATCCATGTCTGTCTGGACTCATATCATATATCTAGTGAAGACTGTGAAAGAATTTGGCCAATGAAGTTGATTTTGATAGAACCACACTAACAAGCTGTTGTCATGACAGCAGGCAATGCTTCAAATGGATGTTGCTGCAAAGAAGCTACACATTCTAAAATGTGGATGCTTCACACATCTTTAACCCACCAGCACAGAAAAACTACATCATCACCCAGCCCATCACGACAAACCATGTAAGGCATCCACCAGTCCAGTAAAGGACAGTGTGTCTGTGTGACGGTTAGCCTCACCTTTGAGTTGAAAGTACATGCACATCACAGACAGAGGTCTTTTCACGAAGCCTTAACTATAAGTTTTTGTGCTCCCCCCCCCCCCCCCCCCCACCTGTTTTCTTTTTCTAAACCAAATGTTTTCTGATGCCAAGAGAAGGCAAACCATGACACTGACACGCTGTCCTCTAGTGGACTGGTGGGTGTATTACACACTTTGAAGTGATACTGCGTTGAATCATCACGGTTTCAGGGTGGACGGACACGATTTGTGTTACCAATGTAGAATCTGATCAAATGTGAAATACGGTCACAATCTCTCTTCTGTTCCTGAGTTATGGATTGGAATAATGAACAGAGGAGTCTTTTGGACGAACATTATCATGTCACAGTGAAGTTGACCTGACCTTTGGAGAAAAAATGTCATCATATCTTAATTTTATCCTATTAAACATTTTTTCCTTTTTTGCAGGTCATAGTAACCTGTGACATTTGACCATTCAATTCTAAAACGTTCATACTTGAGTCCAAGTGAATGTCCGTGTGAAATTTTGAAGAAATTAACTCTAACTGGACCAACAGGAAACCTGAAAACATATTGCCTGCAGCCACAGCTGTCGCTGGCACAGAGGCACGACAACAGACTGAATCCCAAAATGCAAACTGCATCGCTTGTACCAATTTTCTACCAATTGGAAACGTCAAATTCCCCATACACTGAGTGGTTCAAGATATCTCTCCAAACACTCAACCCCTATAAATCTGGAAATGTTCCTTTAGCTTCCAAGTGACTGAGAAATAAGGCCTGTTAAAGAATTAGTATTCACATTTATAATACTGAGTGTCAGATGATGATGTAGGGTGGGGTGATGCTGTGTGGCTACAACAGTTTGTAGATGGATGGATGGATGAATGGGTGGGTGGGTAGGTAGGTAGATAGAGAGATAGACAGACAGGTAGGTAGGTAGGTAGGTAGGTAGGTAGGTAGGTAGGTAGATCGATAAATAGATAGATAGATAGATAGATAGATAGATAGATAGATAGATAGATAGATAGATAGATAGATAGATAGATAGATAGATAGAAAGATAGATAGATAGATAGATAGATAGATAGATAGATAGATAGATAGATAGATAGATAGATAGATAGATAGATAGAAAGAAAGAAAGATAGATATAAAGAAAGAAAGAAAGATAGAAAGAAAGAAAGAAAGAAAGAAAGAAAGAAAGAAAGAAAGAAAGAAAGAAAGAAAGAAAGAAAGAAAGAAAGAAAGAAAGAAAGATACGGACATTTTTTTCTACAGTTACGCTGTTGGATGATGCTGATTTTATTCACGAGAACACACTGGGCAGATCAGGTTAACATCAGTGTTAAAACAAATCTACCTATTAAAGACTGAAAATTAGACATTACCACAAACAGCACATGGCTGTTAACAGGTAAGACCACCATGTCCTGTACAGAGCAGTAGAGTCTAAATATAATTTTGTACACAGCTTTCTAGTTTACCAGCAAAACGATTGAACTATAGTGTCAGCCTAAACTTGCTCATCCCATCAGCGTTTCTGTTGTCTGAGAGAGAGAGAGAGAGAGAAAGAGATGGAAGAGTTGGTAAGTGAAGAGAGAGATAGGGAGGAGGAGGAGGGGATAGCTGTAATTCTGAATGGACAGCACTGCACTGGCAAAACGAGATTAGAATTGACAGCCTGATAACTGCGTCACTATCAGCAGAGAGAGAGAGAAATAGAAAGAGCGAAAGAGAGGGAGAGAAAATGAGAAAGAGAGAGTTAGAGTGATATGCAAAGAAAAAGAGGGCGAGAGTTGATGTGAAGAAAATAGATAAAAGCTGAAGGGGGGTGGAATGATATAGAAAGAAGTGAATTGATAACAACAACAAAGATGGGGCAGGAGCAGAGAGAGTTTAAAAGACATGAAAATTAGACAATAAAACCAGGTAATAGCACGGGAGAGTACAAAAGTGGTTGTCCAATCACAGCCTCCTGAATATTTGCATCATAATCATCAGCATATACACTGAACAGCAAAGTGGAGAGTGCTGCATGGAGTATCGATTTTCAAAAGGCCATAAAAACAAACAGGGACTACACTGAGGTGATGCATAGATACACTTTCTCTTTACAGTGATGGCCGTTACAACAAAGCATGATGCAGATACTGAGGAGCACGACACTAAATCAAAACCTGAACGCCAACTACTTCCAAATCTGTATACACTGTCTCATGGCTTTCAAGCCAAACAGCTGTAAAATGGGACACACACACACACACACACACACATACACACACACACACACACACACACACACACACACACACACACACACACACACACACACACAGAGTCACTGTATAATCATCAACAGAGAATACAGGATCAAGATTTTACATGCTATTTTTTGCAGGTAAATATTGTCCGAATGTATGCTGCCCTTAAGAACGAGACAAAGCAAACATACTCCCCAGCAACTGACTGATACATAAGAGGCTCTTTAAAACAGCAGTTCAAGAACATCAATCAAAGGTCAGCAGTAAAATGATCTTTCATCAAGCACTGACGGGAAAATAAAGCAGAGAAAGCAGATTTAACGAGCAGATTTCTTTAATGAATGATATATCATGGTTTTTATCAACGCAGGATTGCTCAAATGTTATCTTAAGAATGAGCTTTTTAAAGTCTTACAGTCTTCGAGTTATTACATATGCTTACATATCACATCTGCCCTTAAAAAATGCCCACAATGGAAACAGAAATGTTGCATTTATCATATCCAGAATATTTTCTATTAACAATCCCATAATGCAATGTGTTGCATTTCACAGTTATCAAACACAAAATTATGATTTTTAAATGTTTGTAATCGCAATTCACTTCTCGCTATTCAATCAGCTGCTCATTGTTACACAGGAAGTCATGAAGGAGTGAATGATGAATTGATTACAGATGCAGTTTAGGTAACTTTGGCAGTGACAACTGTGGTGACTGTGGAATAATAGCCAATAATTGAATTGCTCATCCTTTAACCAGGAATAACTGATTTTTGGGGGGGTTAGAGAATACAAGCTGTAAACACAGCAGGTCTGAAACAAACAAAGTCTGATATATTATCACCTTACGAAGTTAATGACCAACTTGATAGCAAACACTTGTCCATATGCACATACAGAAGATATTGAGCAGCATCATTGTTCATTAGGAGTTGTTGAGTTGTTTTTGGATCCACTTGATTAATTAAAATCCAGTATTCACTCTCTTTTTAGTTCTGTTTTGCTCCTCACCAACTCCTTGGGGAAATATCTGGCTCTTTAGCGGCTAAATACTCCATTATATTCACCAGCTGGTTGCTAACCTTGTCTGTCTGCCTTTTGGTGCTGGGCATGAAATGTATTCTGGGTGGTTTTTTCAGCTGTTTCCATTGACAACGCCAGCCTGTTCTGGTTGAAAAAGACTGATGAGAGCAGTGACAATCAATCAAATCAGTAAAATGTTTGGAGCCAGAACAAAAACTTTTGAGCTGAAAGATGCTCGTTAGATTTGAGAGGAATTACAATATACAGATTATTCTCACTGTTCATTATTCAAGTGATCCAATATTAATACAAATGTTTATTATAACTGCTTTTGAGAATCAATATTAGTCTTAGACTAACTTGTAAAGTATATTTAGGTGCAGTTTCTTTTATATTGATATTTTGTAATATATTTACCTTTAAAAACATTTACCAGGGAGATTTAATAATAAAATATATATATTTGGTACTGTGCAATAGATCTCTTCAACAGAATGAGCATGGACGTCTCCACACCAACAGTGCGGCTGTTGCAGACTCAAAGCCTTTGGGGGTTAACAAACAGATAAATGGTCATGGTTAAAGCAGAAGCAGGGAGAGTAACGTAATTTCAGCATGCGGCATATCATTTTTCTGCAATTTTTACCACAAGCTGCAATTTACAACAGTGAGGCAAACTGCAGCAGCGCAACACAAATATCAGAACACAATGATACTGTGGCAAATGTCTGTTTGAGCGTCTACAAAGTCAGCAGGTTTAAAAATGTAACAGCATTTTTGCATCCAGTTGCCTGCAGCTTGCAAGGATACAGGCAGTACAGAAATGTATGATAAATGATGAATACTATCCAAAGTTTTCCAGACAACTACATGGATTTAAAACTCGTCAGTCCTCTCTACTTTAGTCTCAGATGATTTTGGAGCGTAAGGGAACAAAATGCTGAAGTAGGATTTGAGAAAAAGTAAGGAAGTCTTTGTTAAGTTAACTATAATTGGGATAGGGATAATGTGGTCTCACATTTATTTTGTATGACTTGCATTTAGTCATTATTTAGATATAATTTTCAACTACTATTTCAAAATGCACCTGTGTATAGTGCTCTCAGGTCTGTTGCCTTACAAAATGTTGGCAGGCAAGATGAGAACGTAAACAAAGCTGTTTGAAATCGGCATGGTTCGCCCTTCTGTAAACTAAAACTGCCTGTAGATACCATAAATGGAATCCAAAATTCAAGATGGTTGTTAAAATAGTTTCCTGGAACTGTTTGATTACTACACAACATGTGATAGTCAACTCTTACTCATGTCTTGTGCTGCCTGTCAATTATTTTACAATCACCCCCGTTTTAGACTTTTTTTGTGTATTCCCATCATCTAGTTCACTTTGAAGGTTTGATAGGTTAAAACATGTCTTAAAATATATACAGTGCCCTCCTCATCTGGAAGCAATTACAGCTCCATGTCAGACCGCCCATCTGTAAGCAATGAGCAGGACTGCATGTCAAAGCCGCTGCACAGATCTCAGAGTAGAACCAGGCACTCGTCCAAGGAGCAGCACTCATCAAATAAAAATAGAGCCCGGCCCAAACAATAATGAACCGGAAGTGCACATTCATGATGGTGATCTAAAAGACATGAAAGGACATCAGTGGGAAGCGTATAGACTTGATCCATAAAGAGGCCATTATGGCATTTGTATCCAGTTCTGGTACCAGGCCATTACAAACATACAATGTCTTTATGAGGTGGAGTGTTTCGTCTGTGTTTTCAGACGGGCAGAGTTGCATTTCTGAGCAGGCAATGTGGGTTTGATTTCAGCCAACATTCCCATTGCAGATATTTTAATTCAAACTCAAGCCCAAAGCCATTTCTGAACTAAGCTGCATGATTTATCTGACAGTGGAGGATGACTGACAGCTCTGAGGAGCTCCTCCCTACGAGCTTTGCCTAACAGCACTGGACCTACTTAATCAGCCTAAATTGCAAAGTCGAGGCCCTTGTATTTGGTAATGTGGTGAAAACAGTGGCAAGTGAGAGCTAATTAGATTAACGGTAGTTTAACGAGCTGTTGGAGGGGCCCCCGCAGATTGGATTTTAATAAATAGTGGCAAAAGCATCTGCTATGCACTTCCTGGCTCTGCTGGCATCCTAATTGGCCCCAGTGGGTTGCTGTAGCTCAGCACTGCATAGTGCAATTTAAGAAGAGGAAAAAAGGCAAAATGCTTATTTTCTGTCCAGGTAATTCTGGAAAACGATATATATATAAAGTCTTCATGATTGTATGGCTTTATAAGCAAAGCTCTATCAAATTAATACAACACTAATGAATCTGATCACCACAGAATATCTACAAAATGTCAAAGCAGAGAAGAGAGAAAATTTCAAAGTGCAAATAAAACAGCTTTGGACATATTCATCTTTTCCTATTGTTTGTTTTCAAGATGATATGTTCTCATGATCAGGTCTTTGTTGAGCGAACAACACAGAAAGGAAAAAACAATTAATCAAACATGAATGAGCGACCATAGCAGGGTTATTTCCATAGCAACAGCCCGAGGGGACAACTTGAACCCTTTAATGTGAGCTGGTGATGTCTCTTTGTAAACATCTGCGCAGCGGGGGGAGAAAGCCAATGAGAGAGCCTGGCAACAGAGGCATCACAGGGCAGCAACCTCTTGGTATCAATCGAAGTTTCCATTATCTAGTGTTGAAAGGACCAAAAAGTGCTCTGAAACATTGTATTCTGAAGTGTTTGGAGTTGATAAGACTCTTTGTAGGACTTCTTTCCAAAAACAGAGGTGTTGCTGTGCAAATATTGTGGCTGATAAAATATATGCAAATCATTAGAAAGAGCAATGTTACAAGATATAAGTTCATCTCTATAGACATAATTCACCTGGTTTTGCTGCTTAAACAATCACCTTAAAACTGATATCAAGGACATTTACATAATAAACACAGTTTCTTCAAGTTATGACTTTTACATGAGGCATAAATCGCAGTCATGATATTTCTCATACGCATGCCTTATGCAACCTGCAACCAGGAGGCTCTTTCAGCCTCCAGCTGTGACCAACAGCAGGCACTAAATGCACAAAGAGTACAAACAGCTTTTATCTAGGGTTGCTTGTTGCTGGCCATGAAGGAACTAGACTAATTGTCATTTTGCAACTCCCAGCTCGGGCAGTGGGGAATTGTTGTCAAAGCAATCTGCTATCTGTGTCCACTGATGTGATTAAAATGCATTAGTCAAAACTTTAAATTTACAACAAGGGTTTTAGAGTTAGGAGAGTAATATATGAGCTGGGGAGAAAAAGAGAACCTCGTGCTCAGAGGGTAACCTGATTGCAGTCTAAAAATGACTCGAGCACCATAAGTATACAGTAGCAGAATAGTAATTCAGTCAGCCACAAAGCTCTCAGCATGTAAAACAGAGCATGAGCAGCCTATAGTTGTCAGCGGTTCCTACTCAAGTCAACAATCCTTGAATAAATCTTCAATCAGTTCTCAGTCTAACGCATCAAAAATCCCAACAAACCCAGTAACAGCAGAGCAAGTAACAGTCTTTAAAAGCTCTAGAGAAAACATGAATAAGGAGTTTTTCCACTCTCCCAGTGCTGAAACAACTCATCAATGACTTGGCTGGATTTGGCGCCTGCCAGCTCAACCGCTGGCAGTAGCAGGTATCCGTAACCTTCTTACAAACACTCTCGTCCCAGACCTCATTGGTTCCTTGGGCGAGAGTAATGGCTTCTTTGCGCTGGGCTGCGCAGTGCTATTGTAGAATCACAGAGCGGTTAATTGAAACAAATGACTCTAATAATGGGACATTATCCCCACAGGCTGGCTTTGTGGTGGGCCTAATTAGCGTTGCGGTGGTGGTGAGGAGGACGAGTCACCACGCTGATCCCTCAAAGGAAGCAGCCGAGGCCCCCTTTTAAGTGGCCAGAACGGGATTCTCCTACTCACAGCGTGTAAGGATGCCAGGCTTTTGCAAAACCAATGTGGAAAACATAAACATGTTGGGGCGGCCTACGGGTCCAGCTCTGTCAGGTTCTGTGGCTGATTTTCCTTTCCTGCTTCTCAACCCTTCCTGACTGAACCAGCTCAGAAGGTTTGAGGTCAGAACAATGAAATGCATTCCTATTTATATTTCTGTTATGATTAGATATAATCTGAAGATGGTTTTCTTTATCTGATAAATCTGTGGATAGTTGGTTTTCAAGTAGAAAAATTGTGAAATCACAGCTTTTCTACAGTTACATCTCAAGATTGGATGTTTGTCCAACCAACAGTTCAAACCCCAAAGCTATTCAATTAACTAACAAAACACAGTAAAGCAGCAAAGTCTTACATTTCTGAGGCTTGAACCAGCACAAATTTAGCATTTTTTTCCAAAGGATAAATGACTTTGATTTTATAATTACTGTCAATTAATATTCTGTCAATTGACTGGTTGATTAATCAACTAATCATTTCAGCAATTATTAGGATTATTGACAATTTTTCACACAGTTGTCCTCTTGCATGTCATCACGCTCTCTGTCGGAGTGTCAATGGCCCGTAACTAATGGGACAACATGGGATATTGTTTTCCAGATTTATTTTGATCACCGCTGAAATCTGTTTTTGCCATTCCTAATTGTTTACCCTTGTACATGATGATCCCAGAAAGTCAGATATAATGCAGTGTTCAAATCTCTGTGACCAAGCTGTTTTAAATATTCATCAGTTGTAACAGTTGCCTAAGGTTATTTGAATTAGTACCATGAATATTCATGAACTGCAATGAATGTGCATTTGTTTTTAATGCTCAATCCGTTAATGCTCGTCTTCATTACTTCACTCCAAACCCTGCATAATAAGCTACACAAAACAAAGCTTTACTTTTTTAAAGCACGATTCTCTTTGGAAGCCTATTTGTCTCTATGTTTAAATGAAACAGGAGTGCCCTACCAATTATCTCTCTGTCATTTCGTTTGACAACTACAAGACACATTGTTCACCCCTGTTGTGGAGTGTAGCACTGAAGGGCATCTGTCTTTTTGTGAAATGGAAAGCCACAACACAAAATATTTCTACTGTTACAAAAAGTGATTTATCTAGGAATGTCACCAAGATGTCATATCTATCCCAGTGAAAGGCAGCGGAGCAAGCAGGTCATATGAGATATGTCTAAAACTTACACTGGAAAAAAGATTGCTGTTTCAATTTTTTTTAAAAGAAAAGAAACAACACTGGTAATCCAGCTACACTGAGCATGTCAAATCAAACTGCCATTTTCAGCTACATTTTTTAGATACAGTCTTCTCATTAAATAGAAGACGGGGCCTGGAAAAAAAAAAAAAAGGAAAAACTGGTCTTCCAGGTTCAAATGTACAAGATGTGCACCTCAGGCCACTGAATAAATTTCACTCTATGTACTGAATAAACACAATTTTACTGTGAACACTTCCTACATATGCACCTCTTCAGTGCATTTTAATTTCTTGACTTCATGTTTGAATATTACAGACCTCAAACAAGATTTTTGATCGCCTCACTGATCTCTTTAATGGCTTGATTGGTTCCTATATCTAACTATCACTGTGCTGTCAATAACCACAGATGTCAGTACAGTTTTTTATGTCACTGCTTTGAAATAATTATGGCCTTTTCTCATGCCGTCGATGTCCTAAATGCCAAGTGATGCACAATGAATTTACTTTTGCAGATTAAATGAAGTCAAATGAAGTCAAGCTAACATAACATTGTAGCAATCAGTGACTCTGACAAAGACTGATCCTGAAAACACAGGCGCACACGCACACACACACAAGGTCAACACACTTATACAGAGCACACATATGCTGTACAAATAGTTCCAAAGTGCAAACACACTGTACTTATAGGCACTAATGTACAGACACATATTGATGCCTTCTGGATGAAATTAGGTCTTTTTTCAAAAGTTAAAGCTCAATCAATGTTTTTATGTTACATACAAGTCCAAAACTACCAAACAAAGCTAAAAAGTAAGTTGGACAATATTGTTGCAGTTGTAATATTGGACATATTGCAACTTTAATGAATGCTTATGTTGCTTGTGGATATGTTGGTTCAACGTGTCCTTGAGTTCGCTGTACTTCGAGCAGCCAAAATAACAAACCATGAACCAAATACGTTGATCCAGCCTTAAAATAAACTTTAAAAAAGATTTAAAACCATAAATTATCCATGATATCAACAATAACCTGCCACTATCAAAAACAGAAGAATGTTAAAATTGCCATAATTTAAAGGCATGTTAGTTACACAGCACCCTGCCAAAAATATTAATCTAGAACTACATATTTAACAAAAGTCTACATAATTCCCACAGAAGTCATACGACTGAATATGTGACGTAAACTTGTGAAGCTGGCAGCTGCTTTTTTGGCAGCAGGGGCTTTCCTCCTCCTTAACCAGCCTCATTACACCAGTAATGAGACAGGGACTAGTGCTCTGTTTCAATATTTAAACACACTGGCACCCCTCAAGGCTCCATGTTGGGGCCGTTCTACAAACTCCTTCTCGACCTCTCATTACCATCTGCTGGCGAGGGTCCCTGCTCCTTTATTTTTTTTTTCTCAAAGACATAGATCTTGCTGGCATCTCCCCCCGCTGTACCATCAGCCAGACCTGAACGATCAGGGGGCTTGTTGAACATGAGATCCCTGGGTGCCACCTCTTCTCCGAGTACTGGGATAGCAGAAACGTTGACAGCTTGGGGTGAGAGGGGGATTCTCCCTCAGCAATGAGCATTCACACGACAGCATGTTACATTTCACAGTATCCAGTCATCCAAGACTTGGCTCTTTCTGCCTTAGTTTAGAGAAGCTGAAAGAGTAGGTCAGCGGTGTGGGGAGGAGTTAAGAGAATATAAGAGCGTTTATGACAGACAGCTCTCTCTTTTAAAACGCAAAGTGTTGATGCTTCTTCCTTATAAAAGGTGCAGTTTTAGGCCTAAGAAATGGTTCAAAACTGGCAGTTAAGACTATTAGGAACAACATGTAACTGCAGAAGAAAAGATCTAACCATGCACCTGAACAAAGTGCGAGATCTTCCAAGTGAACATAAAAAACAAAGCATGCACTAGCTCTAAATATTTGCCTAATACTCAATGCATGTACTGTATTTGACACCTGTTTTTTCCCATCTGCTAAACATCTTTTTAATGTACCAGGTAATATTTTCAGCTGCCTGTGGAGTCAAAATTAGATAAGAGGAAGTTGCCAGAATAAATTTAGCAGGAAAAACAGAGCTCTTGCAGAGACATATGCCTTTCTGCAGGTCAGAAATCTCAAGATTATTATAAAGCTAGTCAACTCTAAGTGAGGAGAAATTACAGACTAATGCTACAAGGAAGAAAGACTGAAGCAAATTAATGTGCCCATGGAGCATGATGATGGTCAGTCCGCTGCTCTCAATCTTGTAATGATTTAACTCTGTTTGCTGTAGGATCGATGTGAGCTGAAAAAGAGAATCCCAAAGCAGGGAGAAGTTTACAGAGCTTTAGCCTTGGGCTAAATGTTGTACAAAAACCAGCAACAACATCCCTCGAGATGAAGTGTATCTGTTGCTACAGCTGAGCTTGTACTTGTAGGAGGTTTAAAATGTGCAGTGAAGGATAGATGTTATTGAAGAGGAGTGTATCCTTAAGGTAACGCTGTCGACTTTTTATTTGCTTCTTCAGCGGCAGTGAAAGAAGGCTGTTGAATGATTAGCGTTTTGGTTTTCCAGCTATCTCCTCCAATTCTGTGAGTTTATTGTAAGGCTTTTGTCAATACAGTACAACGAAGGCTTGTCTTTTCATTTCTGACCCTGGTTACAGTGAGAGCCTATTTCCATCCACCTTTATTATTTTTTAAGCATGCAGCAGACATAAATTCAATCTTGCTTATTATACCTTTATCAGTATGAAATTAAGGTTAATTGACTTTGCTGGGGAAACATCAAATGAAACATCCCTAATGGAACCAAAATGAAAATAACGTCATCTCCAATTGCTTTAAAATATTTCTCAATATACGGCCTACTTTCCTATTCCTCAGCCTCAGAAATAAGCTCCTCTTGTCCCAGGAGATAATAAATGAATTGAATCCCCCCACTCCAACCCCACCAGCTCCCCCTCCTTCTTCCTTATCGGTCATCTATTTTTCCAGAGTAAGCTATTACTTGCTGGGGTTGCTAGGCAACAAGAAATATTAATAGCGGCTATTATTAGCCAGCCTCTGCTAGAGTAGTACTAAAATGTGGAAGTGGGAAACATGAATGTGTTACATAAATCTTTGGACCTTTCACGGTGTGTGCAAGTCTCTGTTTGTGCAGTGATTTATTGCAATGACGGTTCATTTATGAGAAAAGGGGGTGTGAAATAAGAAAATGGAACATTACCCTGAAGGGCTATTTGAAAATAAATAATTGCAAAGGTGAAACAAAAGCTGTTTAAGAAGCAGGCCCTCCTTCTCTGTTTGCCTCTAAAATGTTACTGGCCAAGCAGGGCTGCTTTGCTACATATGCTTGTGCATGGACATCATATAAAGCTTCAATTGTACATGTACTGTACACGTCCATCCAGAGATTCATGTTATAATCTTATCATCAGTTTAATCAAATGATTTTAGTCTTGTCAAACCATCCATCGACACTAAAAAGTAGATTGACTGCAAATGTTCCAGTCAACAGCATCGTTCTCCTGCAGCAAGTATATTCAGCACAGTAGCCAATGGATTGTGACCTAATCCTGAAGACTAGCTTTAATGGAGGCCTTAGCTACCACCCACAGAAAAAAAAAAAAAAAAAAAAAAAAAAAAAAAAACGAAGCCTGCAACTTATGCAGTTTGATTCTGAAAATCACATAAGACCTGATTAACGGAGGATAAATGCCAGGGATGCTCACATTAAAGCATAAATATTCATGATGGAGGGCAGAGAGAAAAAAGTAATATTTATGTCAGATGAAAGTATATAACGTTGAATAATTCACCACACAGGCCATCTATAATTCATCTGATTCGATCCTATGATTAAAGCACTTGAATGTGTTCGCCGGGGGGGTGTTTACATGTTCAGTCTGAAGCATGTTTAACACAAGAGAAAGTCCCTTTACTAGAAGGGGGAATAGGGGTCCTCAGAATCCTTTTGAAAAGAAAAAGTAGCTGACAAGGGATACCCCCTCCCTCCCCATCAAGATTTTCTGTTGAAAACCTGCTCCCCCACCCCACTTTCCCCATCTTATTCAGATCCCTTTTTGCTTTGCCGATCATAACGACTGAAAATGTGCAGCACCGACTTTCTTGCTGCCTTTCTTGGCACACGTTAAGGCAAGGAAATCTCTGAGTTGTGCAGCTGTATGGATATTAAAGAAGCTCTGCTGCAAAGGTCTGGGTGTTAAGGAAGCAGCAGCTCTCTGTATTCATAAATGTTGCATAAAGCACAAAGAAAAATGTGTCATTTGACTGTTTTAGTGCTGTTTATATAAGGTTATAGCTTCACAGTATTGCAGTATTTTAAAAAATGAACTTTCCATGACAAGAACATGTGAAACCTTCACACAAAATGCTCTCTGCGCTGACTTGCTGGCTAACTTCCAACTCTCTGACTGCAAAGACTAATAGCCCACCACAGCGCTTGACTTGCATGATCACAGAGGGCCACAGCTAAAAAGAGACAGACAAAAAAAAGAAGAAGATGTGCTCACCGAGTGCATAGGCCCAGAGAGGAGGTGAGTGTCCTGACCCAGCATGTTGGACATCATGAGGGCAGGCAGCTCGGGGTAGGAGTAGGTGTTGAGCAAGCCATTGTGAGGCAGGGAGTGGAAGGGGTAACCTGACTCATGCTCCATGAGATGGAGCAGAGAAGGGTCGGCGTGGTTCGGGGGTGTGATCGGTGGGATCTCATAGTCTTCGTCCCCTGCTCCTCCTCCGCTGCCTCTGCCCTGACTGGAGTAGCTCTGAAAAAAGAAGAAAAAAAAAGAAAGTAATACATTTTTTAGAAGAGGAAAATACAATCACAGTGACCTTTACCTAAAGTATTTACTCCTTTTTGCTACATTTTAGGGTTGCAAGAAGATATTTTTTTCCCAGCATATATTAACAAAAACAATGAAAAATGCCAGGACAGGTCACAGAAATACTTTCATACTGTTTATATGAGCATTTTGGAGTCTACAGTAATTTGCTTATCTGTGAAACATGGGAGGAAGCACACAAGAAAAATCCACAGGAACACATAACAATATAAAAACGTCTGTACCTGCATCTCAAAACAGTGTCACACTTAAATAAAATAGTAAGCACATATAGACACTTGAATCTTAAGGAAAAACAAGTACAAAGAAAATCCCATCAGACAACCACGTTACAATCATATGCAACATTTTAATGGCAAAATGAACTTCAACAACAATCCAGGAAAGAAGCAGCAAACAAAAGATGTTCCAGAGTAATTAAAAAGCATCATAATTAGCTTTTAAATGCACCTGTTGATTTTTGTTGTTTGGATTTGTGTTTGCTGCACTCAGACACTGAACTGCAGCAGGCAATACAGTCTGTTTTGCTGAAAATAAAAGTAATTAAAAATGCAAATTGTTGCGCTTACAAAAGTGTAAAGAATTTATTCAACACAAATGTGCACAGCCAATTAATTAGTTAGACAGTTAGACAAGAACAGCTGGTGGACAGAAGAAGTTGCTTCAGAAGTCTTGACAGCTTTGAAGCAACAAACTGTCAGCCTGTACGCCTTTAAAATACAGTTAATCAATTTTATTACGTGGAAAAACACCACTGACAGTCACTTAGTGGCCATTCTGTAATCTCATAATTATAATGCCAATCATATTTTTAGAAACAGAAACACTGAACTAAACAAACTTCCTCATTCTAAAACGTATGCAGAATATCCAAATGACCCCGCGGCAGTTGAAACAGCACAGACTTTTTGGTACTAATAAGGTGATACATGAGCAGTGTCTTTTTCAGGGCCTATCTTGACATAATATTGCACTGAGAAATATGATTTTGTGCTCTCAAAAAGCATACTGAGGGTATTCACCAGGGAGTGAAAAGCAATTTTGTCAGAGGCAATCTGATGCCAACTCCCCTTTATAATGACTGAGGAAAATTAATCATCACAAATAATATTCCAGTGTCAGCCATTCAAGAGCTTTTTAATAGAATTTTTATTATTCATGTCTCGTGGTACACATCAACTAGTCCGTTCTGCAACATTTCAGAAATCAATTCAATATCATCTTCGTGTAGGCTGTCATCTCGCCTGCCAGTGCAGCAATTCATCTTGCAAACAAATACTTTTAGCAAACAAATGGCAAGAAACGTTGAGGAATAGCTACGATGTCCCCACTAGCAGAACCAGTGCTTGAAGATAGGATAAAAGTCTCATAATGTGCACTATCATTAGGGAGAAAATAATAATAATAAAAGGGAGTATGTTTACTATCAGGGGGCGATGTGCTGTTTTCTCTTCCCATAACACTCACACTCAGTGCTTGCTTAGAAATATTATCACAGACAATTCCTTTTCCCTTGATAAGTTTTGCAAATGTCTGTTTCTTTGGCGTCTAGCATTTAGCACTGTTGTCGTTTGTTATTATTGTTAACAAACATGTGCTGCAGAATAAATTCAAATAAAAATACAAACAAATCTGTGCAAATCTGTGCATCAATGCCTGCCACATACTACTACAGTATGATATCTAAGCATGCATACATTAAACTGAGGCTGGAGGGATCATCAGGTGACTGGTAAGTGACTGTCTGTTGAACATGTGTATTTTAGTAGTGATGCACCAAGGAGAGACCAACAGCTAAACCAGTGCTTACTTCAACTTCGACTTCAACCTTAATGTCAGTCCACCATATGACATACAGACATACAGATGGTGTGCAAAAACAAAAAGGCAAAACAAGTAGCATACATAACACAAACCCTTTACTGCATATACTGTTTACAGGTTTTGTGAACGCAACATTAAAGATGAAAACTGTTGTGTTATTAGTTGAAAAATCACTGATACTAAAGTGGACACTGTTCATAGATAAAGTATATGCATGCAGAGGTTAAGCACTGCTTGACTAAAATGAGTTTCAAGGCACAAAGGTTGGGAACTAGTACTCTGATGTAGCCCTGTCTAATCAACAAAGATCAAATGAAAGAGGAGTAGAGGCCTGTTTCGTATAAATGACTAATTAAACATGTTGAAGCACAAAAAAAAAGCTTACGAGAGGACATTAATTACTCTACTTCAGCAATTAGACCACTGTGGGCGCAAATTTAACTTAGCAATCATTTGACTTTGGATTACATTTTAGAACAAAAATGCTTACGTGCAGCACATATCAGTTTCTGATGAACACAGCTATGTTTCTTCACCCCTTGTTCAGTAATGTGTCAGATGCCACATTGAAGATGAATAGTAAATGTTACCAATACTGTTGAAATATCTCTAGGTTTTTGTGGGACGTAAACAATTGAGGATTGACCCAATAATATAGTTGCATCCTGTGTTTTTGGCCACTTTTTCTCCCCAAGATGAAACATAACTGTTGTCATGTACATGCACCAAGATTTAAATGCTGTCAGAGGCTATTTTATGGCCGCGCCTCTCATCGGTTTTGTGATTTTTTTTTTTTCTCCCCCCCCCCTTACAGCTTCTTATGATGCCCTTGGAGATAAGACGCAGGACAAGGACATCACAAGTTTAACATTTTCAAACACAGATAAATAATTCATAAATATACTGTCTTTCAGGACATGGAGAAGAGTGGATAAAAGAGAAAGGGGTCAGAAAAAAACCGCCAAATGTTGATTCAGCCTTCTCTAGCTATAACCTTCACCCCCCTTCTGCAGAGGTGAAATTTCAGCAAATCTGTCATTTTCCTGGACAAAGACGCTACTTTGGACCTTTGAAGACTCCACATATTATATATTATTTTTAAATGTTCTGTTTTTAAACTTGATAAACATGATAGTACCGAGCCTTGCACATCACTTGTGACTCGACATCAAAACACCATAATGTTCACAATCTTTAACATGATTTAGAGATGTGAGATATTGCGCTGAGGCATATTGACTATCATCATGCATAAACCATTTGCCAGTTCTTTGAGAAAAAAAAAAACAGGAGTGAGATGATTCACTGCATAGGATCAGTGTTGAGTTTTTATCGATGGGAGATCCAGGCTGACAACACAAGCATGTCCTCTGATGTTCAACGCTAACATCTTAAAGCAAAACTGAAAACTGGTTGTGAGAAGAATTTGAAGAAAACATAAAACTATATTTACTGTTTGTTTTGAACCTGAGGTAAAATCACTTATGTTTGCATTTTTAAATCAATAAATATCTGAGGTGTCTCGACCTAAATTAAACTAATGACATTACTGCCAAGCAGAAAAGGAATGTGAAGTATAAACTACAAATCATGCTTGGAGGGAAAAAGAAAACCTTCTGCACTGCATAAACATTTTTATTTTTAAATCAAGTTTCACTTAAAACAAGTGTGACCGAAGTCGATCAACCAGTATGACCTGGACAACACACTATTCATTGCACAGTTACATTTTTTTTACTTGTAGTGTTATTTAAAAATGAGCCATTAAATATTTTGAGTATTAACCACACTGTGTTTGTATTGTTTTCTTATAGTTGTCAATAACTGTAAAGTATTTCCAATTTCAACATCCAAATATTTTAGTTATTTTAGATCTTATGCATTCCAAATTAAATAATTCACATGCAGAGGTGCAACAGAAAAAGCAGTAAAACTCTGCTTTTTCACCTATTTTTAAGATACTGAGACATCAATCCCAAAATTGTATTCGAGTTTAGTTGAATAATGTTTTTTTTTTAATTGAAATGTGCTTTTATTCAGCAAAATATGGCATCACAAAATGTATTATTTAAGTACAGAAAGTCACCAGTCATACAGTTTTTAGTCCTCTTCCTTGCATGTAAACATTTCTCTGATTTGTTTAGTTTATGGACACGACATTATTCATGTTCACATTCTCAGAGAATAATACACACAGGCTGTTCAGCCAACAACAGAATTTTACCTTGAGATGAGAGCTTGTAGGTGGAATGGTCTCTGAAACCAAACATTGCTCCACCTTGTCAAGTAATCTTAAGTAATTAAGTTATCTGTAAGTGGAAAAACATTAATCAGCTTAGCTAAAAGTATTTTTGACACAAATGGCTGAGAAGATGAGATGAAGTCATTAGCCTGGTGATGGAGTCATTCGGGGCCTATGAGGTGTTTAGTGGAAGACAGCTCATCTGGGAACAATGATGTGTTCGTCAAAGGGAGGAGAATGAAAATGTTGCACAGTATACCAGAGAGCCTGTCATGGCTGATTGGGGGCAAATTGTCCAAAGACAAGAGCTGTCTGTCTTTGATGGACTTCGTTACTACAGTATCAGCTTATTTGTGATCTGAAACACTTTTAAAAATAGCTAATCAGAAAAGAAAAGAACATCTTCCTTGCGTTACCAAACCCCATAACTTTGAATGCGTATACAATGTCCTATATGGAAAGTCATCGAGCCATATGCTTCCTGTAAAAAAATGACAGAGCAGCACGGTTTAAGCGACAAACAACAGCTGGCCATGCATACATAAAGGTTTTCATGTCCACTATCTGTACTCCAGATAGATGGATGGCAACAGTAAATCTTTTAAACATCTTCTGGGGAATTTGAAAATTCCCCTTCACAGATAAATCTTGCGGAGCAGAGAAAGGGCAGAAATCAAACTCATCATCAATGAGTGTTTGAGCCGATGCGTGCAGCACAAGTGACCATTACAGCGATGGTCTGCAGGGTCCACAGAGGCTATCTGACCTTGCTTTGAGACGACAATAAACTCCATTTGGGTGATGTATCAAGAAAAGCAGCCGTTGTGGTACAATAGAAGGAGAAAGGAATAGCAGATCCACCGGGTTGACTGACAGAAAGACAGAACTGGGATAAGTGAAGTGGGTGTGTGTGTGTGTGTGTGTGTGGTGCATTTCACTAAGTCCAATAGTAGCTCAGGGTCATAGGTAGCGTCCGTCACTAAAGGACAGGTGGGCTGTGGCGGGCTTCAACCAATAGCGAAGGAGTGAGCTAACCTCTTCTCTGCTCCCCCATGCACTAGTAATTCTCTCAAATGTCACATCAAAATGGATCTCATTTAGGTGGGTAAAAAGGACCTGACTCTCCATTGCAGATGTGGGTGGACCTGCACTGGATTGTACATGAACTCTAAAAACACGGCCGCAAAGGAAATATTTTGAAAAGGTGTGAAGAAGGGCCGTGTGCCACACATTTAAGTCAGTTCAATTCAAGAAAGAAAATAAAAAAAGAAGTCAGTTATAGATCAAAGATGAAGGGTGAACAAATATCTCTGATCTTTGTACTGCAACAGAGAAGTAGAACATTATTTAATGTTGGGACCAAAGGCTGAGTTCCATTTTTTGTTGTTGACAAATACGGTAATACCGTGGTCTTAGACACATTTCCTATTCTTATTCATTAGAGAGAATCGTATAAATAAATAAAATATGTTGTCTCGTAGTCACTCATCCCCCCCAAGGGAACATGGAAGCCCCGGTAATCACATATGGCACAATAGCTTGCTCATAATCCCCTTTATTTTTATTTTCATGATGTCACTCTCTTTAAGCCCCTTGCTTTATGAGTCGCAAACTGAGTGGAGAGAGGGGAGAAGAGGAGGAGCGCCGAGCAGAGGAAAAAGCAAGGGAGGGGTGAAAACAAATGATGTGGATCCCTCATTGTTCTTTCTCTATGCCCTCATTCCAGTCAGGGCAATAAGAGAACATTGTGATTTACTGTCAGTGAAGCGCAAGAGTGCATCAGAGAGAATCCACTGCGGCAGGGGCCATTAAAATAGATTTAACTTCCCACAGTATTAGGCCAGATGTCTACACTTCTATTATATTTCAATCAGCCATGACCTTGGTCTCTATATGATGAGAAAGATCACTAAGAGAGAGGGAAAGAGAGAGTGAAAATACATGCGGAAAACCAATAGGAATATCAAACTACTTAGTCCTACTAAATCCCTGCGCTCCGTCGTGCTGCATATACAGAGAGAGGCCGGGACCGAAATAGAGCCAAGGGTTTCAAGTTCTCTTAAAAGAGTGTATGAATCATTGAGTGCACTCTTGCTGCTGATAAGTTGCTGTTTTTGGGGAGTGCTGTTTTTCTGCGGGGTATGTATTTGAGGTGGAATCGAGGGAGTACGCCAAAAAGAGTGGGACAGTGGGTCGTTTTGATGTTTTCCAAAGCCTCTGATATCGACAGATGAAAGAGGAATCTGTTCATATTCTTCGGAAAAGGAAAATGTTGACTTCTCACATCAACATGGACCCCTTTCTATTAACATTAAAACAAAAAAATCATCCTGCCGCAGACTTTAGACTCTTTTAATAGCTTTCTATTCTGAATGAATCCTCATATAATTTATCGGTGGCATCGTTCCATCCATTTCAGTCCTATGAAAGCAGAGCAGAGGTCACTGCTTGTTCTATTTCAGAGACTGATGATAATTGGACTTATTGGCTGACATGGACTGACCTACATAAAGAACTACCAATCCTTGGTTACAACTGAAATGTACAATCCCTCCTAGCATGGGCGTGGATGTTGTGCGGATGCTCTTCTGATGTCCCTCCAGCATTGTTTTCACATATCAATGACCCAGTGTTGGTTGAGAGTTGAAAACAGAATTCAGCTTGAATTCGTGAAACGGAAATTGTACACTCTCTTGAAATTTAAATACACGCCGCACAATATGTATCTCGACCGCATTCTGGCGACCTTGCCAGCGGCTCTGTTCAGCCTCAAAGAAGTGAGATGTGTGTTGGCGTTTTCAGACCCTCAATTTTCATTTTTCATCCTTTGTCTCAAATGTCCCCCCATCTTTTTCGTGCAGGGAGAGAACACAGATAGCGGATAGAGAGAGAAGCACACTCAGTGGAATATAAGGGGATGTTTGGTGGGGAGAGTGAGTGTTGTGAAGTGAGGAGAGTGTTGCAGTTGTGGTGGTGGGGGTATAATGGTGCACTGTGAGTCACTATTAAGTAACGGTGCCTTTTCACATCAGCATCGCCCACATTGGGTGTACAGTGCCAGGGTGTACTGAGGTGTCTCTGACTCAGAGAGAAAGAGGGAGAGAGAGAGAGGGACGGCGATAGAGAGAGACGAGAGATGGAGGGTGTGCTGGTCCTAATGGCCAAACAACATCTGGATTTCTATTAATGGTTGGATGACAAAACATCATCATGTCACAGTTTTAAGAGATCTATCTGTCTTTGTTGTTCAAGGGGAACGGTGAAAGGAAACAGCCAGCCAGGCTCTGTTTAAATGTAATAAAATCTGCCAACGCCTCCGAAGCCCCATTAATTTAGTAATGAGTTATATCTCATTTGTTTAGTGTCTTAAAAAAAAAGTTGCAAAGTAAAATTGGAAAAATTTTTGTATTACAGGTTTTTTTTTCTACTTTCAGTTAGCAAAGCTAAACTGTCTGCTGTTTTCAGCTTCATATCTAGTGGACATGTTTTATCTTTAAGTTGTATCAAACATTTATTGACATACTGTACTTCCCAGCATGCATTGCATTTGGTCTAAAATCATCCAATGTCTGAAAATGTCTGATGGAGTCTTGTTATTTATCTTATTTGTCTTTGCCACTTTAGATGTTTTATTCATTTATCAGCACTGATCGATATACCTTCTATCAGCATAGCAACAGATACAATAAATGTGTAGTTGATAAACTGCTTTACAAAAATAGAATTAAACATAGTTGAAAACCTATATTTAAACCTAAATAACTTAGTTACTGGCTAAATTTGATTTCTTTAGTTTACTCAACTTGCTTGGTTTAGTTGAAAAAATAAGTTTTACATTTGAACAAGTGAGGAACAAAATAGACAAATAAGTCACTTACTTTACTTAAATTCTTATCTTGAAAGACATTTTCAAGGGTAGTTATTTTATTTGATGAGCTGTGTTTAATTACTTTTTATGTGCATTTTCTTCAAAACATTAAGTGAAGTGAATGGATGAATGAGTTTGCGTGTGTGGAGTTCAGCTGATGTGTGTGAGAGCGATACATTTTCAGGAGAAAGGGGCTGGGTGGGTGAACAAGGGTGAAATAACTGAGAAAGAAAGAGTAAGACGGAGAATGTGAGTGTGGGGGGCGCGTCGGAGTTAAGAAATACACAAAAATAAACAGACAGAGCCGTAGCCTGAAAACAGACAGAAAATACAGATGAGGAGAAAGAGAGTGAGAGAGCCTGCATCCAACAAGTTAGGTTTCTATTCTGATCTCGACCATCAGCTGCTGTTCTCTTACAGCCGGCCAAATCAATAGAGACACATGGCTCAGCAAGACACCTGGAAGCAGAAAACATAGTGGCATAAACAGGCTGAAACTTGCTGCTTCTCCAAAGACCAGTGGCCCCTGAGCTTCCTCTACTGCAAAGGGATACAATGCAACAAGTAGAGCACAACAGACAGGAAGAGTAACATACATAAAATGACTCCCCCTTTTCCTGCTACTGGCCTGTTTTCTCCTTTAAGCTCCAACTCTAACCAGCTACTGTATTTCTCTAAATCATACGTATATACACATGTACATGCATCCACACAGCCAAACCAGCTAAAACAGAAATATACATGCAAGTACAAGTCTGTGTGATCATTCAAAGTGATCAGGCCTGATGTGAATCCAAATAAATAACACTTATTATCCATTATAGAAAATGACAATTTGTGTTGGGGGAGGGGTGCGGGGGTTTGAAGGAAGCCATTTTGGTTTTGGCTGTGTTCATTTTCATGAAGCTATTACAGTGCAGCAAAAATATACACTGCAGCCAGCATTATTTTACATATATATGAGTGGTAGGTGGATAATGACTGAATTGCAATCTTCACTTTATTATTAAGTTTGAAATTATGTTCTTCCACGGGAGGGAGATTTGAGTGTCGCGTCTATGTCATTTCCAGTCGACACAGAAGCTGCAGTGCTGGTTGTTAAAGCACCCTTTTCATGCTTTTGGAAGAGAGATGTTCATTTAAGACTTATTTCGGTAAATGATGTCCTCATTCTTAAATCCAATCAGACAGCTGTGACTGACTCGGTTGTTTTTATAACTGGGGAATCAGCAGTCAATGGGCACATAAACCTGCATGTGTTTGAATCACTGAAAATATCTTTGATATGGGCAGCTTCTCAGAGGTCTGCAGCCAGGGTATTTTGGATGATTTAAAATCTGCATTGTTCATTACAGCATTTTCAGTCAATCAGGATAATTGAGATGTTTAATAATTTTTAATTCAACAAACTACCCTCTTCGTAGCTTTGTGTGTGGGCAGATACAATAAAGCTGGTCAACAAATAAACCCACCCACACTTTTTGCTTATAAGCTGAAACCTCAAAAGATGAACCAAATGGAAAAAAACATCAATATCATTAAACTGTCTAATAGCTCCATGTGTGCAGTTTATATGCACGTTTTGTGCAAAAATCATACAGTATTCTCAAGCTTTGGAAACATCTTGTTTGAATGGACAGATTGTGTCCAAGCATGCAGTGAACGGTCCCTTTAAAGCTGTTTCTGATTAGCGGTTTTCTCTTTTTAAAAGCCCAAAGATGTTATGTGTAATGCAATCTTCTGGCTTTGTCAAACTGCTACCTCAGTGTGTACGCGGTGGAAGACCCCAGACATGCAAACAAAGGACTCTCTGTTCTGGCTACAAGCACCTTTTTCACAGGCACACATCACGTAAAGGCTCGGGTGGGCATCTTACCGCAGTGTTAAAACTTGCATTAAGGCATATGGGCTCCCTCTTTCACAGTATGCTTGCGCAATCGTAAAGGTGCGTCTGAGCATTGTCCTCAGAACAAAAGAATAAAAGTCTTACTGCAGGGCGATTCACCCAAAATAAGCAGAAGACAAACAGCAGAAAATGTTCTTTTACAAACACAGCTGGGGAATGCTTATTAAAAATGATAAATAAATTAAATAAGTAATATGCACACACCAGAATGTAGGCATCTATTCAGCATATTCATTAGACAGTAATCACCATTTCAAATTGATGCAGAAAGTCATTGGCATATTTGTCTGATTTAACTTCAAAAGCAAACCATATGTAACAAACCACTGCACAGCTAATGCATCCAATTAAGCATCAATTAAGAAATGATTGACTCACATGCACGGCAAGCAGTCAGAGGGATGAATTTGGCATGACGCATAAAGAAAATGCCCACATTCCTTGAATGTGATGGCTTTGAAGATATTTATAGTTTAACCTCTTCATACCCTTCAGTTGGATAATCACTATGGCTCTTACCCAAGTACTGCACCAACAAAATTGAAGAGGAACATTGGAGTTAAAGGAGTTGTCAAAAGAAAGAAAATGTTGTGCCTTAGAATCAAGATCAGGGTGAACCACACAGGTATTTTTCAACAGGGCAGAAGCAGAAAATAGCCAGAAATGTCTGTCACAAATTCTGAGAGCCCAATGCGACATCTTTTTATTGCTTGTTTGGTCAAACCAACAGTCCAAAATCTAAAGATTTTAAGCTATTAAGTGAGAAAAGCAGAAAATCTGAGACACTGAGAAAGCTGGAGCTAGGAAATGAGTGGGAATGAAAAAATAACCAATCATCCAAACATTTGTAAATGTATTTATTCATTTATTTTATAAATTTAATAGATCTTTTGCACTTTGAAGGTGAAAAACTGTGCTGAGAACTCTATGAAACCATTTACCTCTGAGCAAAGGTGCACATCCTCCCTCTTTCAAATCTCAAATTAAATGTTCTCTATTAGAGGATCGAAAGCCAAACAGTGAACTCTGTGTTCAGAGGGCTTTTCAGAACTGGTGTGTAAGCTTCCATTTGACGGCACTGACAGAGCATCAACTGCAACTGACATGTTTTGAAAAGCCCAAATTGCCTTATCCACTAAGAACGTATTTGTTGACACAACACTGCAAACCTGGAGTGGGCGTTGGTGATTGACACGTGACCGCTTCAACAGAGAAACTACAAAGCTGGACATTTATCCCAATTAGCACACACCCCTGTACGCACGCAAAGTGACATAATTAGGGCAGACGATGAAATGTGGCCAACAACGATGGACCTCATGGTCTGTGATGTGTGCTGTAAGTAGACAATAAGCTGCTAAAGCTCCCACTCGACCCCTCATTATAGTCACTCAATCCCAACTTCAAAGAAAAGACAACCTTTTGGCTATAGGATGATGTGTGTGTGTGTGTGTGTGTGTGTGTGTGTGTGTGTGTGTGTGTGTGTGTGTGTGTGTGTGCGTGTGTGTGTTTGTGAGGGTTTATGAGAGCATAGTGTGTGTTTAAGTGCACATACATATGTTCTTGTTCATCAATCTGTGCGAGGGCCAATTTAAGTTTTACACCATGAGAGTGGGTACATTTTTGGAAAGTGAGCACATTTTGGCCAGTTTTCACTTCTTCGAAGAGCTGTTAGAGAGTTAAGACATGTTTTTAGGGCTTGCGTTATAATTAGATTCATTTTAAAGGGTCAGTTACGCAAATTAAAAAAAAGAAGGTAGCTCTATTGAAACCGTTTAAAGCACTGCTTGTAGATCACCTAAAATAGCCAGGAACTGGATGGGCTGGTGAGTTTTTCATACATCATATTTACGATACTACCTATTAACTTTCATTCATTCACATTGTACAGGGGGTGGTAGATGACGTTTTAGGGGAAGATCTTAAACTCATTAGCATAGAAATCCAAAACTATTTGCATGCCCAGACTGCTCCAAGGGACAGTGGGTAAATATGTTTTTTGCAATATGGATGCACTGACCCTTTAATGTACGGAAAGGGGTTAGTTGTCATGGTTACATTGAGGGTTATGGCAAGAGACTGCATTATGTCAATGTGTGTCCTCACAAGCATAGATACATGAACACATGCGAGAGTGCACAGTTTGCATGTGAGTGACACTACACGTCGCCTTGGACATGTGCTTATGACTTATGAATAACTTTATGTCAGAGAACGTGTCACTTCCTATTACAGTTAATGTGTGTTTGTGTGAAACAGAGACAATGTGTGTGTGACGTCCTTGGCTTTCTGCCTTTGTCCAGTGACTCTCTGACTTATTTGGCAAGGCGCTAATTGACCTGGAGCCTCCACCTCATCGTGTTTTGTCAGAACATGAAGGCCCTGCTGCTGGATCAACAAATCCTGGAGCTCCAAATTCTGCCATATGTCCAGCCATGTGTTCCCATCTACCAGCTGGGAGCACTCAGCACTGTGCCTGTCTAACTCTCTGACTGTGTGACAGGGGACTGCGCCGCTCCAGACTGGGACCAGTGCTTCAACGAGCTCAGAGTGGTGAATGTTACTGCTGGCGGTTTAGCAGTGAGCGACGTGTCTAGTGCGGTGGGCTGACAAGTCACCAACACTGTCGGGGCTGATGGTTTAATCCCTCCGATGTTAAAGATATGTTAATGTACTTTGGGTAAAATCATCTATCAAAAGGCACGTGTTTGGTGGAGGCTAAAGGGATACTTAGGCTTATGAGGAATTAAATGTTTTCCTCCTGGGTGCAAAGGGTTCAAACTCATGGATGCCTTTTATAGAGTGATGCTCATTTCAAGGCTACCAATCATTCATTTAATACCAATCATATAAAGACTTTTATAGAAATTTTCCACAAGATCTTGTAAAAGACCCTGTTTTTGCACACATTGGCATAAAGCCTAAAAGATCAAATGATACAGTAATGAAGACTTATGAGAGCCGCCGTGGGGGGGAAAGTCCATTTTTGAAATTCATAAAGTTTTCACTGAAGTACAGAGGCAAATTTGAGGCCATAATTTGGACATATCATACCCACAATAGTTAATAGAGGCCGTGTTGAAAGGTGACACATGACTGTAATTTGTGTTTTCCACTCAAGTTGACCAGAAAGTGTATACATTCCCCAGTTTTCATTGGCACCGTCTTCGCTGACAAATATATACATGCCAAACCATAAATCTATAAATTCTTTAAATACTGACACCAGCTCCTTCAGACAGTTATTTATTATTTAATGTCTGTGGGGTTTATAGGAAAAGTCTTACCTGGTTTGGCGACCGAAACTCTTGGTTATTGTCATTCATGTACATGTTGTCACCATCAAACTGTGGACAGAAACAGAAAGGAGAAATAAACATGGTATGCAAGAGGAGAGGTTTGTAAAAAAAAAAAAAATACAAAAAAAAAATACAAAATTGGAGGCCTCTGGAGGAGGTTCGAAGAGGAAAAGCTCTTTACGGGTGGCCTGAAGTGTGAGACTAATGACTTTGTCACTTTGGTTAAACCTCATGGTGGCATGGCAGCGTGGGTAATTACTGTTCGTCAGCGGGCCGGTAATTAGGCTACATGAGCACAGTGACGAGAGATGGGCTTTTCCCTGTGGGCTGCGCTGTGTGTGTGAGAAAGAGAATGAGTGTGAATGAATCTGAGTGTGTATAGTAGTAAAGTGTGTGCATGTCTGTCTTTTAGGCTGTTTATCCAGTGTGTGTGTGTGTGTGTGTGTGTTTGCGGCACCGTGAGAGCATGCTGTGTCTTCGGGATAGAGCTAATCAGGCAATGAAAGATCACTTGCTGCAGGTGCCAAAACACTGCTTGACACGGGGTTAGGACTCACGTAACAACAAGCGACCCCTCGACCCTCAAGGGTGCTGGGAAACAGCACCAGGTCACCAGTTGAGCACTACATGCAACATGCTAGCTCTGATGTCTAGTATGTAACTGAGCTACATCCCTGAGGGTTTCCCCAGTGAGATCAGCTTAAACTGTGCTACAAATGAAGAAAAAAAACAACACCAAATCTGTTTTTAGCACCACAGAAAATGAGACTCTGCCCTACAAACGGCTCAAGAACTGAACCTGTGCAGAGTTAAGTTGAATGAGAAACTGCTACTATGTTAAGAAGAGCCGTATTGTAAAAATGCCCTTGGTTTCCAAAGGCATTAAGGTTTGTCATACCACACTTGCAGCAAATGGAGCAAACCTTTTCGAGACTGGATAATAACGCTTGTGAGCACTTACACGCACACAAAAACACAATGTGTCAAATAAAGGCCCCTTTTTTGTTTGTTAACTGAGGTCATTCTCTGTAGTATCAATGCACACAAGACATGGGAACAGACAGCAGAAACAACATGATCAAACTAGACAGCACTCATGTCAAATTCCTCAGATGTGAAGATACGGGGGGGGGGGGGGGTCCTTTTCATTTGGGGTGTTCTGCTTTGTGCCTACAGAGAAAGTGACCAAAGGCTTGGAAAATAAACACACGCTGGATATCATACGACATACCTGCTCAAAACAATGACCAAATAGGTAGGCTAATGGGAGGAAATGGGGAGGATTCCTGGATGGGGGACGGGGGATCTAATATCTACAATCGTAGACAGGATTAAGTCGAATTGGCTAAATGAGCATGTGAGCGGTGAGAAAGAGAAATTACTGAACATTATTGCAGGAGAAAGGCCGGGGGAACGAGCGCCTGCCTCAGGGCAATGGTTGGTTAACGATGCATATCTTGGAAGCCCTAGTGAGGATTCACTTGGTTATTCTAATGATTACATTTACATTCAACCACACATGCAAACATGAAACTGAGACAGGAGCTGCATACACACTGCATTTAAGCCTCATTCACACCTCGCATGATTAATCTAAAAGCACCACACCAGCAGTAAAAACTACATGTTTGTTTCAAGTGAAATTGAATGCTGACTAATTCTTGAATGCTACATGCCGGACATAAAGACACTAATTTGCCTAATTAAGCATGGCGGTATCTATCCCCTGACTGAACCGCAGCGAGAAGAGTCTGAGGCTCACTGAGAGGGCCAAAGTAATGTTGACCTTGGTGACACATCTGCAAAAAACTCTTCACTCCTCACATGAAAGCCTCTTGTCCTCGCCTAACTGAGCAATTTCATTCCATTGAAATCCACTTTGATGCCATTGGTGACGTACAGCCATTTTAAGAGCTTCTTTAGGATAAGATTCTCTTGGGTAAAAAGGGTGTGTAGTCACTGAACAACACTCCCATGTCTTACATTATAGCTCATTTTCCAAACTGAATTCTTCCAGTGCAAATGCTTGTTAACTCTTCTTTCCGCTTAAAAGGACGCAATGAAGTGAGATCATGCTCATTTTCCCCAATTACATCTATAATGTATTATTCACCAAAAAAAAGGGCAAAATAGCCTAGAAAGGTCAGCCATTTTGTGCTTCAACATGGCTGCCCATATATTGCGACATAAAGCTCTTTCCTCTTTCTCTTCTCTCCATAGCTCTCCTTTGCACTTCCTCGCTCTCCCACTTAAAATGCCAATTTATCCTCGGCTCAATGCTATCAGCTCTGCCATTACTCCCCATATACTGCAGGAATCATCTTCTCTTTCTCTTTTGTTCCTTTTCTCCTCTTCATCTTCCTCTTTTCTCTCAATCTCTCCATCTTTCTCGCTCTACTCCCTTTTCTCTGTTACTGTTTCTCACCTCCTCCTTGTTTCTTTCTCTCTTCTCTGTTCGCTTTCCCGTGTTCTCATCATCCCCACCTCTCTCCGTGTTACAACCTCCCTACTTCTACTTCTCTATCTCCCACCCTGCCCCTCTTTCCCCCTCTTTTCTCTTTTTATTCGGCAGGCCTTGGCATCGCTTTCTCATCGGCAGTCTAATTGGGCATTCTGCCTGAGACAAGGGCCTCATTAAGCAGTAATTACACACATGTTGTTTTCGGCAAACATCTCTATTTGGATTGCTTTGCATGGTAATTGTTCAGCAGGGACCACTGCTCGCGATGTTTCCCTCCGTGACACACGTGGTGCTGATGGAGAGGAATAAAAACATGGAAAAGACGGGTGGAGAGGCAGGGAGGGGTGGAGAGAGAGAAAGAGAAAGGAGGGGAGGAGGGAGGGGGGTGCAAGAACAGAGAAAAATTATAATAGGTTGTGGAAGAGAGACAAATTGAGAAATAAAGAATGCATACATGAGAGAGAAGGAGGATGAGAGCAACACTGAGGCAGAAAAGAGACAAGCTGAAAGGATGAAGGCAATGCTGAGGCAGTAAATGGAGAAAGACAATGAATAAATGACAAAAAAAGAGGTAGACAGATTCAGCATGAGAGGAAAATGAGGTGTAGAGGTAGAGAGAGCGTGAAAAAAGATACAGAGAATGAGTAAATGAAGAAGAGAAACAAGGAAGTAAAGACAGTGACAGAGGGAGACAGAGAGAGAGAGTTCCAGAAGTAGGTCATGCCTCGCAATCATCGACAAAGCTGAGCGTTTCAAAAATAATGAAGCCACAAGGTGGAAGTAATGCTAACTAGTATATCCAGGGAAAACATCTAATATTTACACAGTGCTAATGGTGCAATACAATGCGGGGATCTTTTAATGTTGGGGTGCACAGGGGAGACAGCTGATAGCAGGATTGGAGGCAAAATTACAGACTCCACTAAAGATTGTTTTTGATTGATGGACAGCTCTTCACTAAGCCTTCTAACATCTGTTTGTGAAGAGAGTGGGGTAAAGGGCAGCTGCATGTGTGTCTGCGTAGTGCCACAACTGTCCAGCCATTAAAGAGAAAAATAACCTTGTAATGAACATTTTTTTAAAAACACGATCTTGAAAGCATTTATTTATGAAATTAATTAAAATAATAAATGAAGCTAATTATATGAACTACACAAACACAACCTTTTGTCTGCTAATATTAATAACTGCACTGCATTTCAGGTTTGTTTATAAAGCTTTTGATCACAAGCGGTTCTCAAAGGGTTTTACGAGTGGTGAAAAATACAGAGGTACATTTACTTTAGGGTTATGTAAAAGGGTATTTCCATCTTTTGCTCCTTTCTTCCTCTTAAGAGAAAAGAAATTCACTTTTTACTCAACTACATGTATTTGACACATTTATAGTTACTAGTTACTTTACTGCAGATTCAAATTTTACAAACAAGTATGTGAGCAATTCAAAAAATATGACATGTTACAGATTAAACTACTCAACTACAACACAACTACTACATTCATTTAATATCTATATTATCTATGATATTAAAGTGCTGTTTATATTCTAAAGTATTATTGACAATTCAGTTGTATGAATAAAATACTCTGAAAAGGGAGTTTCTTTTTAAGACACATTTTTATTGTATATTTCACTGTGACAGCACTACTGTGGAAGATATTAGCACATTTTCTAACAGCTGCACTACATTCTCATATACTGTAATGCAGTGAAAGTAGTACAAGTGATATGATAACATGTCACTGAAAACAAAAAGCCATATTTTTACTTTTACCCTATCGACATTTAACTAGGCCATTGCAACTTATGTAAAAGTTGTAACAAAAAAAAAAATAACCCTGACAATGTAACACCAAAGAAAAACCACAACAAACTTTTTGAACTTTTCAATTAATAAAAGGGAATCTATAAGCAGAATACTTGTGACTTTAAAAGCCTTTGCCAGTACACCAAGTCTCTAAAAATAATTCTCTCACCGAGCGGAATTAATAAGCCCAGAACAGTACACAGCCATTCTGTGAAGACAGGGGGTGTGGTGGTGTTGGTGGTGGTGAGGGCTCATGCAATATGTATGCCTGTTTGAGCACCCTTCTTCCTCATCTTCCCCCTCTTCTCTTTATTTCTCTTTTTACATCTCTCTCGCTCTCTCTCTCCAGTCCTCTGTTCAATTAAGCTGTAGGAGCGACCTAACAAACCTCAACCTGAGACAATGTGCCACTGAATTTTGATGTTGCCTAACTTGTCACTGCTGGTTCAAAGCCACAGAGGATGAGACAGACAGAATGACACACCAACCTGTGTGTGTAGGGAACAGACACGCACAGACACACTCACACACACTTAAAAACAGTGGAACATTGAAAGACAAGAGAGTGAGAAGCAGAAACAGCTGGAAAGAAAGAAAGAAAGAAAGAAAGAAAGAAAGAAAGAAAGAAAGAAAGCTGTATTAGGTAGATATTCAGAGTAGCATGACAGGAGGAGGAGAGAGAAAGAGACAGAGAAGAGAGACTATAGTAACAATTCTGGTGTTGCACCACGCCCCAAGCAAACAATGAACATGGGCAAACAATGAACATGGCACACACACGCACACACACACACACACACATACATACACAAACACACTTTCACATTCACACACACAAAGCCCATAAAAAGCACAGCCTGTGGCCATGGCGACACATGCTCTGTTGTCGTTAGATAAGGGAAACAGGGCCTCTTCCTGGGTGTGAGTTTGATCCTACACACACACACACACACACACACACACACACACACACACACACACACACACACACACACACACACACACACACACACACATTGAACACACTGCACTCACACTACACGTGCACGCTTAGCTGCAGCAGCACTGGGGTCACATCCACCAACACCCAGCATCTTGTGTATCCTCACCTTTATCAGCTGCATGGTTAATTTTCATATGTAAAACCTGGGCTTTGTCTATCCGAACACGTGGGGCTCCGGTCAGTGGACCACACAGACGACATGGTCCGATACGGACAAGATACAAGGAGCAGCTTCCTGAACCTGTCACAGGATTTTGATGGAGTTCTGTTTGGAGTTGTTTGGCTTAGAAAGTATTCGGTTATAGTAATAGAGAACATGAATCAGTGTCGTGTTGCATTCCTCAAAGGGTCATTTCAAAAGTGTTAAAAAGACGAGCTGCTTTACTTCTCCAGCTGATTTCCTGAAAGAAATATTTGGTAGTATTGTCAGCGATGGAGCAATCTATCAGCTCACATTTGATGAGTATCAGTTCCACAGTGTGACAACACACACAAACTTACAGCACCCTTATCACTAGGAATAAAAAAAAAAGAGGCTTTTTTCACAGAAAACACAATACAGGTTTCAACCGCTTCCGGCTCCACCGATGCCTTGTGATGTGCAGGGAAAAAAAAAAAAAAAAAAAAAAAAAAGGGCAGGCTGAAGCTCCCATTCATCCACTTTGCTGTTAGACTGGAGCAACCACAAAACAGAACCAACAGTCAGGCGCAGAGATGGTGACAGATGGGAGGGGAGATTGAGATTGTGTGTGTAGGATGGGGGTGGAGGGGAGGCGGGTAGGTTGGTGCTAAATTAGGTTTTGTTTCCACCGTGAACTTGGGTTCACTGTGACTTAGTGAGTTCACAACGGGATACAAATCTAAACAGAGATGGTGGCGCACGATTCACTGCAATCACAGGTCAATGGCTTTAAGAATGTGATGAGATTTAGCTGTTTTCATTTTCTGTTATTGACATATCTGTAATCAAAACAATGTCATAAAGCAATCGGATATTATTTATCTTTGAAACGTAGGAACTCAAGTCTAAAATAAAACCCCAAAATATGTTTAATACAGCATCCATCTTAGGATCGTGTGTACATTTTAAACTTACAAGTAACTATATTTGTGTTGCAAACAGCAGGAACAAAATGTTTTTTTAATTAACTTTAATATTAGAAATCATGCAACACGGCATCAGTAAACAACACACATGTTACACATGTTTACCAACCCGCCAAGACTGTTATTGTTTTATACTAAAAGATATAGTTGCTGATACTATCCAACATTGTGTTGCTGCTTTTTAGGAGATACGCCTCACATTTAACTTTAAATCTCTATGTCTAAAATTTTCTTTGGCAGTCCCATTTCTTAATTTAAATTGATTATAATCAATATTTTTACAGTGGATCATATGACTACATGTACTGTATATGAAATTGGTTGCTTTAAGTGTTGAATCCTCAAAGAATCATCACTCAACTCTAAAGTTCCCCTCAGTTCTCACATGAGCATTTGTTTGCTTCAGCTCATTGATTTGGTTTTCTGGCCGCAACTTTTCTATTTCAGTTCACTCTCACCGTTCTCATCTGTATTATTTTCTGCCACAGCAGCCAGCTCTTTTCAGAGAAAAACCTCTGAAAGTTGACAGTGGTGGAGCATTTAGCAACAAAAGAACCTGATATCGCCCTTATTGTTTGTGTGTGGGTGGGTGGGGTGGCGGGGGGGAGGGGGGTGGAGAACAAAATATAGCTAAAAGCAGAGTGACGATTAGACTTAATACTGATTGGATGAACTAGAGAAATGACTTCAAATGAATGCTAATGTTCCTACAAAAATGATAGAGGTGTAAACATGCTGTTTGCAACAAATTAACTGGTGATAATAACTCAGTGTTGTGTTTTTAGCTTGTTTCTGCTGAATCCATGTAGCCAAAGCATCTGTTGTTGCAGGTTTGTAGTTCAACAGCCAAACGCTTCTCTATAAAATTATACAGGTGCAGCTTCGAGTCAGAGCTTCTCTCCCTATTGGACTTGTTGGAGGAACCATGGCTGCACAGCCTCAAAGAGGTGTCAGCACACGGTTTGATTGTGTATCATCTGTAACGTCAGTCTGTCTGTGCAGAAACTTGAACAGAGTGCAAATGAGGTCACAGTCATGGAGTGAGCCACGTGCGAGCACATGTGCAAAGGTCTATCAGAAAAAGTATATCAGACCAAAGTGACACCCACATGGCCTCCCTCATCCTGCTGTGGTGGCATTCAACTGCCTGCCTGCTAACCAGTGCTGGGAAACACCTCTTTAGCATCAAGGACAGTAGCATCACATGCAAGTAGCAGCTAGCCCCAGCAGGTGTTGGTGCGCTGAACTTGACAACACGGGCGCCACAAGGAGGAAAGTAGTTACCCCACCGGTCTACCTGTCACTTCGACTGTCTGGGGTGAGAATGTGTGTATTTGCACGTTTGTGTGTCTGCGTGTCTGTACAGTACGTGTGTGTCTCTACGTGAGCCTAGGCCAGTGAGGTTTCTCTGGCAGCAGGAGAGGATGCAGAGCACAGGCCACTTTTAACTGACTGGGGTAAACAGTGATAGAAGATAAAGGGCAGAGTGAATGTCACATTACCCCAGCCCTTTGCCTCTGCTCACCGCAGCATCAGATAGCTGCAGCAGGAAAAAAAAAAAAAGTCTGGTTTCCTCTAGCATATAATTGGTTATCTCATTGCAATCTACTGCTCTCTTGCCTCTGCACACAGTCAAGTATGAAAGAGCAAAAGGAGAAGAAGAAAAAGGTTTGACTGTTCTGACAGCGACTAAGATCATTATAAGCATTAGAACCACATCAGTCTATTTCCATCGGTGTTAACATGCCACGGACTTAAATATGCAGCATAGTTCAGAAATGAACAGACACGAGTAGAACAACAGTTCCTGATATTCAGGTTGTGGTCTTGTCACTTTCAAACAAATAATTATAGCACTTGTAATGTTAACACAAAAACACTTTTACAGTATATTAAAATAAGAAGGATGGTTCATTAATACCATCAATGTCAACACCTGATTATTAATGTAGTTTTGAGAAAAGAAATTAAATTCATGTCATCTTATTCTGATATAAGAAAGATCCTTTTTTTTTTAATTCCATCATTAGCATATTCTATGAAAAATAGTTCTGTTTTACACTTATTGTGATTCATTGGATGAAAAAAGTTTGTAAAAATGAACTCTAAAGATGCCATAGGCGCTTTCAGATTCAAAGTTAATATGTTTCCAAGAAATGCCGCAAAGTGTTACTTCACTTTAACAACTACATAGGCGTATCTTGCACCTTTGAATGTTTTCACACAAATGTTGCCGCAATAAACTCCTGACATCATGTGTAAATTCCAGTAAAATGCCAGTCTGTGAATAAAAATACATGCAATATGTGTGTTGTACGGTAGAAAATAAATTAAGATTTTTTTTTCTGCTAATGTATGTCTGTATATGTGTGTGTTCTTAAAGGTAATTTCACAAGTTCAAGTAAATATGTCTCCCAATGAACTGCAGTTTTATCTTAACTCCGGATATACTCAGTTTGGAGCCTCCAGAATTCCTCCGGGCCCAGGTTAGTACCTGAAGGTACACCTTTCTAAATCAGTTGGCTAGCACAAACAGAAAAGGTTTCAGATATGGGGGGCTTGGCTACTGTTTCTCACCACAGCAGTGGGCAGTCTTTTCCTAGATGGATTGATGCCTGGAGGGGGGGCAGTGTGGAGCCTAACCCCTCGTTCACCCACAGTGTACCGGGCCTGTGGTTAGAGAGAGAGACGGCGGGGAGAAACAGAGAAGAGAGAAAGAAGACAAAAGTAGGGAAGGAAACGAGATGGCGGGGCTTTAGTTTGCGAGGCACAAGCAGGGCATTTGTAAAGGGAACATGGCAAGCCCCCCCCCCCCCCCTCATGAACCTTTCCCTCCTTCTCCCTTTCTCTGGATGCTCTGCTCTTCCCCTCGTGCTCAGCGCACGCGTGCAGGGGGCGGAGTAATGACATGAGACTTACACAGTGACTCTATGCAGCTGAATGGAGGTTAATGAGCTGACATCCCCTCCACCCCGAACACGCCTCCTCCCCATGCCCACCTCCTGACTCTCTTACACACACTGACAAGCATATACACAAAACCCCTACAAGACAGTGGGGCTGAACGCTGGCACTGAGCCAAGGCTCTGCAGATCAAAGGAACATCATGGGGCAAGACTGGAGTTTACACTGTCTCCATGTACAGTACATACAGCTCGCAGCAATAGTTGTGAACAACTGTGAGAGAATTCTAACATAATGTACATAATAATTATGACCTGCAAACATCAGCTAATGAAATCAAGAGCACATATAGTGGCCCAATGAATGAAGATGTAGTGATCATTAAACAACAGCAATCAGAGGTTGAATAATGTCTGGTTAAAATTTTATTTAGACTGAAGGTGGTGCCATGTTGTTACCTGATTTTAAAGAGTCTCTGTGCGTTACAATACCCATACTACCATATTATTTAGTATGCCAGATTTAGTATGTCCCAATACATAGTATGTTAAATGCAGTATGCCAAAGGTACCAGGATGTCCTGCTACATTCGGTCGTATGTTGCAGCGTGCAGGCCAGCATGGTTGTCTGGCAGTTCAGACCCACAATCTTCTGCCGCAGTTGAAGATATGTCACATCGACTGAGCCACCAAGAGAGTTGGTAGCGCTAATGATCCACCCAGCTGCATTAAAAGGAAGTGTTCTTGTTACAAATTGCATTTTAAATGTTGCGCTACGGATCGCAAGGGATATGACAAAGAGGGTCAAAGTTCAGGGTGCATTTCTATGAGAAAGTAGTATGTCACAGTTGTATGCATACTACATGCAACAGTATATATTTTGTTAGGGTAGCTGTAACGCATATTAAAAGTAAAAAGAAAAAAAGAATGCGATTCAGAACGCAGCTTTTGTCTATGTACGAGGGATTTTAGGACATTAAATATGCTAAGGGTGCCTTTGAATTTGCTCATTCATTTTAGAGGTATTTGCTCAACGTCTAAAGTGCTGGGCAACTGGAAGTTTTATTCTGCTGCACTAGAAGACAAATCAGGGAATCATCAAAATCATTGGATTTCAGCAGAACGAATACGTTGGCACCAGGTCAGTGCCAAAAGCCTGAAAATGTGATGATACTTGTTTTCCAATGGTAATGTTGGTACTGAGGGTAATGTACTGACGTCTGTAGGTAACGGCGATACTGGACAGTAACAAAAGCATGAGAAATGTTGGTGGCAGCAGCAGGTGCAACAGCACTTGTAACAAAATAATAGTAAGTAATAGTAAGAGCACATCAAAACTGAATAATTCAGTGGTATTGGGACTTACTACCAAATTTCAGAAATCATGACATCACAATTCATTAGGATTCATCTTCAGGGAACCATAAATGTGTCTACCAAATGTCAGCCCACTTGATTTTTGACCAAACTGACAAAGATGATCAACTACGACTGTCAGTTATGCTGTTTGCATGGATGAAAATAATGTCCGACCACAAGTGTCAAAATCCTACCAAACACTACACAACAAAACACAACACAACACCACAGTCGATTTATTACAGACAACACCACAAACCACAGGCTAAACACTAACAGAAAATAGAGCACTGTGAATAACCGATTAGACCCTCAGATGCTCCCCCATTTCTTGGTTCTCACGTGGTGGTGTGTGGGTGTGTACGATGTTGAATAAAACCTCAGTGGCCTTTAAGTTGCATCACTGGAAAACCAACATGTAAAGGTGACAATGTTTGACAGATAAAGAGTCCATCTGAGCAGAAGAATCCACAGACATAAATAAATAACAGAAAGGTAATGAAAAAAAAAACAGCCTGGTTCAAAGAAAAGATTCAGAAAACCTTTCAGCAGAAAAAAAACAAAACTTAGATGAATGCAAGTTCTAGTAAACGAATTACATTTGTATGAGGCCATCTGAGAATAAATAAACAGGTGCAGGTGTACTGAATGCTGACATCAGGCAAGTGAATCGGGCATTTTGTTTGTTTGCCAATGAGACATCCCAAGACTGCTCGTGTTGAATCTATGTATAACATAAGCACTTGGTACTCATATTGTCGTCTGACAGTTTCATTACACCTGACTGACGAGAGACAGGATACTAACGTTTAAGCTAGGAGCTTTCAAAACTGGAGTTAGAGATCATTTTTTTAATCAAAATGTCAGAGTAATGTACCCTGATGTAGCTCAAATGCCTTAATCACCTCATATAAATGAGTAAAAAGCAACTGTGTAAAATAACAGCCTTCATGGAATAAAAGACTTTTACCAAAAGCAGAAATAGAATTGATAATGGTGCAGCGAAACACTTTCACAGAGCTTGAAAACAATGGAAGATGGATGGTTAGTCATTAGCACCCATTGTGAATCTTTCCAGTGAGTAATTTGTGGGAAGGCTTGTGCATTTTTAATAGTCTTAAACTGAAGAGCCCTAAGAACACAAACTCCATAAAATAATAACAGGCATTTCACCTTAGCACTATCTGAGCCTCTCAATTATTTACCACTAATGAATTGCTTCGGGCAATATTCTTCCTAAGTACAAAATCAACCATCCCAGGGAGGCTGAATCAGCTTGCTGAAATACTTAAATACATTTACTCAATTATGCTCACTGTTTCTGATATGAAAGAGACAAGGATGTCAAGCTTTCTTCTGCTTGCTATTTCATGTGCTCTGTTTTAGCTTTGATATTTCATGAAAAATCCTCCTGTGGACAACAATGATTAATTGATAAAACATTTTTATAGAAAAGCAATAACAAAGTTCTTGACTTTTCCTCTATTTTGTATCTGTGGTGTGGGAGGATACAATAAAAGCATGTTTGCTGTTATTGTGGTGTCTAGCCTTAGTCACATAGCAGTGTTGCAGGCTAGTTGCCAGGCATCTACCAGGCAATTTGCACCGGTTGCAATTCTGTGCTTCTGTTTTTGGATTTTTACATTCATATATGTGAGTGTGCTCGAGCAAGTGTTTATAAATGCGCATATTTTATATCTGCGGTCCGCTCAGAGTAACAAACTGAGCATTCAGCTTGATTCTTATACGTTCAACATTTTTATCAACACTTAATCAGAAAGCATTTCCAACCATGATACTTCCACTGCATAATGGAGCCGGTCAGACCCAACTAAATGTGGTAAAGTCCATGCTATCCAGATGTAATCATTAGTCTTTGGCTGTAACTGGAGGGAAATTAAAGTGCAAAGGATCCCGTTCCTAGACAGCTGGTAGTTGTAAATTCCTATCAGGGAATAAAAAACAGGGAAGGAGGGTGAGAGTTTGAAAGAAAACATATACTATTTTCATTTCAACTGCTTTAGGGATTAAGGCTTGGGGCTCTAGAAAAAAACTGCATTAAAATAATCCACCATTTGCATGTTTTATCTCACAAAGGAGGCTCACATAGACACGCATGCACACCAACCCCCACTCTCCCTCCCGCCTTCTCCTCCTTCCCCTCCCCCATTCTGGGTGAGCACACACACACACACACACACACACACACACACACACACACACACACACACACACACACACACACACACACACACACACTCATACGTACGTCACACATATACACACTGTCATCATTAAACACACACACACACACACACACACACACACACACACACACACACACACACACACACACACACATCGAGATCAACTTGCTGCCATCTGCTCTACGCGCTCTGTACAATCCTTGCAGAATACATTATTCACTACAATACATCACATCACATTCCCTCAATGTCATAGCCTTGCGCTGAAGAGTGAGAGAGAGACAGGAGGAGAGTGGAGAGCAAAACAGCTATTGTACTGAAAAGGGATTGAGAAACAGAGAGAGAAGATTTGACCTGTTACTGGTGCAAGACAAAATTAAAAGACAGCTTTATTTGGCTTTAAGGTGAAAAAAGGCTGTCAGCGAAATGTGTTCCTGTTAGAGCTACCAGGCTATATTAGAAATCCAGACTAGGAGGACAATGTACGAAAAGTGAAGGATAACACAGGCTAAGAAAGTGAGAGGAGGTCGGACTGGCAGGAGGATAACTTTTGGTTACACAGCATGGTCTGCTTTTGTGAAGGCCAATCTTAGTACTGTTAACAAGTGTCAACCGCATGATCTGATAAGTGTAAACAAATCCTGTGAAAAAAACATCATACTTACCCTAAACGGAAGTTCTTTCATCAATTATCAATATTTTGGCACAGTAACGGTGAGTAATGAGTATTAGTAACTCAGTCATTGAGGAGCATTTACTAGCTAAAGATCCCTTTCTTCTTCGGGACTTGGTGAAGACAAACAAGAGCAGAGTGAAGATTGGACTTTTTATTTGCCAGATGGTTCACTGGGAATTTACAGCAACAAGGCAGTGTGACTTTATAGGTTTAATCATTTTTGGACATTAGTGGCATAGAGGATAAGCTGTATCTAGCTTTGCCTACATAAATTATAATTGGTAGTAGGATCAATTATTTTAGTCTTTTTATGGGATTTGTTGATTTTCTGTCTGCCCCTCCCCGACCGGTCGAGGCAGATGGTCGCCCACCTCTGAGCCTGGTTCTGTCAAAGGTTTGTCTCCCTGTTAAATTGGAGTTTTTTTCCTTCCACCCATCACTCGTGGGAATTGTTGAATTGTTGGGTTTCTCTCTATAATGCTGTAAAGTTATTTTGTAAGGCATTTGTTGTGTTAGGAGCCCTGAGATGACTTGTGATTTGGCACTGAATAAAATTGAATTGTTGACAAAAAGAAAAATATAAAACGATTGCAGTCGTATCTAGAGAATTGTTAATTCACTGTGTATAACTATTATTGAAGTGAGGTTTTTTGTTTATTTAAAAGGTAGACATACATAAACGTACAATAGACTGTTTAGACCAGGTTTGTTTACATGTTTATTTTCTCCCTGTTAGTTCTTGTGTGCAAATCATGAACATGTTTGCGCATGTGTGCGTGTCGCCATTGTGCTGTGGCAGTACAGAGGGAGGGAACAGCTGGCAGGCCCACACTTGACTACGTATTGACCTGCTTTGCATTCACCTGTTATTCAGCCAAACCTAATGTTTCCACTCGGCTCTGCTGCAGCTGAGCTGCAATTAACCTCGCAGTGAGTGCAAGGCAAGCAAGTCTTAAGTAATCTGTCAGAGTAGTTTGAAACTTTTGCTAAATGTCATTCTACCTTATCTTGTCAAATTAATAGTTTTTATTTTACTTAAATTTTCACACTTTGAAGAAAAGAGAGGAAAGTGTTGCTCAAGGAAAGACTTCTAACCCTTCTAACATTAACAGTACCTGTGAATGGCGCCTATATTCACACAGCATACAAGTTTTTCACTTTCTTAAGGTGTCTGACAGGGTGCACATGATCTCCTGATTGCAGATAATTAGCCTCTGCGAATGTTGTTTGCCCGTCTAAACCATTTGAATGGGAGCAAGCGCTGCTGCTGCATCCAACACTTCCCTTATCTGCAATTCACTCCTCCACTTCGCCTCCTCTCATTTTTTCCCACCCTCCATTTCCCCCTCCCTGCACTTTTCCCAGATGCCCTCTCAGCTCTTGTCTGTGTTTGGGCTGCGACTGTGAAGGGTCACTGACTGGCTTGTCTCCCATGTGGAGCAGTGATCATCTATGTGTGTGTGAGTGTGTGTGTGTGTGAGTGTGTGTGTGTGTGTGTGTGTGTGTGTGTGTGTGTGTGTGTGTGTGTGTGTGTGTGTGTGTGTGAGAAAGAGAGAGAGACAGCACACACTCGTCTATGGATAATTATATGAATGAGAGAGTAAGAACAGCAACAAAAAAAGAAGTGTGAGTGTGTGAATTTATCCCAATGTGTGTGCAGTTGAGCCTGAGTGCCTTTCCCACTGCGTGTGTTTCAAACTGTTTGAATGTGTATCTTGTGTGTGTGTGTGTGTGTGTGTGTGTGTGTGTGTGTGTGTGTGTGTGTGTGTGTGTGCGCGCGCGCTTTGCTAGCTCAGTGCCAGGTCTCTCTAATGAGTCTGTCAGGCGCTGTTAGCGACGGCGTGCTCCCCTGGCTCAGCGCACTCCTACAGACACACTGTGATTAGCCGGGCCAACGGCACGCCACCGGGCCAGATTAAACACTCACCACGCCGCCAGGGAACACACACACACACACACACACACACACACACACACACACACACACACACACACACTCAGCACAGCGCACATTAGAGAAAGCGTCACACTCACTCGCACAAGCCCCACACACAGACGTACTAAGACACACAGCTTCATCATCATTGTGCCTATTAGCCCGCTCTGATACAGTAACACGTACTTGCCCTCCAGAGCCAGGTGTTGGTGCAACTGGAATTGAAAATTAATGTGAAATATAAACATAATACAAGCCACCAGTGGCACGGGCAAGAAAATGCTAGTATTTCATTAATCTGTCCGCCTTTATTGAATTCCTGTCTGACGCTAATCTTGAACATCACTCAGAAATGAAGGCCAACCCTTTTGGCTCCAACAGCTTTCAACATCTTCATTAAAGCGACATGATTCACTAATTACAGGTAATTACCCTTTAATGAGCAGCCCAGATGAATGAGCAGATATGCAGAGGAGGGGCGGGCAGGAGCACACGTCGTTTTTCATTCCTCAAGGGCCAGCAGCGGACTGACTGACTGACTGACTGACTGACTGGGTGTTACAGCTTGACATGGCTAGAAAAGGCTGGTCTGACTGTCACACATCCTACATGTGGTTTATGATACAATATACTGAACATGAGTTATCTGATTAAGGGGACCAGATGGGTGCACACTGGGTTGTCTTAGTTCACACACGCACACACAAACTGTGGTGCTGTACACTACACACAAGTACCTCCGTATCGGCTTCCCCAAACTTTTTGGTTTGACACTCATTAATTAGAAGCAGAGCCTCTCATAGGTTTCACAGGACTCTAAATTCTCTGCAGATTGTTTAATTTGAATAAATCTTTGCGCCCACAACAGTTTTTCCAATTTGTCCTGAAACAACAGTCGGGTGCCCATATGAATACTGAAACTCCGCCTGTTGATACTAGCCATTAAAAAAAATCCCTTCCAAAAGTTGAACGAAAGCTAAAATGAGCCTCCAACCTCCAGTTTGGGACCTACTTTTGAATATGATATTAAATTAAAAGTATGTTGTGTTTCTGTATCATTGATTGTGGCTATTGTAAAAAGTGTTGTTTTTTTTTTTTTTTATAGAATTGACATATTAACAGCAGCAGTTTGGTCACCTTCTGAAAAATGAATGTGACTACTTACACTTTAAAGTCATGTTAAAGCATGTTATTCTTCACAAATCATAAGAAGTTACGTCCAGTATCAAGCACTGCAGCAGTGTGCTCTAACTTCTTAATCACTGTAGACTAACCTGTCAGTAACCTGAGATAGACGAGCAGTGATTACCCTGACACCAAAGACAAATGTGGGTTTTTCCTGGGTCAACATTTAAAGGGAATGTTACTGACACTGTTTAGGAGTGAGATGTGTAACACATCGAAAGCTGCAATGGGTTGAAGCTTTTCTAACTGTGAAGGTGTGGGAGGTGCAGACTGCAAACTCAAAACAGAGGCGTGTTCATTGTTCCTTTGTTGTTTAACAAGAGGAAACAAACTCGCCATTTTTTCCCCTCTGCTTCTCTCTGTCTCTGAAAAACGAACAAGCGAAAATGAGATTGATCTAACAACCTGCCAACAGTGAAGTTTCTTATCTTGGGCCTGCAGAAGAAAGTTCCCACAAGAAGACACTGTGCACCAATTTTCCCCTCCTTCTGATTCTTCTCCTCCCTCTCTCTTACCGTCTCTCGTGCCAAGTGGCCTATTTTTACCCCTTCGTGTGGCATCTCAGGGTTTTCCTTGTCACCACCATGTTTCCTGTCATCAGTGTGTCAGTACAGTTGAACAGTGCAGTTACTCAAAAGGCAGTGACACTGTTTGACTAACTGTTTTTCTGTCTTCTCAGATGTGGTCACAGATCTTTGTTGTCAAGGTAGTATGGCCTTGACATATATATTTGTTTGCCTTTTACACCTCAATAATGACAAATAAAAAAAGGTATATTTAGGTTGATTAGATAAAATGTAAATTTTAGGCCAAAAGGCTGGGAACATTTTCTTGGTTCACTGTCTTCTCTTTCTTTGCCTGGGTCGTATGATGAGAATATTTACGGGATAATATATACTTTGTTTACGATACACAAATTCAGTCACCACGCCAAAGTTATTTGTACTCCTACATTGACCTCTCATCTGAACCTCACCCTCTTCCACCAAAACATATCTATCATGATGCCATGTGCAACAACACAACACTGTGTCTTTTCTCTGGCTGAAATGTGCAGAATGTGATATACTGTACTATGTGTCACAATAGAGGAATTGTGTTCCTCGAGGGAAAGTATGAGTTGGAAGAGGAAAATATCAGCGCAGGATGTATGCTTTCCAACCTCATAAGACATTCCCGTTGTGAGTGAGGGTTGCTCGTGGAGACATAAATGAGCAACATGATTTTCTCGGATGTGACTGTGTTGCCTCACCCCTATTGCGGCAGACTGTAGTGACTTTTATATTAAAAAAAATTTGAAGCACTTTACTACAACCCATTTTAATAACCTTTCTCTCTACAGGGCAATTAGGCCTAAACATTTCAAACGATCCCAAATCAGTTCCAGATGCATATGAGTGAGTAAAATTCCTTTATGAAGTACAAATATACGTTTGGTCTTAAAATGATAAACAGTGAAAGGCCAATAGACTGCATGAAGTTAGCTCTTTGTGCTCGTCTTGTGTGACACACAGAGCCTCTTTTGTTCTGCCACTCACTACTTATGTTACTGTAGAGCTCTAATGCACACAGATCGATAGCATACTTTCCATTTCAACACATCGAGCTGATGTTCGGACACATGGTTGGAATTGATCCTGTTCTGTCAACACAAAGTTTTAGGTCTCGATGTCTTCTTTCATCTGCAAAGTCTTAAAATAAAAAGATTTTATCACGACCATGTTCACAATCTCAAATCTCTTCGTCGCTTGATGTTGACGTCTCTGTACTACACATTGAATACCTGCATTGCTGATGACGTTGTGAGTCAAGGTGCTTGTGAAACGGAGCAACAGAGGCACAGACATATCAACATCAAAACAGAACATCTGGCCCATTTATATGAATCAAATTTTAAAACGTTCTGTCACTTTCAAACGCACTCTTGTGCACATTATAGACATTTTATGATGGGAGGAAAAGCCAAATACTGGCTCAAATAAAACTAATCTGAAACAGCTGTGAAGTCATGATGACCATAAAATATGTTAATACACCAATAAAACGACCAGTGAAGAACTATATATATTAAAAAAACAACAACAGCAACAACAAAAAAACCAGATGCATATCGCCCATCAGTCTAAAACAAACAAACCAGCAAAATCAATTTCCTTCCCCCCACAGGATGTCCACCACATGCGAGCAGGTTTTTACGACCACGACTGAAAGGTGCAAAAACATCAAGCATGTTTGAAGTGAGCTCAACTATTAATCTGCACATGTAACAAGCTCATAGTACAAGAGGAACACTGTCTAAATATACTGAAACCTTTACACATGTGAAGGCAGAAAACAGGAACTCTCATTCAAACAGGTCATTGGCTGCAACACACTGTATGACTGTAAAGATTTTAATCTCAAGGTTGCAGCAAAATGCGCAACAATGGTTCTTGTTGCAGAAATTCTGTGACAAACGTTACTTTACTTGTTATATAATACATTTCTGTCTGGCAGAAACACCTTCCTGGAGTCAAACTGAAAATGTCAAATTATGTCATGTACACTGACAGCTTGCCCGCAGGCTGTACAGCATGCCTTTACACCTTAGACAATTAAATATGTCTATTAAGATCCTTCTTCTACATGACTGCTTGAGTATGAAAAACAACACCAGGAAGCATCAGAATGTGTTTTCTTCTTTGGAAATAAATTATATGTTGCTCTTTAAAGATGATACATTGTAGGAGGAAACTCTTTACATTTTGTGAAGCTCTCAGCCCACACAAACACACTAGGTGCTTCTAAGACCAAGATAAAATGTTTTCAGTGATAACAATAAAGTAGCTCTTCTTGGTTCGATGAGCCAAACCATCAGCTCCTGAAAGGCAGAGATGGAGAGAGAAACAGAGACAGGGAGGGCACTAATCCCATTACCGTCTCTTCCTGGCATGAGAGAATATTCATTTCTCTGTGGCAATCGTCAGGAGGGTGACAACGGGGAAAAAAAATTTAATCGTACATCCCACCATTTTATTTTCCATGTAATTAAATCAGTTAAATGTTATAAAAACATGTAAACTCCATCAATGACTTTGAGCCATTTGCATTTTTAATCAGGCCAGATTAATTCTAATAAGCGTGCTGGGCTAAGGCGATGACAGAGCAGGCCTATTGTGTGTCTGTCACACTCATTTAATTCTGTCATTATGTCCCATATCCTATTATGTTAATTGGCTTTTTATTCCCAATCAACAACCAGCCAAGGCTATTAAGTAATAATCTCCGACTAGAGCACTTTTAACCTTCAACGTGTTAGAAGTTTGCTACCTTAAAAACAACAAGTGGCTGATCACAGGGAAAATGCAAAATCAGTGCTGAGCTTATTCAACCTGGCTACCTGCTCCAAATGAAAAATGACTGTCAAGATGCTGGATGTTGACACTTGGCATCGGGTGTAAAGCAAACACATTAGACAGAGGAAATGGGCATCACCATCTTCTCCTGCAAAGTAACTAAGCAAAGAAGATGAATGTGTCTGATGTGTTCAGCCATTTCCTTTCGCTCCCTCTCTGGGGAGTCACTCGAAAACGAAATCTCTAAAGAAACTGAACCTGCAGTTTAATTGAAAGCCACTGCTGCAAACAAATAGGAGAAGGGCTTAAAGATTACAGCCAATGAGACATGCAGAAAGCCAAATATCCCTGACAAAAGGATGATAACATTGTAAGTGAAAATAGCAGACATAATCTTAAAAGAGCAGTAGGAGGAACACCATCTGGAAAAAAAACTTGTATTCATGATTCATTAATGACACTTAATGCTGCACGATGAGTTCCAACACTAAGTTTTATGATATTACCTAGTCCATCTCATCTTTTACTTTTTGTCTTAAATCTCATTCATTACTTTGCCATGTCTGAGTGGTTTGTTTGCTCCAAAGATAATTCAATTAACTAAAGCATAATTTCTGCCACTGAGAAAACAAAAATATAATTAATAAGGCCATACTCTGCATAAGGCGAGGAACCTTTTCCACATCCTAATGCGGCCTCACAGAGCAGTAAACACCATTTGCCCCCCCACCCCTCCAAAAAAAAAAAAAAAACATGCCTCAGCAGCAACGCTAGGAGCACCTCTGGAAAAAGCCATCACAGTACAATAACACTGTTGACTGTGTTTCTTGGTTTGTTTGTATACAATATATATAGATATATACTGTACTGTATATTTATATACATATATATATATATATATGTTGACTGTGTTCTTGGTTTGTTTGTATATAATATATATATAGAGATATATAATGTACTGTATAAACTGTGCATTTTATATTTTATATTTATATTTTTTAATGCTATTTACTGCTATTTTATTGCTTTTCTATTATTCTATTCTATTCTATTCTAGTATTTTATTCTATTATTTCTATTATTATCGTATTGCTTCTGTATGCTGCTGTAGCGAAAAAAATTTCCCCTCGGGGATTAATAAAGTAAATACCTACCTACCTACCTACCTACCTAATGTGTGGTGTTAATGCAAAGATGTGGGACAGTGAATCCCAGTCACACCATTAGACACCATGCAGGACTTGTGGCATCAAATATGTGGTCGCACACATTTTCAGCTCAGTCACAATACTGGCTTGGTTAAGTTAGGTGACCTTTCTTTGAAATAGTCTTTGCTACAGGAAATGTACTTTTCAGCTGTCATTGACAGTTATCTGGCAACCGCAATCTCATTACAGTTTAAATGTGTTTCTCACAAGACAGTAAAAGAGTACAAAGCAAACATTTGTGGGAAAATATGGAGGGAAAAAAAAGATAAATCCCACTACCTTTTAAAGATTTAAAGAACACCGTAATCTTTTTTTTTTTTTTTTTTTTTTTTTTTAACATAATCTAAGACTGGCATTACTTTTGTGAAGTGATTAACTCCTAATTCAAGACCGTTATTTTTTATTTTTTAAAGTTTCATTTACTCCAACTTAATAAGGAAAGTAAATCTAAATCAACCAGATACTGAAACAATGGAGTACAAATATATCAAATGTGGATTTATATGATCAAAGTTTGTTGAATCACTTTTTAACACTAAAATAAACATGTCGATTTTCCAAATTGATTACAATATATGTAAATGTCCAAGTATTACACACAGAAATGTAGGTGTTACATAATAGATGTTCAATATTTATATAAAACAAACTTCTTCCTCTTCATTAGAAGCATTAGGTGCAGGTGTTCTACACAATTTCTTCTTTTTTTTTAATGAGATATTTCTCAGTTATTGTCTTTGCTTTGTTGATCTAATATGCAACTAAGTTTAACAAGCTTGGTTTACTAAAAACAAAGACTTTACACAGTATACTCATCCATATAATATAAAAGGTTTAAATTTATCTGTGATGCAGTCGTTCCTTTTGTTCGAGGCCGGTATAATAATGGAAACAAATGTCTTCCATTCAGTAGCTCAACATGTACAGTAAACAATGCCAGGAAAGCAGTGGGGGCCGGGAGGGCTTTGCCTGAATAGAAGCCTGCCTTGTGCAATTGACGGTTGAACCTTTTAATGTTCACAGTGTCTTACTGCCGTCTCTCCTCTCGACGAAACGCTTGTGCAGTCATCTCGCTCATATTCTTAACTCTAAAATTAGCCGTGGAGTACAGCAAGCTGTCAGTGCTGATTTGCCTCGACAGGTACAGCTCCAATGTATTCATTTTCTCATACGGGAGAAAAGTGCTTTTCGAGGTTTCAGTACCCCCCACTTTGCCTATATCTCTGTGCATTAGTGTCTTTTTCAGAAGCCACTTCATGCCGGAAGAGATTTTTGAGAGATTTTCTCCAGCCCCAAAAGACAAATGCAAAAAGGCAAAGTGTCGCCTCTTAAACAGTCCAATAACATGTGTTCTTTATCAAACAGAGCGAGCCGCAGTTTCTCAACTCTTACTAGCTAATGTCAGCAGTTATGATACGTCGAACCTCGGCGCGCGGCCGTTTCACACTCCCACAAGCAATTTCACTTTTAGCGCTCTGAAGACTTCATAAACCTTTTCATTTCACAGTCAGACCTCATGAAAGTGCCGTGTGGCCTCACAATTTACATTTTACTCACTATTTATCTATAAAGAAGACTTAATAAGTTCCCTCTTGAGTACACACGAGGTGAGCGTTACTATGGGGACGGAGAGTGCTCCTCTGTGCTCCATGTCACTGAGGCCTGTTCCATTGTGGCAAGAGACAACAGCTGTCTTTACCTTTGGCAGGCAAACAGACTCATTAAGGGCAGCCATGTTTGTTTTTGTGCCCGATACCTAGCCCTAAGCAAACACTGCCATATCTCCACTCCACAGCTCTTGCAGTCTCAACATTTCCTTCCCTATTGCGGAGGGAGGCCCTGGCACGTTGAGCATGCTGCACGTTTTTTTTTTGGTTTTTTTTCTCCCCGCAAGCTCTGGCCAAGCTGCCAATTGCTCTCAAAGAATGCGTGCTTAATTGAGAAATTTAGTCGAGGTTTGAGCTGATGAAATGCTGAAATGCAGCTAGCACACTGTAGTGATGCTATGAATGATGTGTATGGGTTATGTGCATAATGTATGCCATTATACTGCCCGATATCACGTCTTCTGGTATGTTACAAGAAAGCCTCCTTTGTTTGTTGTGCTGTCGACGTGATAAAGGCGTCATTATTTGGTCTGCTCACAGCTAACAGCTAAAATCTGCAGTGAAAGGTTTCATTCGCATATTTTGTCCCCTCTCAGCAATGTCTGCGGCTTGAGTGACAAGGCAGGTTGAATTCATAACGCTTTGACAAAAATTCCATTTAAGAGGGAAAATGGCATTGAATGTCATTCCATTACTGCAGATGGCAAACATGGGAACACTTTAACCCAGAAGGCATTCACATTGACTTATACAAAACAGCAGAAAGACTTTTCTTCTAATATATGTACAGTACCTGAGCATTTTCAGCAAGAGCATCTTAAGAGTAGTCTTCCAAAATGTACTTACTTATTTGATTTCATCCCTTTTCACTATTTGTCAAGCCCAGAGTCACAATGCATTGTGAAATGAGTTCTTAATGTGGAGTAATGAGGCTGTCATGGCAAAGCAGTCTCTGCTTGTTTGAGTTTGACTCATGTCGTAGATTCAATTAAATCAGCTGAAGTCAAGCTGGCCTCAGGCCAGATCGGTAATGGTTGACCTCATTCAAACAATGCTCTGACATATTGAAACAATAAGAGGAAGGGCCTTGAATCAGTTGCAAAAGCAAACTCCGCTCAAAAGCGATAAGGTAGAAAAATTACAGTGAAGTCAACGAAATGTTTGAAAGCTTCATGAAGGCGTGTCTTCATGGGTGCACATAAAGTGTTTCTATCTTTCTGGTGCCAGACTTTTTGCTTGTGTAAAGCATTATAGGACAGGATGACTGTTGTGAGTGTGTGATGTCATTAAAATTACAGACCTAAAGGACAACAAATGCTGAGGATTGTCCGACACATATAAACGTGGTAAATAAAAGATAAACATCCCTATGATCAAAATACTAAATCACATGTTTTGTGAACTTCGACTCTTCCTTTGCCTGTATAAAACTAAATTGCTTGAGCTTCAGCGATAAAACTATATAACACGTTTTTAACACAGCTGGTCCATTTCTTCTTCTGGAGGTTTACTTGTCCCCAGAAGTCTAAACTGATTTATTTGGATGTTGAAATGCCTGGAATCTAAATTATGACACAAACACTCCCAAGGCTATGTAAACAACCTTTCCAGTTCCAGTCTACAACCGTGCTTTCTGAGCAATAACTTGAGTGCCAAAGGCAAAAGCACTTCTCACTTTTGGAAGGGTCTCCACTGTCACAGTTACAAAGAGAGGGCTCTCCTCGGTCTGGTTAACAGGCAGTAGGTATCTCTGAAAAGCTTATTGTGCCGTACAATGTACAATCAATTACGTTGCCTATTTTAAAGCATATTTACCATTCATAATGTGTGAATTAACAGTTTGGAGAGACAGAAACATCCTGAGTGCTTTGTAGAATAAACAAAAGTGCGGTAACAAGATCAAAACGGAACATCTTGCTTCACTCACTCGTTTCTCTATTCACCAGGGCACTAGCAGTTACAGTAAACAGATAAAAGAGCACACACACACACACACACACACACACACACACACACACACTCAAGCAAACACACACACACACACAGAGTAACGGCATCTCATTAAGCAGTGTTCCCTCTGGCCCTCATTCCATTAGAAATTAAAACTCAGGACAATTAGTGGCATATTGGTCTCAGCTCAGTGCACTATAGTGGCACTCTCAAGGCTCCAAGATGACTTAATTACAGGTACATCTGAAAACAGTGCGACGGCGCTGCGACAGAGCACACAGTGAAAACCAGGAGCAAGTGTCAGCCACAACAAGGTTCACAGAGATGAAGAATAAATTGCTGGAAATAGTTCTGTATACCTGAAAAAAAGAAAATCACAGATACATAAGTGTTGGCTGTGTTAATGTGATAATAGAAACCTTGGATATTTTTAGGGGTTTTAGAAATAATACTTTAATGTAATATAATGTGCTTTAACTTCAACTACTCACAAAACGTAGATCACTTTGAAGGACACCAAACAGGATGAGAGAGGCTAAAGGTCAAATGTTGGTGAGTTCAGATTTCACTGGATAGCACTCGTTTCAATGTTTAGGAGATAGTTCACTCTTGAGCTGGGGGGTAGAGAGGTGTAAACATCTGATAAAGATTTAATTTGTGCTCAAATTCTATATCTGTGGCCTCTGAACTGGTCAGGCTCTTTAAATCACCAACACGTAGATTTGACATAAAATCTTAATTAAGTCAAACCTGAATCCAGTATATGAGTCTCACTACAGTGTGTCTCTATGGACGTAAGCACAGAAAGCAAGTTATTCAATCAAATTCCTGAAGGAGCGCAGACAACAAACTTATTTCTGATGTGCTTCATCACTCTGCTCATGACAAGGACACATTTTTCTGTAATTGAACCAACCCTAGTTTATGTAACGACTGACCGTTCTGCCCTTCAAGCTAGAGAGAGACAGAAAGGGCGATTTGATCGCCTCGTGTACTTGCTGTTGTCACGTGACACCATGTCCCATTATATTGTGATGTTGTCATAGGAGGAGAGGAAATGAAATGCCTTAAAGCTATGTGGGGAGTGTGTGTGTGTGTGTGTGTGTGTGTGTGTGTGTGTGTGTGTGTGTGTGTGTGTGTGTGTGTGTGTGTGTGTGTGTGTGTGTGTGTGTGTGTGTGTGTGTGTGTGGTGGGGAATTTAGAGATGTAAAAGTGAGTGAGTGTGCGTGACCCTGTGTGTGGTCCTGTGGTTCAAAGTTTGTCTTAAATGTCTTAATTGGGCAACTTGGGATTTTTTTGTTATTGTGGCCATCCAATAATAGCATCTGTTGTCCCAAAACATGTCTAGACTTTATGGACAGTTTCATCAATGAGAAAAGATGACTGACAGAAAAAAAATTGTCAAATGTCCCCGGATGATGACACGACTATGCAGTTATGGTTCTCTGAGACTAGTATCTCAAACTTGCATTGTAAGGCTAAAACATCACGTGTAAGCCCACCAATAAATCATATTGAAAAACTTAAGATGAGCAGTCTAACTGTGAGGATGTAAATACTGCCTAGAAGAAATGTTGATAATTTCAGTATCATCAGTATTACAGGAGGGTATCTAGATGTTAACAAGACTATCTCAGAACCTAGTATATGACTGGACCATAGACTGTATAAAAAGTGGACGTAGTTCTGGGTCTGTCAAATGGGTCTTCCTATTAGGTCTCAAAAAGGCATGTTTTTGGGGGTGTGTCTGTTTGATTGACAGGCCTGTGGTGCAGTCAGGTTTCCGTAATTGGTGGGCGGGGCATAGTGTCCTCGGGTTTCCAATCAGATCAAGTCAGATCCACTTCTCGCTTCCCCCAGCTTGCCCAAATATGGTCACTTCTGCCTCCAAACCACTCCGAACTGGCAAGATGGCTACGTCGAACAGTTGGGTCACCAACCACTAGGTGACATCACTGTTGGTTTCTGCTTGGACCGGACACATTCAGGGCTTTTAATTTGAAACAAGGGCTGTACATTTTATAACTCAGTCATGTGGCATAACTTCATCACTCAGTCACTCACTTACTGCCCCATCAGTCCAGCCAAAAAGTAAATTAACGCTTGTCCAAAACTGTTTATTATACTACCCCACTGAGTGAGGACTAAACCAGTAACCATTGAGGCTGTAGCACATGTTTTAAAACCCTCTTGATCTATCAAAATAAAAGTGAGCATGTTGTGTATGGTAACAACAAAATTTCAATGACTGACACCACTCACTGACAACCACTGCATTGGTCCTACAAGAGGTCAACGTTCCCCCAAGACCTAAAACTGATTCGAGCTGAAGCCTGCCCTCAAGAGTCTACACCAAATTTATCTCCTTAACAACCTCACTGTGGTTTTCTTGCCTTGTTTTTAACTCTGGTTTGATACCAGCTTGAACCTATAAAAATACCAACAGTACATGCAGCCTGAGAACAGACGAGACTGTAGCTATTATCCACCTCAACTCTTAAAAGCCTTCTTGTCCTGCCAATAACCATGGTACTTGAAAACTTTGGAGATAGCTCAGCTTTGCATTTTGATAATTTTTTTATGCAAATGTAGTCATTGCCTGATGATATATGAGATGTCTGAAAGCTCGTTTCCTACATGACAGCAACGTGAACACGTCTCCCCATGATACACTGTGCTTGAATAAATGATCATTGGTACGACCTCCTATGGTGTGAAGAGGTCGCAATGGTTAATGAGTTCAGTGCCACATGTATGTGTGTGTGTGTGTGTGTGTGTGTGTGTGTGTGTGTGTGTGTGTGTGTGTGTGTGTGTGTGTGTGTGTGTGTTATGAGCTATCACTGAGATACAAAACAGATAAGTGCAAACTGTTTTTATACAGTGGCTTTTTTTTTATCACTTTCATTTATTCTTACATGTGATGGGGATTTTTGGCTCAAACCACAAGGCGTGACAGAAATTGTAGGGGAAACACTGCATGAATTCAGTCACAGTCTAAACCTGCTTTTCATGCAGTCTTTGCCCCTCTACAGTTTCTTGCGGTGAAGTGCAGTTGATGCTTTTGCTCTAAAACTGTACCAGATTGCATCATTTTCCACCTGAAATATGTACACCGTTTAATGAAGTTGCTGTCAAGCTCCAAGTGAGACCAGTGAGTATTTAACTGTGCGTGTGTGTCAAAACATGGTTACAGTTTTACACATGATAATGGCTGAATCTAGATACTGAGAAAGGGAAACGCTTTTTGGTTTTTAACAATGGAAAAATTGGGGACAATGAGTGATGAAAGAACCTGTTGTTTTTTTCAACAAGTCACTGTGTCAGTTGAGAATTTCCTTTGTGTGCGTCTCTGTGTTCGGGGGATGTTGCATGAATGGGCAGTCAGCATTTAGGGTTCAAAAGAAAACAGCAGCCTGAGCTCCTGTCTGTGTGAAAACCAAGGCTATGGTGCTCTGTATCAAGTGCCATTGTTTTGGTAATAGTAAACCTGGGGCACTTGCCAGGAGGCATTAGTCATTCATCTAACAAGTTCCACAAAGCAAACCACAAAGTGCTCCACTGTCGACTTCCTCTTATTGAATTCCGAGCACATAAGCACATTTCCAAGTATCTTAAAGTGAGGTAGAAACTTTCGGATGACTAGCTACCTAAAATATGAATGCCATGTTTGTGTATTTGTGCATTGCCATGACAGGAGGCCAGCTCCTTTGGAAGCATGTCGTTTTTTTTTTTTAGAGAGAAGTGAGGGAGAGAAGCAGTGAGGTGGCGGGTGAAAGGCGGATAGGAGGGGATTAGGGCGGAGTGCAATTATTCAGCAGGCCAGGCATACGACATGATCTCTAATTACCCACAAAGCAATGTGTAACCCAAGCCACAGATTAGGCTGCATTATCAGGCTTAATAAAACATGACCATCTCTCAGTTTCACTCCCTTTCCATGCCCTGCTGCTGCAAACACTTGTTTCTGGCATTCCCATTGCCTTTGCAAAGTAACTGACTGAACTGTACCTGTTGCTGCAGTCAAACAGCAACAGGTACAAAAGCCCAACAAGCAAAATGCATGGTCTGGGTATCAACTTTAAAATTAAAGGATCAAGTTACCCAAATTGGAAAGAACATATTTTCACACTTCATGATGCAGAGGTTTTTTTTGTCAAGTGTCACCCCTCTTATTTCACCCCATTACATTGGAGTTATCTGGAATTAAAATTTGTGGCTTTTATAGTACTTAGAAAATTACATTCAAAATAATTCACAGCAACACTTCATTTCAGAAAGACTTGGGTAAATAAATTCATCCCTCTCGAGGTTCATGACAATTTTTTGTTTGCTTGTAATTTGGGTGAACTGACCCTTTGGGGCTACAGCCACACTAATTTGTTTTGTTTCAAAATGTGCAACTTTTGCTCTATTTGCGTCATTTTTGAGCCCATTAAAAGTAAACTTTTAAGAACGTTGTGACCCCATTTTAGTTCGAAAACTCAGGGATTGTATATAGAAATGGAGACATTTAAAAACACCCACGTCCGCTTCCCGTTAGGTCTTCTTAATCCCAAAGTGTCCTTTCCTTATTTGTCACGCCCCAAATCACATGACCTTTTTTCCATAAGAAAACAAACGTCAGCATTGACTACTAGTGGTTAATTCAAAATGGATATTAAATTACAGGTGTTTCTGACCTTGTTGTCTGTGCCAGCAGCTGTTGGGCAGTTAAATTCTGCATTATAAAATGCATTTTATTATGCTGGCTATTGACTCCAGCTTTGACTCCAGTGATGTGTAACAACCAGTGTTTGGTGACCCAGCAGATTCTGTGACCTACTCCAACACTGACCATCTCACTTCTCATGACTCAAATGCGGTCTATCACCAGTTGTGAGTGGTATGCTCAGTGTGTTTAAATGGCCGTGTAATATGCGGTTCAGGCGTGTTAGTATGGATGGAGATTAGCCGGGAGAAATTGCTAAAACACTTGTGCTGACAGAGATAGTTTTCCTTAAAACAAAAAACTACTGTAGACGTAGCCTAAGTCAATTACTAAGATTAAAAAAAAAATTATATTACAAACAATGGCCTTGTTTTAAAATAAAACAGCCACTATGCCTCTTTATCCTTTGCCTTGATTTTAAATCACTGAACTGGCAATAGAAAAAATACTGGTAATATTAGTAGTAGTAATAATCTAACAATATAATACACGATATGGCAATAAAACAGTGACAGGGCATATATGCTGCTCTATGAGTACTTTTACATTCAAGACTTATTATTTGTCATTACTTTTACTTTTCAGGAAATGTTTGCCTACTTTTCTGAAGGGCCTGAATACTTCTTCCACTGTTGCCGACGTGCTGGCAACAGAAACACAAAAGCATGCATGCATAAGCATACACCTTCATATATACTTGCTGGGTTCACGTGGGTTGTGCCAGTAAGTGCTGCTTTAGGCTATGGTTTTTCACTACTGTCTACTGTGTTATTAGCTATTCTATAAAAAGATGTGCTCAAGTTTCCCTTTCCTGTGTGTTAACAAGTCTTCTGAGCTGCTATGAGACTGCTGAAGTCTAGTTAAGAGACAGACGGAGTCCCCAATAGCATAACACCATTGACCATATGTCATAACTTCCAAAATCCTACTTTTCTTTTCTCTGTTTGTTTTTCTTAGCGACATCACTCATCGGCATGGCTTGTGGCCAGTTTGAGATTAAATAGGTCGACAACACAAAGACAGGGCCTCTTTCTCCGGCTTTCCCTCCCTTTTCTCAATCCACAAGCCTCCTCTAATCTCTACTTTCTATTTTCTTCAACATCTATCTCTAGTCATTTATCTTCCACTAACTCTTCACAACTTTCCCCTTTTTCTCCAATTCCCATTACTTAAACTAAACAAATAGCACTGAAAAACTAAAACCATGTTATTACCACTCTGTACTTTCTGTCACACTTCACTCTCTGCCCATTGTAAACGATCATGGAGCTCATCATTAGCTCTCAGGGAGGAAGAATGAGCCACAGTTTGATTACCTCGGTGGCTCTGTGGGCTCCCGCAGTCTGCTGACTGAATTGGACGCAGACGATTACAGCCTTGCACAAGCAATTACATCTGCCTGCTAAATATCTCACACTTAATAAATACATGCTCCTGACAGACAAGGGACGGGGGAGACAGTCACAGTTGGGAAAAGAGGAAAAGAGAGTGAATTCTGGATCGTATGGATTTATCAACTGTCTTCATCAAGTGGAAACTGACTCTCACAGTACAGTTAGAATTCATGAAAGACACCGGTGCTCAGATTATAAATCAAATATCTGATGGTGAACAGCAACCTGAAACGTCTATCATTTTAATTGAAAATTCTACCTCCCGTGAATGAGATGACTCCACACTGATCAAAATGTTTGGTTAAACTTTTCACTAGAAGGTTTCAGTACATTGCAGTCTGTATGTACTGTTAGCATGTTAATCTGGGTTTGGACCATTAACTGACCCTTCCTATAGGCACTGTCCCTTTAGGCCACAACGCAAATATGGCACTGACACCAGGCTGATAATATTTGTGAAGGATATTCAGTGAAAACAAGGGAGGGAAAGAGCCTTCAATCGCTGGCAAGGACCTTATATCATGCCCCATGGTGTTTGCACAGGACATACCTCAGGAAGCTGAGACAACTGGGAATGTTTGTCCAGCTTTCAGCCTCCTCCATGCATACATACATAGTAGGTAGATATGTGCATACATGTTACATATATGTAACATCTACTAATTAAAGTACATTCATACACACGATTGGCCTGACCATCAGAGGCAACATGGGGTTCAGTGTGTTGGTCAAAGACATGTCGACATGTGGACATGAGGAGATGGGGACTGAACTGCCAACCCTGGGGTTAGTGAACAACCTGCTCTAACTGCTGAGTCAGAAAGGCCAAAAATGCACATTTAGAGTGATGTAAAACAAAGTGAAGCAGAAGGTTCTCACAAAACTGGAGAATATGTGGAATTTGTACAAGATAGATCGATCGATCGATAGATCGATAGACAGAAGATAGATGAATAAACAGACCACACTGCAACCCTACATCTCTTCTGAGTGTTTGCAGCCATTAGCAAACATAATCAACATTTAACTAAACACCCAGGGGCCTACTCTGCAGCAGGTGCTGGTTCTGTTTCTTTTTCTTTCTTCTTCTGCTGTAAGAATAAGAATGCCATCGCACTGCCCCATGGGAAGGCCCGGGCTGACTAATGTAAGCACACTACAGTGGGGCGGCTGGTCTTAATTATGGTAACAGACGCTGAGGGGGATGCACTGGTACCCACCAACGAGAAAGTAGCTTAGTACTGCCACGGCCAATAATTAGCACATGGGTAGCCCCCCACCCCCACCACTACCACACACACATTCATATAGTCTCATAACCTACATCAAACACAACCACTGCATTTAAAGGCCAGACAAAGAGACACGAGGCATTTAAATGGTGAAAAAAAAGCTATATATGATCCTTTGTCTCAATCCCTTTTATCAATAATCATGTTTGGCTGTCTATATCCATCAGCTCTGATCTCCAAAAATTTCTGAAACAAAGTTACAAAAAAGAACAACACCAAAACTGATGTAGACACCTCATGGTTGGTTGGGGAAAGGACTTTTAAGACAGAGTCTCCGACGTAAAAAAAAAAAAAATTACAAGGCAAGAAATCTCTGGCTGAATCACAGAGCTGGTATATGGCACAGTGTCGGAGCCAATTCTATTTATATTGAAATTATTTCAAATGGTCGGAATCCCTATTAAAATCTCCTCCATGTTTCGGGACAGAGAGAATATGATTTAGTGGCTGTTTTTGCTCTGCCCCTGCTCGCTGTGTGTCACCGGCCCTTACTGTGGTATGCATGGCCTTCCTCTGCACAGGGCTATGAAAGCAATTGTGATTGTGATTCCGTAGTCAGCAAAACGCTTGAATGGCCCAGAGTTAGCATGCACGGGCACACACACACACACACACACACACACACTCACACACACACACACACACACACACACACACACACACACACACACACACACACACACACACACACACACACACACACACACAGTGTCCCCATACTGGGGCACTGATTACTTCAACCCATTTGACTCTCACTCATCCTTTGATTCTCTCTTTCTGCCTCTCTGTCACATACCACAGACTTTGTCATTAGCTAATAGTGAAAGCACCACTCAGCATGAACATATATTACAGCCAGCATTACAGGGACTGTTTAATTTGCCAGCCAGGTTTAAGAATTCAAAGTTATAAATATAACCTTTGTACATTTGGCCAAACCTACCAATAAAGATGCGTTTGTTTATTCAGGAGCTTGTTTCTCTCGAGGTTGATCACTTGATGGAAACTCAGAGTCCTCCCATGCAAAGTAATCAAACCTTCACACAGCATACACAAGGCAGTCCTGTAATAAAAAATAAATCTCGGATAAGGTATTCAAATGGAGCACATCATTCTCCAGCTTATCTGAGGCAGAGACCACCAACTAACAAAGCCAGCTCTTCAGTCATGCCCTATCTAAGCAGCTATCAGTTGTTGGGAGGATATATGAGCTGGGTGGGGCCTGATTGTATAAACACAGGCCCTACTCTCCCTGCACTCTGCTATTGCTGTACTGTAAGCACCTCACCCCAGCAGCAGCAGCACTAGCAGCAGTCAGCACTGTTTGATTAAGGTATTCAAATAAAGGAGCAGACACTGTGTTCCCATTTCACAGAGCAAACTAAAAGCACTGGACACACGAAAAGCCACAGCGCAATTACAGCTGGACATGTTGTATAAGACAATATGTATCTGTTTACTTTCCATGTTTACTACCATACATAAATTGCAAATTAGCACAGCATTTGCACTGTGTATGAGTAATGTGTGTGCCATGCAGCCAGCTGACAGAATTAAAACATGGTACAGTTTCATATCAGCATCAGACCACAAAGCTGTTATTATGATAATATTTTGTGTAATTTTTCCTTGGCTTTGGGAGACCACCACCGTAATAAAAGACACTCACAGTGAAAAAAAAATGAGTATTGACAGCATTGGAGTAGACATCTTCAGGGTTATTTATAGATCTTTTTAAAGCATCTTCATCTGCACTTGCAGTACCTTCTGTGCTCATTTTATGCATCTCTCCTTTTTTTTTTTCATTCTTACCTTTTTATCTGTTTTACAATGCAAGATGTTTCAGTAAATACAGCATTGGCACATGCTGATTCAGCTACCAGAATAATTGATGACAAACAACTGTTTTCAAATCTCGAAGAAATTTCACATTTCCAGCGTTAGAGAAGTTATTGTTGATCATCAGCACTGCTACAGTATGCAGTGATTGGTAATAGGAGTAATTATCAACAAGGTGAAAGACAGATTAATTCAAGAAGCACTACAAATCTAACATGAACAATTATGAATGAAACAAGCTGCAGCTCCAAATGAGTGGTGGGACGGAGGTTGAGAGCGTGACAGCAGCACGTGTTCCCTGGAAGTCGCATGAACTTGCTAATTACTCAAACTCGGCTCGTGTCCGCGCACAGCATCCAAAGTGAGTCACAGCACACAAAAACAGGTTTGCAAATAAACAGACTATAAAGCAAGAAAGAAACAAGCACTTGCTCATTTTTATCCAATTAAACTTGCGTGTGACTCGGATTAACACGCTAATAATTTCACAGCGATAAAAGGAGAAATGTTTTCTCAGACTGTAAATTGCCTTTTTTTCATGATACTGGAGCAGCCAAAGAAGAATAATGGTGGTAAATCTCATCTGGTGCTCCTTTTTATTCAAATTATGTTGAGTCTTTTCCAATAATGTTATCCCAACAGAATATACTAAAGCTAAACTGGAAGCCAACAAATTCAGAAAGCAAAATATCCACATAAATATGCAAAGTGAGCTCTTAGAGACAATTGACCTCAATGCCATGATTAGCCTTTTGCCTCCCTGCTGCTTAAGAAAGAGACCTGGGCAGAATTTGAAACTGGCCAACCAAAGCTGTCAGAGAAGATTAGCAGCAGGCAGATGTGATCTGTAGATACAGTACCTATAACAAATCAGATGTCTATTTTATGCCACAGTCAGTTTGACAAGCTTTGAGGGGAGGAACTTGACCTCGTGCACTGTGTTAACAGGACACCAAATGATCCCCGCTGGTCCCAGCCTCATTTGCATTGCTAGTGAAGGTAGTTAGTGTTACACATGATGATAGCAAATTATACCTCCCCTTGTGGAAAGAACCCGAAGTAAAGGGATCAGGGGGGGTTTCAATAATTCAAATGAACACTTGTAATTTTGAGGGGCGCCACACTTTTGTATCAGTGACAGTCATTGGTGTCACTTTCTCCCTCATGAAAGCTTTTTACATCATTTAATATCTAGTGGCTTTGTTTCCAGGATTCATGCAGTGTTTGGATATCAGCATATTTTTAGGATTATCCGCATGGAGGATGATCCTAATTCATGTGACCTACAAAAAGATAGCCTGTGCAGAGGAGACAGTTATATGAGCCCATTTGTGTGTCACAGGTGTAAACCTGCCTTATCAGTTAAGGTTTTATATGAACCTTATTTCATTTATGATCGATTGGGAGGTGCCAAATAAAACTGTGTTCTCATTATCTGTCTTTTTCACTTGAACTAGCTTTGTGCAACCAAACCTAAACAAAGATGATTGTAGCATTATTTTTTTAAGATCTCAGCAGGGAGATGATCTTTTCAGTTGATTACTGAAATGTTCCGTTGACTCACAGAGATTTTCCATTGACACCCCCCCCACACACACACACACACACATACAGTAAAAGACAAACATCCCCAACTGTCTTCTATAATATTCCCATCATTGTCACACCTGAATATCTGAGTCAGAAAGTACTCCAAACCATCTTTATCTCATAAGAACTGAAGCAGCAGGTCAACATCCTGAGCCGTGACAATTTGTCATATAACCATGGTAAGTGACAACAACAAACTCTAATTCAGGGATTGCAGGTGCATGCTGTTAACACTAGTGGAAGCTGTAAGTCTGTTAATTAAACAGTTTTAAATAGTTTTCCTAGTTTTTCCACAGGGCATATTTGCTGTTTGTGGTACTAATTAGTACTTTCCCTGTGATCTTATCTCCCTCTGTGGTGTCTTAATCTCTTATGGTAGGATACATTTAGATTTCCAGTGCTCCTCTGTCTTTCTGATTTTTACAACAGGATAAAAACTAGTTGTTGTTTTTTTAGCAAGGGCTGATTCATTTATTTATTTATTTATTTTGGAAAATGTCAGACTAAAAAAAAATATCCATATATAATGTAGTTTTAAATGCCACTTGCGCTCCTTCAATGGAGTCAGTGCAGGTCATGCCAAAAGCCGCGGGGTGTCAAAACTGAGGCAGAGAAAAGAGTGATACTTGTAGCAGCCAGACTCTTGTGGTTTCTCGTTACAAAGTAATTAACAGTACATTACTGGCACACATCCATTTAATCGTTGAACTCCCAGCGGAAAACCATGTCAGTCATAAGAAATCATTGAGAGGGAGGATAGTATTGGATCAGAGAGCAGAGTGGGGCAGTATGGATTCTATACAGCCCCTGGTATTCCACATCGGGTGAGACACTTAATACCAGCTTTGTGTAAAACACAACTGCACGATCTCACCGAGGAAATAACACAACAACTATTATGCCTGCAGGGTAAAAAAAAAAAAAAAAAAAGGAAAAAAAGTTGAACTACACATTTTCTTTTAACATAGAACATTTTAAGATTACAAGCTTTAGTCTAATTTAATACTAATTCTCTGTCTTGTTCCAGACTAAATTAAAACCAGTCCATCCTTTACTTACTTTACTTGCTGACACTTGACATTTTTTAAAGAGTGTGCAGCTGTGTGAGCGCCTGTGAATAAAACGCGTCCAAAACATGCGTTTGCATTGCGTGAACATTGCAGGCAGAATAGGTTCATAAAAAGACAGGTGAGACCTTCACAAATTCAGTGCACGGGGCTACACAGAGTGCTATTTACCTTGTTCGAGTGGTAATAGTCCAACGAGCTCAGGCAACTTGGATCAGTCGGTAGGGAGCATGAACCCACATTTGCCGGGGGCGCAGGATAAAATCTCACGTCCATCTCAGGTTGTGCGAGACTGAAGGCATGAAATCACTTTCAGCGTCTTTGACTCACTGTTGTCTTAGCAAACACAACGCCAAAGCGGGAGAGACAAAAAGAAGTGGGGGAGTTTTACTCGGTACACTCTTCCCTCAACATCCGTTCGCGGCCGAACTTCGGCACCAACTCTGGTGATGCGCAGTCGTCCTCAGAGCCCCGCACCAGGATGCGAAACACTCACTCACTCAAAACGTAGAGTACAAAATTCATGGATACGCACGTGTTGGCAAAATAATGCAAAACCTCCAACTTAGATCCTGTCTTATTAGATATTTTCACGGCTGAAACAGCAGCTCTTAAATCTGCAGCCTCTGTTTCCCCACTGCTCTCAGGACTCCATACAGGCTTTGTTGTGGAGGTGCATATTCTTGCATTGGTTCCAGTACAGAAGTGGTTGGACTTCCCTCTGCCATGCGACCTCTGCCGATAATAAACGGGAAAGAGGAACGGAGGGAGAAGGGGGAGGGGAGATTGGTGGCTGCCTTGGCAACCGCTCTCCTTTCTGCAACTGCGCGCTTCTGATTAGCTGGAAATGTAGTAGTGTGCACGGCCGTGCATTATAAAGCGCACTCTGCTTCCATCAGTGCTTCATAAAGGCTTCCATTTGGGTTATTGTGCCAAGGCGGATGGGAGGAGGTTGTACAGAGTCTCTGTAGTTCGACCATGTTTTTATATATTTTTATGTTTCATTGGCTGTGCAGATTGTAAAGCTCCCCGAGGAACTTGATATTAGGCTGTATAAATACAACTTAAAATTTGATTTGCAACCAGAATTCCTTGTGTTTAATGTCGAGGTTATTATACAAAGCTCATCAGGTCCAAAGCAGCACTTGGATGGGCCTCTGTACTCCTCTCTTTACTGTAATGCCTATGAATAGAACAAAACAAAGGGACATAAGTATTTTAATCCAATGTTTTACAGGGATGAAATCAGTTTTAATAATCAAAGTTGTTTAGCTCACCAGTAATTCATGTATTTGAAGTTTTACTATTATTTTGAAAAAAAGAATTGCAAAATAAATACGCAAATTGCAAAAAAAAAAAAAGTGAACAGCAAACAATAACAATGCAAAGCAGCACACTTGTAACTATCAGCACTTTCTACAGTATGTAAGATACAGTATGCTCAGGGTGGAATATGTACAAGAAGGTTTAATCTTGTATTGGCGTACAGTTGCAAATGTGTGCTGAGAGAAGCCGGGGATGTGAGAGCTGCCTCTGACAGCTCACTGAATGTGATGGATAGCACACCCTTGCCCTGTGATGTGCATGCACATTTGATGTTGAAATGGCCTATCCATGGGACCATTGTCTTTCAATCATGTCAAGGCAAAGTACAGAACAGAGCACATTTTCTGCTGCCGAGCGTTATTACTATGCCACAGTTTACAGCACAATCTATACACCCTGCCTGCACAGAAATGTTGTTCAGCCTCCCGATGCTGTTCTGTTTAAAAGATACCCAATTGTATCTGTTTTTAGGACGCATCTGCAGTAAAATGGCGATAATACAGACTCTTTATCACTCTTTAATAGCGTTGCAGACAGGCTTTCATTAGCTGAACCTGGATGTGGATAAAGGAACATGTAACACAGAGAAGAGTACAATTGTTTTCACACAAACCATGACAGCAGCATCTGCCCACTGCTGCTGCGGTTCTTATGTTCCCGACCTTCTGGAACTCAAAAAGCTGGGTTATTATTTCAGCAAGGTCTATTATGGTACAGTGCAGCCTCTCTCTATTTTCCAGTGCGGGCCCTCACTGGTAGGCACGTCCTGCCACTTTCCCCGGCCCGGCACACAGGGGGTTAACCACGTGGCTCGGTGCCATGGCTTCATGGGAATGGAATGTGGAGTGCTGTGTGCGCAGGGCTCCTTTCCCAGCATCCCTCACTGCCCAGGCGCATGCTAATGATCAGTATTATTGAAGCACAATTGATGGGCTAGCAACCAAACAAGAGAAACTAATTACTACTAAGGCTTTATTGTCCTTTAATTACTGAAGCTCTATGGCAATTAGTGCTGCACAAAGACGCAGCCCTACTTTAATCTCAAATAAAATGTGATGCAGATGAAAAAAAAAAATTTGGAAGATGAAAGGTAGATAAGATAATTTGGCTTTCGGGTTTGCTCCGCAGAAATGATGCCTGATTTGAGTAAAGCGCGGGACAACAAAAGAACTGCTGAGGGCTGTGCTAATTTAAACCGAAAATCATCTCACAACAGACTCAGCATGTGATATTTCTGTGACCTTGGACAGATAAATCCCTCCCAAAAAGTGAAAAACCTCTTTCCAAGTTACAGTAGGAAACAGTCAACCAAGCCCCTGGTGTGTGATGTAATTTAAACGGTGAATTTCAAAGTTAAAGAACTGCATCTTTACAGTGTCACTTACTGACTGTTTTGCACCCGTTTGAGGTTTATTTCACACTTCTGAGCAAACTATTCACAGCTGGTATGGGCAGGAAAGTGAAACATACTGTACAGCACATATAGTTCCTGCATTCATTATATATGTTCTTATGCCCTATATTGATTGATTCTCAAGGACACTGGTCAGTTTTAAATAACAAAGGGCATGATAAATATGAATGACATTTTGTAGCTGCATCATTTTCATCCTGATTTACTCGTGTCAAATGTTTCCATGTATTAGATACACTGATTTTTTTAATATACTGAAAGCACAGTCTCCTCAGGCTATTACAGTTTAATCAGTTTGAGCAGTCACTTCCTGTGCCTGTGCATTCAAACTTTTTACAGTTTAAAAAGTATCATGACCTTTTAAAACATCATTAGTCCTGATTTATACATCATTAAATCAGTTTCATAATTACCATATATATATATATATATATATATATATATATATATATATAACATACAGTAGCATGAAGTTACATGCTTCTAGTCTCTACATATCTATACTGGCATTCATAAACTATTAAATCAGTGATTTGCACAATCTACAACCCCTTCACAAGTCCTTCTGTAAATACAATTGTACATAACTACTAATGAATTTCAAATGCAAACCAGACATACAAAGTGCAAGCGGTTTCCACTGGAAAGCCTAAAAAAACTTAAGCATCAGAAATATTTCTAATCTGTACCAGCCCACAACAGCAAAACCTAAATAAAAGAAGTTAGTCCTTCACAACACTTTCTACACAATACCAGTGACAGTTTTACCTGTTTATATATACATCATGTCTGTTAGTAAAAATAAAGGAGATAAACTTTAAAATCTGAAACTAAAGCTGCAGTTCATAGAGGACAACATGGGACTTGGAATAGAGAAAGAGACAGTGTAAAAGTCTATGAGGAAATAAGTTATAAATAAAGGTGGACAGGAAAACCTACAGTGAACAACATTATGGTTAGGATGTTGGTGCTTTTTTGTTCACCACTTGACTGTTTGGTTATACATCAAGCAATTAAATTTTTTTTGTTTAAATAATACACAGCATTGCACAGAAGAAGCAAATTGAATGATATTTCAGGTTTTTATTTATTTATTAAATGATTCTGAGTTGATAGACTTTCAGATTTTCTAGTTTCCAGCAGCCAGCTGTTGGACTATAAACTCAGTGAACAGCTATACACCTCAATTAAAATCAAATTAAAAAAAACGTCTGCTTTAGACATTTAAGCACATGTAGACCGTATTTGAGATGTGATCAGAATGACTTTGTAATGAGGAAAGTAATGAGATGGACACTAAATATTCATTTTTATGTAGCGCAATGAAATCATCTGCATCATAGAACTGAAGCTTTTTTTTTTTTTCCACTTAGATGATTTAGAAAAACATTTAAACTTTGAATTATGCTTTGGATGTGTTGACCATAGATTTGAATAACAACAGATTACTTTCTTTGTCCTTTTTGACCATTTTTGTAAACAATACTTTTCTGAAATTCTGTTCCTGCATGGTGCACACATCCAGAGAAGAAGGCGAGCATGTGGTACCTTCACTTTCTACCATTTAGCATAATTTGATCAATTCATGCAAACCATTAGCTGAAGGGCAGCTGAGGGAAGGTACATACAAATGATACAATTATATTAAAGCCTCTCTATGTTGGTGTCTCTAAAAAAAAAAAATTCAAAAAACAAATACTTTCCTCTATATAAAGTACTTTGAGTATTTATATGATGCATGTATGTTATATATACATTATAATATATTTTCTGCTGAGGTACACTGTATGTTAAAATAAGATATAGCTCTTTTGATTTTTTTTTATTATCTGTTTGTCATAGTTTTTTAGTTTCATGTCACCACTGCATTGTTGAGGTGTGCACCACCAACAACAGTGTGTCCCAATGTGTCCTCCTCATCACACACCACCTGTCTGTTATACCTGTCTGGTAATAATGGCCTGTACAGTAGATAAATGCAAGGCTGTGAAGTCACACAGGGCACATCCAGCTAAATTCAGCACAGAGTTAAGGGATAAATGTCAAAGGTTATTCATTTACTGAAAATCATTTCATAAAATGTCGATGGACCTGTCCCACTGCTTCCCCTTTAAAATAAATTAGTAATAATATAAAACAATGAATTGCTGTTGGTGAAGAAAGTTAAAATGAGATTTTTAGGAAACACTTCCCAAAACAAAGATTTTGTGTCTTTTAATTACCTGAGGAAAACTTCAGGGCAGTGTTCTGTCCGACTTGCTGACCTTTGAACCCTTTGCCAGGTCATACTGACCCTGATTATTTCCGCAGGGCATGGGAACCAGCAGTGTGTCCTGAGTGTGTCAACAACCTGATCCAAGAGCACAAACATCAGTTAAGATAATACGTTTGAGCTCATTCATTTACGAGAGAGCAAAAGAATCAGTTGTAATTTTCCATTTTGCGTGATTGCATTTGTACTGTGGCAACGTGTTACGAAACATGAGCCAGTCTTTTGTTTCTTCTCTAGACTTCCGTTGGACTAGATGTAGTGATATAATGGCCTCAGTGCAGCTCTGCAGACAAGGGGATCATGACCTAGTTTCCCCAGAGGTCAGCGCTCATACTCTGTTTCTGGATTTAAAGCCTTTGAAATGTGAACGAGAGAAAGATTATGTGCATATGCGGTTTTTCTTGACTCATTCCACACAAGGAAAATGCTGACTCCCTCACAGAAGTCAGATACAGTATAGTACGCATGTAAGTCTGAACAAGCAGGGGAAAAATTGTTAGGATATTATTTGACTGACATCATGTCCTCATTGTGTCATCCACCTTGCAAATCACCCTGAAGCATAATTAAGGAAAATCACCACAGGGCTTACATGCATTGACTCTTGATTTGGTAAAAAGAGACGTGTATACCTTTCCCCTCTGCATGAAGGGCTGCAGGAAGACAGAGAACCTCAGTGAGAAGGAGAGCAGACTTGTCAGTCTGACCACGTTCCATTTAGCACTTCATTTCAAGGAAATTCAAGAGACTCTTCTAATTGCCTATAGCATTTCAGCTCTCATTTGGAGGAAGAATGTATTGCAGTCTGCAGGAGCTCACTTCAGTGTTTTTTCACATCATTAAAAAGGTCAACATGTGCACATGGTGATAATGTCGAGTGAGTTGAAGTTTAAATTTTTTTTGCACATTGTTTGCGTAAAAACAATGTTCAGAGAAAGAGTGTGTTGTTTTAATTGCCCGTGTTTGGTATGCGTGATCACAAAAAGTCTGAAATTTACTCACGACTTCTTTTTCACATTTTACCTGATGCATACGACTGAGTGCTTGTTTTGTGCACGTGTAGGAAAACAGGACCTATTCTTAGTTTTACTCTATGAGGCACATGGCATCATTTGCCAGCGAAAATTGTTTGTCATTCAAGCGGAGGAATTGTGACTCATTCCTATATAAAGAAATTCAAGCATCCAATCATGGTCCCTTTCAGATGAGCAATTAGGATTCTTTTTGAGTAGCTCAATTTACAGATGTTGTTACTGAGTGGTGGAGGGAGGTGGGAGGGGGGGGGGGGGAGAGAAGAAAAAAATGAGGCTAATTTAAATTCAGGCATCTTTTTAATGTGACCTAACAGCAATAACAACCAATAAATACATTTTATTTTCTAGTGACTGCACTTTTTGGCATTTATTTGGTCACAAGTCAACATTTTATTTTTAATATCAAAATTTTTCAGGAGCTGTTAACCTTCACAGCTTTTTTGTAAAACATATTTTTCTGTTAAACAAAATATCACTAACATGCATGCTGGTGAAACAATGTTTTTGCTTCTCATGTATCATCCTCTGGCTAAATGAAGCATACAAAATTTGTATCTGGGCTGAAGGATGATGCCTGCACTGGCCTCTATCCTGGTCCTGTATAGCTGTGAAATAAGAAGAGCACCATAGATTTATTGGAGACATTGAAATGGTTTGTTTGGCCTCAAGTTTGTGGATACATTTGGAAAGTTTACTTTGCTCCAAACGTATTGGAAGTTAAAGGGATTTTCAAGCTAAAATTTTACTTTTTACTCTATGATAAAGAACATTTTCACCCAAATATGATTAATTATCAAAAATAGTGGATGTTTCGATTATTTCACCCCAAAGTATTATTTAGTGAAATAATGATGGGGGAATATTTCACCCATATTTTATAAATCCACATCAAATATAAAGATCTGATAAGCAGATTTTATTTTATTTCATTACACTTTGTTTAGCTTCTAAATATGATACACATTTTATAATTATTTGTAAAACTAGTCCCACATGTCTTTGGTATCTTTGCAAATTTTAAATACTATATACAGTAATGCGATAATTGCTGTGACAGATAAGGGTGTTTGTGTTGGTTGAGAAGATTTGCAGGTGTTTAAATATGTCTTGACATAAGTCATAAAGCGACTACAAAATCATTTGTGCCAGATCTCCACGTGTTGAGAAAGCGACACAAATTTTGTAAGAGTGGGTTAAAATATTCCTTCAACATGAAAGACTAAACTTACAGACTGGGGCTTTGTTCTGGAAAATATAAGTGTATGTCAAAAGAAAAAGTAAAATCCACAGCTATTATTTAACTGAACTTCAAATAAGAGAAACAGAAAGGAATATCTTGTCCACCAGGCAAATGACTACAGTGAATTTAGCATTTAACTTACAATTCAAGGCTTCACTCCAAATGGCTTCTCACCTTGGCTTTATAAAGGGACAATAATATTATAATCTCAGTCTACAAGTGGATTTGTGCAGTGAGAGGTGTCTGTGATTACAAGATATGCAGAAAAAATGTGCTTCATGGTCAAATTGCTGTAAAAATATCAGTGCACATTCTCATGGTTGTAATGTATCAAACAAATATTTGCAATTTTGTAGTAAGTAAGCATCAGTGTCATTGCACAATGCTTTAAATCAAACAGTTCGAGGCTTGGTGCAGTGCGCACACAATGATATACTGTATGATTGCCAGCAAACCAATCTAGACTCTTTATTTTCTCTCAGTGCACTTTCACTCTTCCCTGCCATTAAACACCTGGGTGATTTGAAAGAGATGGTTATGCAATTTTGACCTATTGTGGGGAAGGTGTCTGTAGGGAAGCCTTAGTGCCTCATGATGTATAAGCACATTTAGTAATGACAGTTTGGACCTCTGTCAGCCTGGTAGGATTGGCATTGTCACACAGTGGAAAGCAGCCTGGAGAAAATAGTTTCTCATCGGATCCCTTGAGAGATCGGAGATTAGAGTTTTATCGACGCTACCTTGCAACAGGATGAAAATTTTCTTCTTCAGACAGGCAGAGTTGAGCCAAAGTATATGTACTGTATGGGTCTCTGTGTTGGACATGACTGCTGGCATGAATAAAATATGGCTGTTGAACATGCTGTTGAACACTTTGAGAACAACAATATCCTTTTAAGAGTAATTTCACTTAGGCTGTGTCCTCGTCAGCCTCACCCCTTCTTCCTTCCCTATTTTTTTTACAGACACAAACAAACACACACACACTCGTAATTTTCAAGGGTGAGAGAATGCTACATTGCCATTACCAGTGAACACAGAGGCTGGGAGGAGGGAGAAGAAAGAGGGAGGGGGTAGGGAGGAGGGAGGGATGGGATAAAATCCATCAGATTTGATGGCATGGTGATGTAGATAATGTTTTCTCTTTTTAGCTCAGCTCACAGAAAAGAAGGCAGAACACAACCACTTTCACTCTCTCACACACGCTCTGTTTTGAATGAAAGAGAGCACAATGTACCGAGTTTGTGTGTCTCTGTGCACAAACACTGTGCCCTTTTACCTATCAGAATGATTGCCCCACCATTATGTGATTTAATGGTAAAACGCATATACTCTTAATCCGGCTACACCACTCTGGCAGAGGAACCAGGCTTATAGTCGACGGGGAGAAAAAAAAAAGAACGTAATTATCCAGTTTCTCATCTGTTTGCACAAATAGGACAGAAAACCCCTCAAAAACTGTTCAACGCTACGGTAATTTGCCGCAGAGAAACATTGGAAAACAAATGTGTTCAGGAAATGTAGATGGGTTTTTAAGGTCTGAAAGCCACAGCTGCTTGGCAAGCAGGAGCTGGCTCCTTTTGTCTTTTATCTTCTTCTGTAATGTGCACAGGTGCTGCTTAATTCAATTGGAGAACGTTGCCATGGTTTTACATTAATATATTTCCATGTTACCATTACGACTGTTGTCATGGAGATGATAGGACCTATTTGAACTGAAAGCAGTGATGGTTTTATGGGGGTACTGCTCTCTCTCCCTCCTCTCTCTCTTTCTCTCTCTTTCATTTGGTTGCTCCATGTCAAGTCACATGGTATGTAGCCAGATTTAAGGCTTGACTTCACTGTTCAATCCCCCCACCCCTTTTTTTTTTTTTTTTTTTTTTTTTTTTTTTTTTTTTTAGTGCTGTAACTCAGTATTGCTGGAACAGAAGATGCATTTCAATCGTACCTGGCAACCAACAGATTCAGGGATAAAACACAGTTCTTACTTGCTCATAACGGGACTTTCACAGCACTCTGTTCTCCCGTGGTAATGCAAAAATAAAATCCTGTATTGTGCACAAGAACCATTCAAAACATTGAAAAGAGTTTTCATTAATGTTCCCATTGACTTTCATTACCGTTGAACCCATGTTGATTGAATGTCTTTTGAATCTCCAGAGAAAATGGTTACAGGAGAAAATGAACAGGCTAATCAGGTGCAAAGGTTCGGTTGCACTGGAAATGGAAATTTGCTCAAAATCAAAACAACTATGTACAATGCAGACATTTTTTTTAACATAGTCAACTACGAACATCTAATCGAGACACGGTTATTCCAATTAAAGTAATTGCACACTTTCATAAAATCAATACTGCTCCCTGGTACCGTAATTGCTTCTTTCAATCAATTTGATGCATTTTCTAGAACAAAAGGCAAAGCAGGAGTATTCAATTTACTCAAGCATACCAAAGTTGATGGAATGCTTGTATTGGCTATTAAGGCATTGGTTGTTTTCTTCTTCTTCTTCTTAAGGATACCAGTGGAATGCCTTCAGAGGCAAGTTCAAAGTCACCTTGTTATCTCTGGATTTTGTCTTCAATACCACTGTAACTCATTATATCGCCACGCTCAAGAGGAGAAACATATTAGTACCCTGGTACCTTTCTGAAATGAGATGCAAAATGTATCACAATATGCAGTAACTTTGTTGAAATCGACCTTAGTTTCTGCTAATGAACAAGCTTACAAACACACACACACACACACACACACACACACACACACACACACACACACACACACACACACACACACACACACACACACACACACACACACACACACACACACACACACACACACACACACAGACAGACTCACACACCCTGGTTGAAGGTCCAAACAAATATAGGGAAAATCTAACAAAAGCAGCCATGAGAAACTGGGCTATACTGACAGCTTTGATCCATCAGCAAACCATGATGCAAAGCAAAGTCAAATGTGGCCTACTTTTCTTTGCATTAACCGAGCTCCAAACATTTCCTGAATTTTCACTCATCCAGTATTTTAGGCTGCTCTTCCCTCAGCATTGTTTTGAAATGAAATAACTTAGAATTAGAAATGGGCTACAGTCTGTGTGTCGCTCCTCTTTTCATTCTATCTTAGTCACACTCACATACACACACACACTGTACACACACATATACGCACAGATAGACAGAAAAACCCATGTTTAAGGCACCACCATTTTCTCTTCTCTGCATTTCACTCCTTTTTCTTTCGGATAATGAAAAATGTCTGATATAAAACTCTGGACTCGCAGTGCAGCACCCAGCTTTCTGCTATTCTTATACAAACACAAAGTGACAAGATGGTTACTCTCTCTGCACACTGACAGTTCATTCCGGACTAGGAAAAATGTCAAAAATGTTTAGTCACGGCTGAGTGGACTTAATTACCATCCTCTAGGCTGCCTCAGAACTCAGTGCCACTAATGGTCCCGAGCTACAGATAAAATTCCATTTACAAGAATGTTGCAGCCACAAGATCTGATTTGGCTAATATGAAATATTTACTTAGATGTAATTAAAGTGACAATGCTTATCACCCATTCTGGCCTGAAAAAGAAGGACAACACAATGATTGTTGGCCTTTTAGATCAAGTCGAGATGGAAATTTAGCATTTGCTGTGTCTGGGGATAATTCGGATTGTGTTAATATGTTGAATTTGAACTCTAATGAATGTTTGCATACACAGACACTGTGGTTCTTAACAAGGTTACTTACAGAGATAAAACAGGCAACTTTTTTTTAGGAACCTTTCATGTAACTTATGTAAAATAATAAACTGAGATGTCCTTCTAATTAAGACAAACATTATCAGAAATCCTCATTATTAAAAGTATTTACAGTTTTCTGTTACATGTAAACATCCTGCACTTTATCTGTTATATAAGACAGTGTAAACACAGGATTTAAATTTGTGCTATCACTTCCAAATGACTGAAACGTCTATTAGTAGGTTGACTACAATAATCAAACCTAAATTTTCAAGGTCTTCGGCTGATCTTTAGCAACACTTGTTAAACCTACATTTACAAGCCTCTGTGGACATAAACAAAATTTACAAATCTGCAGAAAGAGCTGTTACTTATGACACTGGACAATATTGTATTTCTGAAATGAACTGAATTAAAGCAATATTTGATACTAAAATGTAATCATTATGACCTCCTGCTCAGTCAAATATGAATGTGCTACCTCGTCACTGGCAGGAAGTGAGATTTGACTCATTCATGGCAACAGGAAAATTCAATCAAACAACATCAAATGTTTATACAAGTCTTAACAAGTACAAGACCCTGAGCACAACACTATGGCCCGATCTTCTGTACCAATGCAAGTCTCCTGCATGGGAGCAAGGCTACTGTCTACCTGCTGGCCTTCTTAAGACCCCATGTTTGTGCGGCTTTATTTGTGAGGACATTCATTGACTTAATGCATTCCCTAACCCCGTACCGTAATTTACCTATAATTCTTTCCAAACTCTGTCTCTGAGGCTCCTGCCACCACAGTAAAGTACAGTGGCTGTCAATTTAGGCTGCTGATTACCTGTCTAAACAAGGTCACTGCTTTGGGAAGTCAAATTTTTTAAGATGTGAGCACCACAAATAAAATTCCACTCACTTCTATTGTATTAACATAAATACAGTCAAACAAAATCGAACATGCTGCTGTTTAGCAGAGTGTTTCAAACTGGTATCACACTAAAGGATACAATACACCCATCAGTTCACCACATTGTCCTGTTTTACCTTGCCTGGGCATGAAAAGTAAAGGGACTTAGTCAAGGGGTTTAGCCACCAAAACCTACGTGATTAGGGCTAGAAATAATTCATGATTTGGATTAAAATAAGTCAATTTTATGTAAGTAATGTTACGTTACTTGATGCACATTACATTAAGTATTTTGCACCACTTAAAAGAAATCCACCTTCTGCCTACATGTACTCAATCTCTTTTTGTACCTTATTGAATGACTTCCTTCTTCAACAGTCATACTGTGCCAAGGCCAAGCACAATGTGACACTGAGACAGTATCCTCTGGGGCACTGACAGGTGCATGGGGTGACACTGGGTTGAGTGCTTACCACAGTCATCATCTTTGTTCAGCATGTTATCATGCTAACATTTACTATGTAGCACATAGTATGTGTATGTATAGCATCATTACTATCATTACTTTTACAGGTATTTAGTCATAAACCAAAATATATCACAGACAGTATTATAGTTTTGACCAGATGATATCACTAGATAGAAAAGTCAGTTAATTCATCCTCAGGGGGCTTAGAAGGTCTGAAATAAATGTCATTGGAAACCATCCTAATACATAAACACATAAACAAACAGTTGTCAAGACATGTCAATATTGTGAAGATTCATGGGGATTATGAATGAATGTCTGTTAAAAAAAAGATTTACAGCTAATAGTCAATTAAATATTTTAGTCTGGACCAAAGTGGTGGACCCACTGACCGACCATCAAACATGACGTTATGTTTCGTGGTAAAGCGCACATGAAGTCACTGTTTTCAGACTCACAGACAAGCTGCTGTATGGGCCATTGTGTCTCTGCCCATCCTTCACATCCATCACGTGAAAATGAGTTCACATGCATCACCGCTAACATAATGTTCTTAAGAAGCTGAGAGAAAGGCTCACCTAACATGCAAGATGGCACAATAAAGAAGAACCCACTGACATTAATGAAAATGTATACCATTTAAAACTAGTTGAAGCGATGGCTGAGAGGAAGACAGAGCATTATTTATTAATAGTAAATGGCTAAGTGACTGGCTGTTGATGGCATGGGCTATTTTAATACCGTCTCCATACACATGATGTTCTTTGTTGCCAGGTTTATAAGGGAAGGAAACTATAACATTGACTTCTGTTGTTGGTTTCATATCCATAATTTTTTTGGATCATACTGCAACCTAAAGAAAAGTCTATGGCCAAAAACAGGGACGGTTTTCATCAAAGATTCACAGAAAGAGATATTCTAAAATGATTCGGTGAATACCAAACCCACATTGCCCCCAAATTAAACAAGAAATATTTTTTGGAAAGACAAATGACACTCAAAAGACAGCAATTACAAGATTCTCCAAAGCTGACAGGTCTTAATTGATAGATTGCATATTTTGCCTTTATGACAAAACATGCTGATTATCACTTACAAAAGTGCTGGACGGTGATTTTTATTTAATAATAATAAGTGTCAAAAGGGTGTTAAACAAGTACCTGGGCATTGTTGTATTCCTGCTTCTCCTCAGTCCTAGTTTTATGGTCAATATTCCCTTCAGTCTTCATCCTCCCTCCACCCCTCCCTCCCTGCTCTCCCTCTCTCCTCATCTCCCTCAGTTTGTAACCTGAATACAGTAGCGCAGTGGACCAATCGATCACAGGGAGTCCTTTTTTTTCATCCCGGCAATTTTCCTCTGAGGAAAGGGGGAATAATGTGAGCTAACAGTGTGGAAAATCAATGCTCCACTGGCATAGAATAACTTGGACTCTGGCTGGCAGAGAGTACTGGGCTCCATGAGGGCAGTTTGAGTGATAAAGCCACCCCACGTCCCGCCTCTCATCCTGCATGATATGCAGCTGCCCCTGCAGAGCTACCCTCACTCTCAACAGTACGTTAGCAGTTTTATTCCCTAAATCCCGTGGATTTATAAGATGTACACTCATGCTATGAGTGCATAATGGTTGTGAGTGCGACTGAGTCTGCATGTTCGTGTATGTATCAGTGTTGTGTGTGTATTGAATGCCTTCACATCAAAGTGGTATCATGTGCATCTGTAAAAAACCTTTAACATGTAAATCACTCTGACCTGTTGGTGGCTCAGTCATTACTAACTCACGCTGTGCAGCCAAACATGGTTCAAAGCTTTGTTTTATATTCTAGTAGAGATCACAAAGTTTCCAAAGATGCAAAATAAAACATGCATGAATTTATAGAAATTTGTATAAGAGGATGCACAAAATAGTTTCAGTGGATGGTAAGATGCAGCCTTAAATATCTTCAGAGAATATTTCTCAAGGATTGAAAAATATCTTTTAATTCCACATCATCAGACTTCAGTGTCTTGTTTAAACTCTTCATTTAACTTTTTTAGACTATGTAGATCTAAGAAAATTTTTAAACTGAAGGCAGAGGTGTTTTAAAGTATCCCCGGTGTGTTTCACAGAAAGAGATACATTTCTAATCATCTCAGTATACATCAGTGGGGTAAAGTGACATCTAAACACTGTCACTGTTATACACTCATTTAGTCTGTACAAAATTTGGGTACATGCAGTACAACAGGAAAGCATTGTTTCAGTCTGTGAAATAAGTTTCATAATCAACAAGAAACAGTTTGACACCCTATCCTTTTTCATAACAGTACTGTCACATAGACACCGCAAAGTGTGCTTGTCTGCATATATAATGTGTGAGTGTGTGTGTGTGTGTGTGTGTGTGTGTGTCCTTTCAGCGGTGTACAAGCCCTTCTTCAGCACCACCCACACTGACCCAGGTACTCTCAAACCTGCTGATGTTGCTTTTAGTGAAGTTATTTATCTTAGATGTGCTCCAAGAGAGAAAACGATGAAACACAAATTATAGACAGACAGACAGACAGACAGACAGACAGACAGACAGACAGACAGACGAAGATGTCAGGTAATGACTTTTTTTTTACTTTAATTCAGTTTACTTGCACTGTATCGGAAGGCTTATGCATATGATTTTATATTACAAAACAACATAATCAAGCAAGCTGGTCTCTTCATTAAAAACTGCATGTTGTAACAAAGCATGGATCCGCTTGGGAGACACCAGTCACATCTCGTCTTGCCAATTACACTTTGCATGATTCCTCCCCCAAATTAGGATGAGCCAAGATTGAAAATGATTCTTGGCATGTCGTGGGCCCTAATTATCCATTGAACAAATGGAAATATCATTGATGTTGTGTTCTTAATCCACCCGTAGACAGAAAGCAACAAAGCACCCTGACAGCTTTTTGGCTTGTGAAATATAATATGAGAGTGCCGACTAGTATAAAGTGAAGAGCAGCCTGAGAGCCTCAACACATACCTTGTCATTAAAAGTATATTTGTGGATGCACCTCTCCAACTTCATCCTTATTTTCTGATGGGATAACATGGTCGGTTACTGATGAACAACATGACAAAGACATCATGAACGCTAAGCTCCTGGGTGCTCAGGAGTGACAAACACCATGCAAAACAAATAGCATTGTATTCCAGGAAGTTTTCATTTGTGCTGTTGTGTTTGAAGAGCAGAATTCAAATCATAAGAATGTACTCAGTGTGAATACAGGAAAAATACAACCTCTCAAACACAGATTGGAAGAAGAAAATATCACCCATCCAATTTTCAAGCGAGACACAAACAGATCCCAGCAGCTACCTCCAAACACTTTGCTTGTTATTCACAAATACACGCCACAATGAAACATAATATTATTTTAAAAGAAACTTTAGATATGTTGTGCATCTGCAAATTTGACTTTATAGAAATAGCAGTGAAATAACATTACCATAAGCTTGGTGCAATGCATGCATAATAGATTGTTGTTTTCACTCTGCATATGGTAGGAGCTGGATTCGCTTCAAAGTGCACCAAATTTGCATGATTCGATGTGAGGGATTCTGGGATTAGAGAACACCACTTCCTCCCCCCACCCCTCTTTCACTCAGCTATAGAAAGGTATCACATTCCCACAGATGGTGGGGAACATTGTGAAAATACTGCCATTACGATACAAAAGAGTAAGCACAGGAAACTAAGAAAATAAACACAGCACAGATTTGTTTTCTTTCTTCTACTCTAATTTAACAGTTTTATTCCGATACATGCTTTTGGATTAAACAAGTTTCTAATAAGTCCTGGCATCAATGTTATAATTTTCAGTTCAGATTTGAAATAATATTTTGAAAAGATTTATGAAAACTGTGGTCAAACATTTCAAAAATTGTTCCTGCCTCTGTGTTTTGACACTTAAGATATTGTGATTGAAAGGAAAAGTGACAGCTCCTACATGCGCCAGGAGAGACCAGCATCAACAGACGACACACTCCTGTAGAGCTGCTTGTTGCTGACTTTCTTCACCCTTGTCTCCGATCACTTAAAAGTGACAGAAAACAGAGAAAGAGGAAAAAGCCTGTTTGAATGTAGACAAGCCCCAGAGGCTGCTACCGAACACTGTCTGGCAAATATGAACAAAGTGATTCACAAAGTATTAACAGTACTCAGCGCTGTGGTATTTATGAGAAAATAAATGGCACGAGAGGAGTGAACTGCTCTCCTACAATACATGTGAAATATTTTTCTTATTTTACCTCCTGTTGTCTTGTCATTGTGTGATTTTGTCCCTGTGCATTACTGAATAACATGAACTGAAGGCATATGTCACAAGCGATGGGGGTTTTCATGGTAGTATTTACTTTTGTGCAAATTACATGCCCATCAATGATGAGCTGTCCTTTTTCTCACTGGATAACCTGATTATAATTTAGATCAGGATGTCCATCTGTTAGGTGAACACCCACGCAGGGCGTCATGCATATAGGATGAATGAAACCGCAGCATGTTTTTCCCCCATTTGTTACTGAGAAACAATGCTATAGCGAGGGCAGTCAAAGAGAAGGTTTTGTTTGTGCCTGTCTTCTGCAGTTTTACCATTTATTTCTGTTCATTTGTGGCATTTTGTCCCAAACTGGATAGATCTGCAGTGAGATGACATGGGGGGGGGGAGAATAGATGGCCTGCACAATATTGCCTCAGAGTGAACAACCCTCAACCAACTAAATCCAGCATGGTTCTGATTGTGATTTGTGGTGATGAACACAAAAATCAGCAGTTACTCACGTACATCATTAATATGATAATAAAAAAACCAAGACTAATTGGGGGTTCAGATCGAAGACATCCCACTGCAGGGGGAAGCATTGACGGGGACATGTTGTTTAATATTCTGGTTAAACATCGAAAAATTATCCAGAAATCCAGTTGGATTAACAGATTAATGCCTTTAAAGGTTTGTCATACACCAGAGCACTGCAATGTTGACATTACAAAGTAATCTACCAGGAATGTGCGCCTGCATGTATTTGATTGGCTGCAGCAGTTGCCACATGATGTCACATTGCAACAAAAGTTGAGCTTGGTTTAACTTGTCAGATGACCTTAGCTTGTTTTGCTAGAGCCGCCTGCTTTTGCAAACCCACAGCATGGACAGGCTGGTCCATAATAAATGAGGGGGCTGCTGGTGGTCTGAACACAGCCATGCAAGTTCTATTGTTAAGCTTTAATGTACACAGAAGCTAAATGCTAACATGCACAGGCGGTGCTGATTTTAGCCAGGCAGCTATATTGTTTTTCACTGTCGTCGTGTAAAGCATGCTAACATTTGCTAATCAGCACAAAAACACTGACTAACCTGATATTAGCAGGACTAGAAATAAAGCTGTCTGGGTACACTGATTAAAGGTTTGGTTCCTCTCAAGATCTCCTGGTGCTATCAAGCCGTGCGGATCACTTTGGATTTTGGTTTGATTTTTGTTTGTGGTGCCTTTGAAGCCTCGAAAATTTTATATTTTAAAAATTCAACAGTGCCTGCCCCAGTTATGGCGAGTAGTTCCCAGAGCTCAGTCAGCAGGGAGGTTTTCTTTGGGTGAAAGACATTCAGTTCAAAACTGCTTAAATTTGTCGCTTAAATCTCAGAAACAAATCTCAAAACCTGATTGTAAAAATGACTATCTCCACCACTTGAGATAAGCAGGAAAATATATTTGCACTGAGTTTTTAAGACCAGGCCCATTGAAATCCAATTATCATTTGTCATAATGACTGCCTCAGTTGTGTACTCGCAATTAAGCTAGACTGCTTTGCTGATATACAAAATTCCTCTACAGGTTATCATCAGTACTATTTTGGATTAAATATGTGTTTGATCAGCAAACCAAAGATTTTTACAAATCCACAAGTGACATATTTTCTGGGATAATCTGGTTCTCTGCAAAAAGATTTCCTCATTGCAGGTGAACCAGAGAATCTGACAGTGAGAGACAAGCTGTTGAAGTGTGTCCTTGCGGCAGGTGGTGGAGGATCAGGTCTTGTGATGCCCCTGACCTAATATGGCCAGGTCTGGATTTATCAGCTGAGAATCAGGTGCTTGCTAAATATTTAGGAGGATGAAGACTTCCTGCTGGGCTGAGGCACTCATCATAAGGCTCGGCTCAAGGCTTCTTTCCCCGCGTCTGTTTTTCACTCACACTCACTAGCTCACTCTTGTGTCCTTGTTTAAGGCCACTGTTGACCTGTTTTCTGCAAATGATCAAATCTACTGCTGGCATCCAAGACATTTTGTGGAAGAAAGTATTTTGTGTGGGAAGAAATAGTTTTATATAGGTTTCAGGTCTCTGAGAGGGTTTCAGGTTTACTTTTATACTACAGACTTTTTAACCCTTTAAAATGTTTGAGGTGAGAGCCACGCTGATCATCTCTGGTTAAAGTTAATAATCAATAATAATAAGTAATTTGGGGTTAGCAACTCAGCACTCAGCTGATGGCTTTAGCATGCCTATACAAAATGAAAAAATGTTGTAGAAACCAAATTAAACACCCATCATATAGTTCATTTTTAGAGTTAAATTCACCTTGATGATGAAAATCTCTCATAATTTAATTGAAAATCTTCCCCTGTTTGTTTTTCTTTTCTGAGCCCACACACAGTATGTAGCTGAATCCACGCTGATTAAATTCCCCCATAAATGACTATACGTAATGAAATGCAAGCAATTAAAGTAAAAGCCTGATCAAATGGTGGCTCACTGTCAGTCAAATATGGTGACATGTAATTGAAAATGTGCCCTTTCTCTTGCTCTCCACTGCCCCTGTAATATGAATCCGTTTAAAAACAGATCAAGTTTCCTGACTGTAACGGCGGGGTAGATGATACTTAATCAACTAATTGACACAACAAAGACCTTTTCAAATGTGTGTGTTCACTAACATCTGGTCCTTCTCATGTTTTAGGCTAAATTATTTAACAGCTGTAGCATTGAATGTTACTGCAACTCAACATTTCAGCTGCTGATGAACATATCAGGCAACAAAGGTTAAAGTTTAAAGTAAACTCAACACAATATAACCTATGTAAATAAAAATTTCCTTGACAGTAACCAAGCTGGCACCTTCTGACAAATCGATTTTTTTTTGTGACATAAAAAACATGATGTCTCAGTTTCATTGATCAGCTATAGCATTAAATGTTATTACTCGTCAGGCTTTCATGGATCAAAGGTAATTATACATAATTCACCTTTCCAAAATCTCGTGGTGTCGCTCTGTTCTACAAAAGCAACAGAGAATACAGAATACAATTTAATGGATTACCATTTTTCCTGTGCCTTATGACACAATGACACAATTACCTTAAAGCTTATTTTCAAGGCGGGCAAAAGAGGATTGGTTGACAGAAAAATAAGGCAGATAATATTCTTCCATGTATTTAACTTTGACAAACTTGCAGGCTCAAGGCGTTAACCGTTTCCGACTCCTTTCTGTCATGCCGAGAGTGGGAAGGGCCCTGTATACTGTAGCTACAGGTCATCTTTGCCCTACAGATGAACTAAGTGACAATAATTGAGTTAAGAGGGGAAACAAATGATGTCACGAGTGCATGAAGTGGAAAGAGTCGACTGATTTATTTTCCAAAACAATACATGCCAGAGCAAATCAGTTTTATTAGGAGGTGTAGGGGGGGTGTGGGGAGTCAAACTGTAGCTGTGGTTCACTGGGTTTCACTGCAGAAGCAGCACAGAGGGTGACTGTGTGTGCCAAAGATTAACTGCTCCACACGGAGATAAAAAGTCACTTCTATCTGTGATTAGCAAAGAGTGACAAGTCAGGGAGTGGTGGTGGAAATATGATGAGGATTTACTAATGCAAAGGCGGCAATAAGACAATCTAAAAATCCACAATAATAAATAAAATTACTGGAATGAAAAAGTAACTTTTTCTTAAAATGAAAGCTAATTTCGTAACTTTAATTTATATGGTTATTATGTGTACCTTTGGACAATTTTGCCATTCTTTATATTTTATAAGATCACATGTTTGTATTAAAAATAGAAACTGCAAGTCTGCAACTGTCTAATAAAAATATAAAGTGGTAGTATGCCAGTGAGGTAAAAGTACACGACCATTCAAATACAGTACTTGAGTAACTGTGTGTGTGTGTGTGTGTGTGTGTGTGTTTTATGGCCATTAAACACGGCATATTATATTTTCTTTTCACATATCAGTTAGTTTTGTCTTTCAGGCTCAGTGAATAAACATATTACGTCATTGGTTTTCACATTATTAACTGTTAATCGAAGCATCTTAATAATTCTCTGTGCGACTGCAAAAAATAAGACGCTTGTCAAAAACGGTTGAGTACCCTATATTTCACTGTAATTACATCCTGCATGCAACTATGATAGCATCACTAATTCTGATTCCACTTACTGTAATACGATTTTTACTAGGAAACTATGTGTGTTTGTGGTAATCTGAAACAATGATCTTAGAGGAAATTTATGTAACTGCGGTCTCAGACAGTATCTTTGTTGGAAATAACATTGCTTCTAATGGCGCTAACATACAGCTGAGGTTGTTCGTGTCACAGTATCAACTCAAAGAGGAGCACTAATGATGTGAAGTAGGCCTGAAGGACACGTTGAGTTGTTGACATTCAACTGTAGGAAACTCATTTCCAGTGTGGAAAAAAAAAAACCAGATGAATGATTAAAGTAACAAAGGTTCTGTGTGCTCTTGTCCTTCATCTGACTGACGACTTCACAAAAGACATACTAATTGTGTGCTGGATGAAAGTAGCCATAATTATTTCCCCATAATGGCACAGATGCATCCATTTCAAAGGAGATTGCAACTTCAGATGAAGTTTATACTTGATGAAGCCTGAGTCAAGGTTCTTTGTTCCTGAATGTGTACATTTGAGTGTTTGTGCATTCGTGATCCTTCATGCAACTATTTTGATGAATTTATATTTATATTTGACTGTGATTAAAATTTGGGTTATGCACCCTGATTCTGTCGTATCTTCTGTATTTGTTGTTTTTATTATTTCATCTATCATGTTCATTATCAAATTTATATATGGTATCTGTCATATTTATCATTCTATCTATCCCCTTACTAATACTTACTTATTAGTAATAATTACTTACTTACTTACTAGTTAATAAAGTAAATACCTACCTACTTACCTTACAGAAAAAAACACATGAATTTCACATGTGAAACATTCCCCCATTGGAAACATTTGGTTTTGGATTATTTTCACGGTGTAATGTATGAAACTGAGATTGATTCCGATCTGAAAACTTTTGCAGATGTTTTCCCCATGTTATATGGGAACACGAGGTAAACATGTGTCATACATGTAATCACATTTGTCCCATTCGGAAAACATGGTAAACTCATGTTTTTTTTCTGTAAGGGTCGTATCTATCATCGTATTGATTCACTGTATCTGTCATATCCATAGTTTTTCAAACAAAACTGCAACGTTTCAAACATCAAAGGCTTCATGTCAATCACCTTTCCTCACAACTGATAATTCTGTTCATAGCATAAGTTTAAACTGGATCTAATCACATCTGCTCAAAACTTGAGCTACACTTAAAAAAAACAGCTATTGTCCCAGGTTTAGTGTTGTCAGCAGTTGCAGGCAAACTGCACTGGTAACTTCTGTAAAAAGTTTCCCTGTCTGTAGGTGTGTGGTAAAGCTGTTGAGGTAGAATATGACTCATTATCCCAGATGACTCGTGGTGAGTTAAAGTCACACCGAGGTTCGTAATATACCCTGATTTTCATACTGACACAGGACGGGTACAGTCTTGACAAAACTGGAGCGTCTTCTTTTTGTTCCCCTTTTTAACTCTTTATTTCAGGGTAGGCGGGCAGGGGGGTGGACGTTTTTAAACTGCGCTCTGAGACTGGCTTATCTCTGAAAAGCTTGATATGAATAACTATATAGAAGAAACTAGAAAGTCTGTTAAATATGTGCTTAACTGCAACAAGAAATACAGTCAGGGAAACTAGCTTACAGGGATATGGTAGCTTTAGATATCACAGCAAATGATGCGCTATGAACGCAGCCCAAATGCCTTAGGCCAATACAGTGACTAATGCATTTAGCTGTGATTAAACAGCCTATATATTTAATGTGAAAACTGGTCATGTTTCACAAGAAAGAAAAAGAAAATCATCAAACTCGGTTAAATAACTTTCATTCAAAACTATTATTTTGGTTCCACCCTAAAAAATATGAATACACTCACTTTAAATGTATTAAATAACTCAGCTTTTACCTGTGTTTTCAGTAAAGTGCAGTGCATTGTGGGAAAAGATGTTGCACTAACTAACTGTTTTCTTGTTATTGTGGGCTAAGCTTTTTCCATTGTTTGTCACAATCCAATCACCTACAAGAACAAAAGGAGGCTTGAGCTCAAGGAAAATGTATGACTAGAACAAAATGTACCATAATTGTATGCTGCGGCCCTACACACACACACACACACACACACACACACACACACACACCACAATTTAAATAAACGTAACTACATATCGTGTGTATTTGCACTTTTCAAATACCACTGGGAAAATGCAGTTTCTGGGTCATAGCAAAGAAAAAATGAACCATAAAGAAATGCATTTAATTCTTTTGACTTTCCAATACTGCATGGAATTATGCATAATGCACTGTTAAGAGTATAATGCATGATGACGTCCAAAACACGCTTTGGAAAGCACTCTTTGATGTCTTATCACTTATAAGACGTCCCTGCGTGTGGTGCTATTTGATAATTCTGTATCTTACTACTACATATCAGATTGCGCTCTTTGTATCCCTTTAATGGGAACTATAAATATATTTTACAGTGCTTCATTCAAATAGAAGACATCTGTGTGGAAACCTGGTCAGGGTCATATTCCCATGTGCACGAGCAGAAAGGACATCAGATCCCAATGTTGACACTGGACTCATTTATTGATGTTTGCTGGTAACGTGTACGAGACGAATGCAAACAATGTTAACGGCATCCTTGAAGGAGCTCATTCCCTCTGTATTTTCAGGTCAGTGGCTTTCATCAGATGTAATGGTGTGGGTGGTAAATTATGAATGAAGAACCACTCTGTGGACGAAGAGGATGATGCAGATTATTCATCCCTGCTTCCTTCGATGCCACTTCTCAGCAGAGGGATTTTACGTCAGGGGGATGAGGAGTTTATTACTCAATAGAGGAAAGTAAGTAGATTACAGGCTGCAGTCAGCGACTGGTATCACTATCTGGATTATGGTCAGTATCGGGGGGGTTCCCAAACTTTTAAATGTCAAAGACTTCCAAATCAATATACACTCAGCCTCCAGCTTGTGTACGATAAAATCTTATCTGAAGTAGCTTGTGCTGAGATGTTTTATTATTTTGCAAAAGCTGTTGTATCACTGACACTTTGTATGTTTGTCAAATGTATTCATCTGTTTTATTTAATATTTATTTTACCTGGATAAGCTCTGAGATCTCAGTGTTTTGCTATTTTTTTTAAGAGCACATGATCTTCAAATACAGTTTACAAAGACCATTGCTTGAATGGCTAAAGATGATGATACTGAAGAAGGCTAGGATGAGGAGCTCAAAGATCATGAAAATAATGGTGGCAGAGATGATAATCAGATGGTCAGAGCACCCCGAACTTCAGGCTCACTTCCTTTATCCTCACTTCCTTTGTTTTCCCAGACTACAAGCGAGCTGTTTAGCAGCAGAATAAATGTGTTTAATTTACTTTTAAAACATGCCTGTGTCTGGCAGTTTGTGGGCCCCGGGCTAAACATCAGCGACGTGTCAGGGAAGAATGATTGCTGCTGATCATGCAGTATGCTGGCTGCTGATGACTTTATCGGAACAGATCAAGTTATGGATGATTAATTTAGACACTGAATCAATGTGTGTTGCTGCCTTCATCAGGGCCTTGCTGACCTTACAGGCCTTCAGTGGGTAGCGTAAAGCGACATATGTAAAAAAGGGTCTCTGTGTTTAAAACGGTTGATTACTTTAAAGGAATTAAATGTCCTTCTCAACACCATCGCTTTTTAACCATTAAGAAATGTCCTTTGACAATTCTTCCTTCACATTTCTTTTTTTTTACTTTGACTTTATTTACCTACATTTCAGCTCATTGGGTCATGGTGAAACAGTAATAACCCTGAAAATCAGCCCTTTAACTCAGTAAGTTTAGCAAAAATATCTCTCTTTTGCCAAAATATCTCACTTTATGTACTAAAATATTTCAATTTATCTGTTGTCCCAATTCCTGCACTCATGATTATAAAACTTCAGCAGCCAACTACGCAGGACCTGAATAAGAAACACTGATGCGGTAGATCTTCAGATCTGAAATGATCCCGTACTGTTTCCTGTCTGCTGCTGGATGGAGGTGTAGGAGGAGAGAGCAGGCAGATGAGGAGACAGAAGGGAGGGGCCCGGAGAGGAGAAATGAGGTTGAGCTCTGATGAGGATGAATAGTGAAGAGAGGAAGAGAAAAAAGAAAGGAGAAGGGTGGGATAAAGAGAAAAGGGGGGTAGAGACTGAGAGGAGGGGAGAAAGAAGGGGGAACCAAGAATGTGGGGGAAAAAAGGTAAGGCGGGGAGGGAGAAAAAGGGTGCCGAGAGGGGTCTAACTCTGGCATAAAAGTAAATTCAAATACATTATTCATGGTTCTCTGTGTCAAAATATCATTTACGTGTGCTGTGTTGACTCATGGCTCGTAAAATGAGAAGGACATGAAAAGCAAGAAAGGAAGGAGGAAATAAACAACTCAGGAGGCTCTCTCTATTCTTGGCCTGAAAATAAAAAAAGGAACCCTGCTGTACTCTCCCTCAGCTTATTAGGCGTCAATTATTTATCGTACCCTCTGTTTACTATTCTTCATCCACGTAATAAGCAGCCACCTTGTCAGAAAAAGTCTCAAATCCGTCTTCAAAGTTTGCAGGTTTGAAAGGGAGATCTCATTCTATAATGCAATAGAAATAAAAAATTAATCTCTTGTTATTGACCTTAAAACTCCGCACACAGTCATAGGTATAAGGGGGACTCTTTTCAAATCAACTCTAATTATCCTGTCAATGAATCTCTGAGTCTTCAATCACCTGCTTAAAATCTGGGCCAAGATAACCAGCTGTTTGTGAGGTTTCTTTTTTTTTTTTTCATTTTAATCTTTTGGATTTCCTGTATAATGAGTGCTGCCTGCTACTGTACCATCATCAAGTCTCTCTGTTTGGGGCCACTGGCTTCACATTGACACCACAGCAGCCCCTACAGCTGCACAGCAGTACTACCACTACCATCAGCATCAGTCATGTTCAATTAAAGTAATAGTGGTTTTCAAACTGCAGGTTGATTGCAAGATAAATCCAAGGGGTCATGAGAAGATTAACAGGATGGGAAATCAGACGGAACCTTTATCGTGCACACAAATATATTCATTTTTCAGATGTTCCTTTTAATCTTTGCTGGTGAATTAGATATGTTTACCTCTTCAAGCATCTTAAAATAATCCAGATACGGGCAAAAACACACACACACACACAAAAGAATATCAATTTGTAAATGTCAAAGGTCAGTCAAGCAAAACAGCGGGTCACAAGTCACACACTGCTTTATGTTGGTTTACAAGGTAAAAATGTAACGTCTGATTTTGGAGCTGCATGCTAGCATTTGAAATTTGTTTAGTGTCAGGACACTACAGTATGAAGTTTAATGCCAAAATATCAATAATTTTATAATAATACAGCTCTATTTTCAGAATAAGTACAATTTTATGCAGCTACTATGTAAGAGAAATTACTGATGTGCATGCAAATCCACACGTTAACCCCAACACAAGGCAGAGTTTTACTTTAGGTACCATATTACTCTGTGTTATATGTATTCCTTTTATTTGTTTGCATACATGTAGAGTGCATGTGTTTATATGCACATGTATATATTTATATATATATATATATATATATATAAATATATGTATGTGTGTGCATAGCCAGTGAGGGTGGGGGCATGTATGACCTGCTCCACTTTTATTTTGATTTATAAGGCTCGTAGAGAGCATCATCACAGAATCGCTTCATCTTCTCTCCTTTATTACACCACATTTGTTTTCATTTTACTCCCAAGGCCTGGCTGAATACATTGCAGATTTCCCATGGGGCTGTGGGGCCAGCTTCTCCACCACAGGAGACAATGGGATGATGGGGAGGGATTTCTGAGCATGCTTCATCATTAGAGGCATTAGTATTATTTTGACTTGGAAACATTTTCAAAGGATTATCATTATTCTTGGTATTAGCATGGTAAATAGACACATCGGTCAGGGATGCTGATCATAATAACAAACATGATAATTGCTCAAGCCTGTAGTCATAATTAGAGACGTTTAAAGAGTCAGGTTTCCGAGGAGGCATTACTGAAGAGCTAAATTTTAAAAAAAAAAATCCAACATTTCTAATGAGAGAATAACAACTCTGTCTCACACCTCCAACCTGAAACTTTCTGATTCAACAGCAGAAAAACAAAATGTCTCCTGCCCTCTTTAATGATGCAGCTCCTACCTGCCTTTGATGATTTAGGTGAGACAACGAGCCACCCCCACATCCCTTCAGTCATTTCAAACGTATCTTTATGCTCGAGGCTAAAGTGGGACACAAAATATGATTCAGTCTGAAGAGGATAACTAAGAATAGAACATTACGGTAGAGATAATATGGCAATTGGGTTTAGCATACAGAGGTCAGAGGCAGGTTAATGCACAATGTAATACATGATTCACTATATGGGATCCTTTGGGGGAAGGGCCTGGAGATCAAGGGGTGGCTTTGAGACTTGTTTTGGGTCAGTCTGAAAAACATAAGAGCACAAGATGGAGAATTATGTCCATTTATCATGTTTGTCGTATGACTTTGGCCTGAAGGTTTTGTTTTTTATAACTGCTCAGGAATCCTACATCAACTATAATTTGCTTTCAAAACAGTACAATGATCTTTGAAAAAGGAAAATGATTTTGCAGATTCATTTAATATCTCTAAATTATACAAGAAGCTATTTTCTTTTACTCTCAAAAAACAAATCTCCTTAACATTTGCTGTTGAATCTCTTTAAGGATTTACAAAAAGATCGATGTTGAATTCTAGGGAGCAAAGCATGCTTAAAACCTGCAGTTAATTCTTAATAGTTGCTGATACATCTTCATTTTACTTCATGTCAGCCGTATTTTCCCTTTCCATTGCTCGATTATATACAGATATCAGTTTGCTGTTGTTCGTGATTTTATTCCATCTGTGAACCTGTCTTTGGTGAAAATAGAAAAGGGAGGCCATTAAAATGGGTTGACTTCCTCATTTTGAGCTCTCAACATTTCTTACAACTCCACTCATCACTGCTGCAGCTCTAACTTTCACTTACAGTCATACCCAACAATCTTTTTTCCACCTCATTCACGTGTTCAGCATTCACAGCCAGCAGTGAAACTGATAGCATCTACATCATTTCAAGGACATACAATAACACCCACTAGCCGAGCCTTGTTACATGAATACATAGAGGAAAGGTTTCCAGCAACACTATTCCATGATTGAATTCCCAAGGACAAGAGCAAAAGACTGGGATAAGGGAAAGGGAGGGGATGGAGCAGGAACTAGGGGTTTCTACGGTTTGGTGTGGTGACAGTCCAACATGAAATATGTCTTCTTTTTTTTTTTTAAATACTGAATTGTTAAAATAGCAAAACCTTGTTTATGTTTTCAGCATATACATGTATATGCAAACACGTGCAACACACACCCTTGAAAGTGTCACATATGTCAGATAGGTTATGAAAGCCAGTGACAATAAGAGTTGATCTCAGATCTTAAAAAGCCCACAGATGAGATCTCATTGGCTACTGAGCTGGCTCTAAGCAAGGCGGGTGGACATGTAAATTGCATGGCCTTTCCAGTCCTGGGGGTAAAATTACTCCTCACTGCTCACTGCACCCTGTATAATAACCTTCTGGATTCTCCCTGTTTGAGGATTTGGGGGATACCTGTCAATCAAATCAAAGGAAGACAGAATACATTTACATAGTTACACCACATTGCAACATCTGAGAGATACTGAAAAGATATATTTTAAAACAAAGATGAGATTTTGACCCAAGAAAGTATTTTATATTATCAGATTGTCTTTTTTTTTTACCTAAACACTGAGATAATAACACAAATAATACATGTCTATCAATAGGAAATTATTTTTATCTTTAACTGGAATTATGTTCGATTTTAAAACTTGTCTGATTGGTGGAAGATTACAAAAACAGGTTCAGGCTGTTGAGATCTCCAAATGAAGACACCCACCCATAGGTTATAAAAGGTACTGCACCCCAGCCAGAGTTATTTATTCTACCACAAACCTGCTGTATAAAGATGTATAAGATTAAAGTGCACAGTTACAGCTGGCTTCAAAGAGTGACCACCTGGATGATCACATAAAACTTTTTACATTTTCCAAAATAATACTTTTATAAATGTACCTTTACTACAATTGTTATTGTTGGTTTACGAATTATAGTTAGTTATATGGTTATTATAATAGTCATAGATTCTAGTTAGTTATATGGCTGTAGTTAGTAAGTATTTTATCAAATTTTACTCACAAAGTATGATATGAAATATGATCCATTTATAAAATTAGATGCATTGAATTTAACAAAGTTTAAATGAGCTCTTTTCAAACCAACTACAGTATTAAAATACTATTTACATTTTGATAATATAATAATAATTATCGTATGAGTTTGGCCCGAAGGTTTTGTTTTTTATAACTGCTCAGGAATCCTACATCAACTATAATTTGCTTTCAAAACAGTACAATGATCTTTGAAAAAGGAAAATGATTTTGCAGATTAATTTAACATCTCTAAATTATACAAGAAGCTATTTTCTTTTAGTCTCAAAAAACAAATCTCCTTGACATTTGCTGTTGAATCTCTTTAAGGATTTACAAAAAGATCAAAGTTGAATTCTAGGGAGCAAAACATTAGCTCCCTTCAGACCAACTACAGTATTAACATACTATTTACATGTTGATAATATAGTAACAATTCTGTGGTATATAATCTTGAATCACGATGAGCTCTTTTACTTGGTTTTGTTGTGAATATTTATTATATATTTATAATTTATATATTTATAAATATAATATATATTATTTATTATTTATATTTATTAATATATATACATTTACTTCAGATTTTGAAGGATTTTTTTTTCCCCCTGTGGTATTAATACTTTTACCAAACAGTAACAGATTTGAAATACTTCAGTTTTTTTTGTCTCCACTCCCATAAAAATTAAGGTGGGTGGTTTGTTTGCAGAGGAGAAAGATTTCAATCTGTTTAAAAAAAAAAAAAAAAAAAAATGTCCCTCTATAAAATCAACAGACGTCACATTGAACAAATAAAAGCTTAAATGCTTTACCCATTCATGTAATATTGACATAATGTGTTTTTACCTGGTACACCATGACGCAGCGCAGTAGATATCATGTGTTGGCACCACTTTATCGGGATCAGGGTGCTGGATCAGAAAGTCAGACAGTCTAGTCTTAACGGCAGAAAGAGCTCAGCCAGTCTCATCTGAAATCTAATACAGACAAAGCAGCGTGCTGCCTCATGCAGAAAATAAATGTGATTGTGTGAGTAAGTAGCAACAAGCCTGTCTGTAACTGTTTAGTATGAGAACAGAGTTGAACCAACAAGGCCTTGAAGTGAAAATACTGAAAATACATGAGTGAAGGCAGCAGCTCACTTTATTGAAGTCAGCATGATTTTAATTATTTGTTATTCTAAACAATTAATATTTCACACTTGCTGAGGGACTGCACAAAAGTTTGGGGGTAAAAGGACATCAGAAGTGTTGGGTTACCATTCAGCTCATACTGTAAATCAGGTTTTCAGAAAGACTGAAAGACATAATAACATGGTGATAAAAGGTGGCACCTTACATTACTACAAACAATTTAAACGGTTATGTTGTTGTATGAGTAACACTAATAAAACAGTGTGTCGCTCAAAAATGCACGTAGAGTAGAAGAAAGCATGACTGCGGGTGAAGAAGGGAGAAACAAATGGGCAATTTAAAATGAATTGCAATTTTGTAAATATTGGGTACCAACAGGGTGCAACACTGGGAAAAAAAGTGAAGTTTGAGAAAAATGGTATGACTATGGTTTTATGCTATAGGGTTTTTTGGCAGAATTAACATTAGACCGGTCTGATGTTTCTCTGAAAGTATTGTGTGGTGGATCTAAACATTTCCTAAAACAATCCAAAATGCTCCAAAACAGTTTCAAGAAAACAAAAAAATGTGAACTTTAAAGAAGATAAAACTGATTTCAGGGCTGTTGTATAAGGCTGTATCAGTTATACATGACAAACTTGCAATTGAGCGTAAATTTTGGGTGGAAACTCACTTTACACTACAGTGGTTTCCTCTTCTGGATCTCCAGGAAATTGATTCCTCTGTTCGGGGGAAGAGAGAGACGCAGCAGAGTCCCACGGGGAATCAGAATAGGGACAAAACAGACACTGTAGCTAAGAAGAGGAAGAATTGTAAACATCACTAGTGTGAAAAATAAAAATGAATATTTAGACATGGGGAAAAAAAGATGACAATGACAGGAAAGAGAAAGAGGAAGAGGAAGAGGAAGAGGAGCAAGAGCAAAGACAGTTGAGCCAATGGGACAAACTGCTCATCTGAACCCAAGAACAAAAAACACTAAAAGGTCTCCATAAAGGATTTATAAACAGTAAATTACACTGTGTTTATCATTTAGAAGAATGGCTCTTTTTATAAAGGTGTAATTATTTCCCTAGTAGGTAAATTTTGTCTGCACTTTTAATAAGAGCTCCATTTATATTTAATATTAACCCAAATGGTAAGTGTCTGCTGATCTCACTTCTTTAAAAACCTTTCCTAACAAGGATTATTTCAGTTACTCATTCTTGATATTCATGGTGGTCAGTAAAAGGAAACTATCTGGACAAGCAGCACGTAAATAAACACCTTACATGACATCTTACATGATTGTGAGCATAATATTTGTTTTTAAAACAGCTCTATTGTCTTGGTAAGACACAGTGTTTTTCTGTTGTGCATCATCAGTGTCATGGAGAATATGACTAAACCACCTCTCACATAACAGCTGACGTGTAACTCCTGATTATTCCAATAGATGGCAACACAGGGTGAGTCTGAGGACGCTCCATGCTGAGAGGTTTGTTTGAATATACACCAAATATATCACCTTTGTCAGACACATAGTGTTGGGGGGATTTTATTTTTAAATTAATTGCTGTACAGATTAATTAAAGGCCCTTAACTGGGATTTGAGTTCATAGCATTTCGTAAAAAAAACCCCACCAAAAAAACAGAAGCCACTGTGCCAGAAAACGAGGCAGGAAGGACAGACAAATCCTGACAGTTCATGCAACGAAGTAACATCTAAAACAAAAATGAATGGCAGCATACCAAAGTAAAGTGGAAGTAAAGTGCAGAAGCACGATCAATAACAGCTCCAACTAATAATTACTTCATAACTTTATCATCATCTAGCACACCTCAATCAAGAAACCAGTCACATCCCAAAATCATTCTTAATAAAATGTTTTCATTTTGCTAGTTTGTGTTTCCATCAGGTTAAAGTAAATACATCACTATTTGGGCTATACAACTGCAACACCCTGTAATTTTAAAATAATAAAAAAAAAATTAAAAAAAAAAAAAAGATCCTCCACCTTCCAGTCAAAAATAAACTCAATTAAAGCTGCTGTTGGAAAAAAAAAAAGAAAAAAAAAGCGTGTCTACTATCACTTCTTATGTCAGGGAGCGTAACTTGACAGGTACAAGGACCCAGCATCCTCTGACTGGGCTCATCAGCCTACACTGTGTGTCCTGGGATATTTTGTCCAAACAGGAACACACTCTTGTGTGCAAGAGGTTAACATGGAGAAACACTGGTCCACGGTTTGTGCATTGCTTTTAGCATTCGGTACATTTGTGCACTTTGACACGGTTTTCGCTGCAGAAGTTAAAAGTGGCAATTTAACAGGTAAGTTTGATTTGACACAAATGTTTACAGCTGAATACTGCTTGTTGGTCTGTTTCATTAAACAACCAAGTCGGCAGTTGTCTTGCTGTTACCACAGGTGATGTTTATCTTTATCTTTTTCTGCTTTGCTGCCTCTTTCTCTCAGTGACTCTTCTAAAAACCAGGCCACTGCCTACTTCGCCTTAATGTTGTCCCATTACATTCGTGTGTGTGAAGAAGACTGTCCTGCAGAGGACAAATGATATGTCTTTGACTGTGGAGCTGTCTGTGTCCCTCCTGCTTTCAGCGGGATCCACATTCAACTTTTTAAGTGGGCAGCTGTTAAATCTTCCCAGTGAATGAACTGAGGTGGAAAACAGGCCTGGACAGTCTATTAAAGGACAAAACAAGTCTCTTCCAGTCTAAAGCCATTTTTTCCCCCCCAGTCTCTCTGTTTAAGAATTCTTTGGACATATTGATGTCTTTGTCCCTGCAGCAAAGCCAGGAGTGTGTCCCGGCAGGCGCTGGGGTGCAGGGCTGTGTGCCGAGTTTTGCACTCATGACAGCGACTGCCCCAATGAAGAGAAGTGCTGCCACAATGGCTGCGGACATCAGTGCATGGCCCCATACACAGGTGAGATGCAAACAAAGTGCCAAATATGCTGCCTGTGGTTGTTTAGAGTGTTTTTAACCCCGTGTGTTTTGGTGTTTGGTGTGTCAGTGAAGCCAGGCCGCTGCGCTCTGCCCCAGGCCACCCGCATGTGTGCCGAGTACTGTTATCATGATGGTGAATGTCCAGGAGAGCAAAAGTGCTGCAGGACAACATGTGGCCACGCCTGCAGTGAGCCCTGCTGATTGGACAACTGAACTCCCTTATACATTGCAGTGTGCACCTCTTTGGTTACTTTAACACAAATGTACGGAGTAAAATATTTCATTTATCACATTGTATTCCTGCTTTACTGTAAGCTTGATTGTTTAGGTAGACAGTATTTCCCCTTCTTTAATATAATTACGCCTTTTTGTGTTTTGAGGAGAGTTGTTAACTTTTGCTTTGTGAGCCAATCTGACAAAGCTTTCCTAGAAAGAAAATGTGCTATGTTTGTCTTTAAATTTAAATTTTAAGTGATGTTACTTTGATGCTAAAAACATGGTAGTCAATTAACAGGATTTCTGTATGAGTAGCATTTTGAGTCCTTTTGCAGTTTGAGACTATGGAGCCTTCAGTGTTTCATTTTATTTTATTTCAATAAACATATTCCATATCCAGTACTTAGAAACCTGTTATATATGTTTCACCTTGTTGGTTATAGGTCTTGAGTTTCACAGGCTTTGTTTTTACTGCCGTTTAAGGCGAGAGCTTGGCTGGAAAAATAAATTATGAAATGTGCCAAAAATGGAAAGTGCTTACTGGTAGAAAACTTGACTGTTTAAAGAGGTGACCAAGACGTTCGGGTGCTTTGGGGTTTCAGCAACGTTGCACCACAAAGTTTTTACGTAAACAGCCACATTTCTTCATGTAATTGTAATTGAGCATTGTGACAAAACACTTCCAGCGGTCTGGTCTCTGTGTGCACCTATTTGTCTGGACACAACAGATAATTTGTAGCTGATCAGATATGAACATCATTTATGAGGAATGCTGCTTCCCCCCCCCCTTTGTTTTTGTTCCACGCTGCTGGCAAACATGCAGGGGTGAAACTGGATGACCAGCCGAATACAGAGACCTCTGTGTTTGTTCTCTCTGGGTCTGCCAGAAGTGAGGCCAAGTTTGTTTACACAAAAATGTGGGCACTCGGTGGGAAGTAATAAAACTCCAGCTCTGATGTAATTTGGAACAGGCGACTTACTTTCACTGCTAGTAATTTGAATAAAAGCCGTTTTACAGTTTATTGAAAAGGCAATAATATTTCAGTTACGTCAGACACACTGTAGAGATTCAAACATTCATACTTTGCTCACTTTCTTTACAGGAAGTGAGAGAGAATGAACTTTTAGACAGATAAGCATATCAGAGGATGGTGTGTTAAAAAAACAAATGCATGGTAGTATTTCACCGTTTGGTGTCTTACATAATGATAAGGATTTAACCTTGCTGTAAGACACACTCAAAGTGTGACATCAAACTGGTGAATGAATGAGTTAATAATTCAACAAGCCAAAGGCAATTAATTAGAGACATTCAGACTGTAGCATTCAACAATCAAGCATGCAGCCCAAAAAAAAAATCAGTGCAAAACAAATGTTTGGTAAGAGGGCTGAACCCTTTTTTCTATAATAAAATGATCCAAACAGACAACGTGTTTACAGAATAATACGTCCAATCCAGAAACAGTTTTTTAGGTTTTTGTCACTTTTCATTATTTTTGTGGGCATTTGTTCTTTTTGCATATCTTAAAATGAGTATAAAATTATAAAATTCACTATCAAATAAACATGAAGTATTTCTGAATGAATTATGTTTGAATTTATGGTTGGCCATTGGATCTATCTAACCTAGCAGGTTTGATAATTAAAAAAAAAAAAAAAGTGACTTTCTAAGAAACTTAGTTGTTATCTTTTGGGAAATGGCAAAAAAAAAAACAAGGTCAGAAAAACTTTCGTCTTTTTTGCCACAGGAGCTCAGAGGCTTTATAGTGCAGTGTGAGATCAAATCTGTCTCACAGTTTTAAACAGGAAAAAGGTAACAGTGCCTCAGTAAGAGAGAGGCTGTGTTGGATGTAATGGAGTTATGGGTTCAAAAATCCATAAAACAAAGATACTGATGCAGTTCCTACTGCAGCGCTTTGGTTCCTTCTGCTTGTCAAACAGCAGCAAAGCTCTTACTTTTCATCCAGACAGACAAATGTCGACTTTTTTGTGTCCTCAACCGGGAGGAAAATGATCCTGAATATATTAATGTTCAACAAAATCATTTTGTCCTCTTCCATTTGAAACCAAAACCTTCAAGTTAACAGTTGTTTAAACATTCATACCAGTGCTCGACTCAGTTCTTCCCTGAATATTACACGTTTTCCGGTGGTTTCACCAACAGGAAAAGGTCCTTTCTAAAAGAGGTCAGTTGTTATTCTTGTCCAGCCTCAGAGAGGCGGCACGCCCCTCATTTTACGGATGACGTTGGCTATCCGCTTGGCCAGCCCCGGGTTGGGCTCCTCTATCTGGAAGCTCCGGGTCAACAGGTTGTACAGGGAGCCATAGCCCACAGCCACAACAGTGCAGGTCAGGCAGATGACATTATAAGGCATGCTGAAGTCTGGAGTGGGCAAGTTTACTAGAAGAGGCTCAGTGTAGACGCGGACGAAGTAGCTGGACTCTTCTTTACAGGGAAAACTGTCAGGAGATAGAATATGTGATCATTTTTTCGTTTCTAGAAAGATGTGTTTCACTGCAGGAACCAAACCGCACATTAATAAAAGGCACCAAAATACATTTTCTATACTTACAAGCTGCTGAAAAGGGGTCGTTCCTGAGTGCTGTTTGTATCCATGGCGACAGTGCTCGGTACAAGAGAGCTGATCACTGAAGACCTAAATGTTGAACAATCAAGCCGGAAAGAAATTTAAAAACAATTGATGCACACACAAAAAAAAAAAAAAAAAAACACAAAACGGAACCATCTACAACCACAAATTAAAAATGATGTGGGCAACATTGTGTTTGCATCTTTCTTCAGAAATGTCAGGAGACAATCCTTCGTGCATACCCGACATAGAAGCCGTGGTTGGGATCAGGCGTGTATTCAGTCCATTTGAGCAGAGCCCGCTCAAACTGCACTGTAACCTCAGTCACGGAGTTGGGAGGAAGCTGGATGAGCATCTCCAGCAGATGAGGCCTCACACGGTCCTTCGATGGCTGGTAGTGGATGTAACCTGGCAGAGGAGAAACATGATACACCATTTTAATGTTTACACACAGACCATTGATTTATATACTGATATAATCAAACAATATTTCATACAAAAATAGCACTTAAAAAAAACAGCAGCTAGACAGAAAGGTACACAAAAGATATGTCTTCCAGCCTAATAGAAAATGTGACTCCTGTTCGCCCCCTTGTGGTGAAAAGAAGCATGACATGAAAATGATTCCTGTTGGGAAAGTGAGGAGGTGAAGTGTCTCATATTGGTGTGCCTAAGTGGGAGGTAAACTAACTTTACCTATCTGTGTGAGGTGAACCTTACCTTTACATTTCTACAGTATATAATGGCATAAAGAATTAAAACAGTAATAAATCAGCACAATCTCAGCGGTGTACGCAGGGGTACATTAAATTCAAAATGGATTTTCTTGTCTAAAAAGGCAGTTAAAATTAAAAAGAATTTTTAAAAACACAACCAGTTAAAAAAAAAAAAAAAAAAAAAAAAAAAAATCACAATATGATTACTTACTATGAAATTGTTGACCTTTGCAGTTGCTAAAATCTTGGTCAGAAACAGCTATGCATCTGTTTCTGTTTCAGCATAACACACCAACTTGGTACGTGATATTTGAAACAACTTTTTCTCCTGATGATAGTTTTAATTATGGGTGCAGAGTGGGGCTAGGCGATAGGATCCTTGAAGATTATAAATATTGTTCAGGGTATTTCTGCGATTAGGATATCATTGACAATATGACAAAATACTGAAAAATATTTTGCCATTAATTTTAAGAATGTACAGTTACAGTTTTAATATTTAAAGGCTAATATAAAATGTTGTCTTCAAATATTCAGTAAAACCATATTACAGTGGTTTGTTGGACATCTGATCAACTTGAACCAAACCACTTCCACACTAGTAAAGTCGCTCCCCTTTTTGGAACTAACTTCCCCACGGTGGAGCAGCATGCTTGTGGTGCTGTGTGTAAATTATACATGTAACGTATAGCATGTTGTTACGCAGCCGGTACAACAGTATAGTACCATTTTAAGTTTTTCTTGTCATATTACAAATAATATCAAATATTATGGTGAACGACACAACACGGCACACCCTTCGCAGGATGTGACAATTTTACTGTTCACATACAGTACAGAGCAGGTAGGAAAGTAAATGTAAAGTAATTAACCCAGTGACTGGGGTACGTGCACCACTGGTGGTACGCAAGAACCGTAATGAAAGCAGTGGTGTAAATATACATGATCTGCAGGTACACGCTATACGCCATATACCTCTCAGGCCAAATACAAAATAAAGTCTGAGAGTCCCTCCGTTTTGAAAAAAAACAAAAAAAAACCAGTTATAAATACCAAATCGATTTTTTTTCTGAACACAGGACAGCGTTTGAACTTCAGGCTTTTTGACATTTCAGCACCAATATTAGTCCATCAACATCACTGAAAGCAAAAAACCTCCCAGTTTGTGTGCCTTTAGTCGACGGAGGTATGACACACAGACCTCTCCAAAAAACACAAAAGACCTTTCGTGTACGTTGAGTTCTGCCTCATTCACGTTGCTCAACAATTTCCCATTTATTACAAACTGAAATGTAACAGGTTCAGTTATGAGACTCAGCATTAATGAATATATTCTCTGTTTTGACAAAAAATTATCAGAAGGTGAAGTTTAGTTTGTTGTTACCAGCTGTTTTTAGGCGTTTATTGGAAACCTGGAGCTTCATACAGAAGCAGGATCGAAATGAGCGTCTCCATGGCGACAGAGTTGCATATGACACAATAACGGTAACTTCATTAGTCACATATAAATTATAAATGATCTCCGACACAGAGACCAGCTCTATCAGGATGTCATGGTAAATGACAATGTGTAGCCGACTTTTCTCCCCTTCAGACAGGTGAGCTGTCACAGAGTCACAGTTTATAAGCTGCAGTTAAATTATTGTTCCACAGCGAATGTCCTCAAGTTGAGGTAGAGATCATTTCAGTGTTAGTAAAAGTCTGATTTTTTTTCCCCCCATATAGTGTTTTATGACAAAGTCTTTTCTGTTTCGCAGTCTCATTTTTGCAGTATGAGACATTATTGTGCGTATATAAGCATTCCCAAATACAACATCAGCCTATTACTGTGTCACAGGACTTTGGGGTGAACTTTTTTCCCCTCAAGTACACCGCAGCATCTCCTTTGCTGGACTTTTTAAAGGTTAAATTCACCCAAAATGATTCTACTATTAAATACTGTTAAAAACTAGTATGAACAACCTCATATGTATCCAGCCAGTCTGATTATTAAATGTATTCATTGATTTTGGTAAAAGGCCTTGAAAGTGTGGGAACATCTGAGCAAACCAAAAATAATTCATACATGAGTGTTGAAAATGTGTCTCATTTCCCCAATACTCTTTGCATACTCACTGGGCTTGTTGTCCTTTCCCTTGCTGGTGACGGTGAGTGTGTGGATGTAGAGACGGAGATACCAGGGCACCGAGTCCAGCAGCAGCACAGGGAAAGACCGGTAGGGGTGGTTGTTGTACATCAGCGTGTGGATCTCTCCCGTCTGCAGCCCATATCCAGCCACGTAACGCTCGGCATGGAGCAACGGGCGAAGCATGTGACCTGCAGGCAGGAAGTGAGAAACAGGCCTTAATGGTTAACCACGTCAGGAACACTGCAGAAAACACTTATGACAATGAAACATGAAGCTAATAGTTACACTTAAAAAAAAAATAGTGGCGCTGTAGAATAGGACCACAGTCTGAAACAGTCTCTTTGTTGAAACATGTAATAATGAAGATTATTTATCGGCAAAAAGAAAAAGGCAAATTTACTGAACAATGTCGGGACGACCTTATTCTTATGACAGATAAACAGTAGCTACAAGTTAATCAAGGGAGAACAAATAAATGCAGCTGGCACTTTTTAGTTTTATCTTTCTTGTTGCACTATACAATGTCCAGCCTTTTGCATAAAGCTGTGTCACTCTCTTCTCCTCTCACTCACCCTCACTGGATTTCCAGCGGATCAGCAGGTTGAGAGAGCGCACAGAGCCAAAGGTGGTTTGTTGGGTCAGATCGTACACAGAGAAAGTCCGTCTGTCCCCGAGCACCACTGCCTGGCTCAGCAGGGGAGTGGCCGGACTGAGCTCAAACTGCTCCCCCTGCAAAATGACATCAGATTAGCAGATCTCCATCCATATACTTTATACTATCTACATATTCCACATACACGTTACCACTTTGAAATTATGAGCTGCTACATCAGATTTAGATGATCTCCACCTAGAAATTGCTTTGACTACTTGGTAAAACTAATATTTTGGATTCTGATTTTTGAATTATGGGAAATAACTAATGATTTAGACTGGATGATGATATATTATCAGAAATTCCAACCTGGGGGTTGTCTGTGACGTCGATATAAATATTACTGGAGGAGGCCAGTGGACAAGCTTCTGTCAGGGTCCGAGAGAACATCTTAAACAAAGACCACTCTGAAGGAACAAACAGCCCGAATTAAAAAAAATAAATAAAAAAAGACAGCAGGGGGACACAATCTAAAGTCCAATGTGGGAGGAATGCAGGACGAATGTGCTTCTGCTCACCTCGTTTGCCCTGTCCAGAGGTGTGCAGGTCAAAGACTGCATTCAGCGTCTGTCTCAGCTCCCAGGATGTGGTTTTGCACTGCAAGTCCTGACACACAGGTCTGATGTGCACTGCCTGGGAATGAAAACTGCTGTGGAAGAGTTTCTCTGACTTCAGCAGGACAGCGAGACCCGCCTGCAAGGGCAACACGACCACAAAGAAAGAAACAAGAGGAAAAACATGAGCTAGCTGCTGGAACACACAATAACAACACAGACGGCATTTACGTTTTGATATGTTTGTAGAAATACAAAGAGATACACGCACTCACCTTAGATCCACATGGCAAGAGTTTCTTCCAGGGTGTCAAATTCTCAGTGCAAACAATTTCTCGTGGGAGGGTGGCATAGCGAAGGAAGCGATGGTCCGTCACTAAGTTCAACACATAAATCTAAAATCAGTCCACATGTCATATAGAGCATCCTGAATAAAAGGCTCAGGTGGCATCTACACTGCTGTGAATCTTGTGTGTATCTCATAGTAAACTGTCAGGTCAGACAACCCGACAAACACAAAATATGTGTTTTAAATGATAGTTTTAAGAATTGAAGCAAAACCTTTATCTCATATCAAGTGGTCCAGTGTGAAAAAGTATTTATCCCCTTAGTTACTACATCTATAAAAACATTTGCAGCTGAACTAGACACACCCGGGCCTGATAACTACCAGCTCCGTTTGATCTGATCATCACTTAAATAGATCATTTTCAGAAGCACCAAGTTATCCAAGAAGGTTTTCACCATTAGCATGTAGGATCAGAGTAAGTCCACCTCCAAACGGCTCAAAAGGAATCAGGACAAATCAGTTATGCAGTGGCCTATTCAAAGTCCGGCCCTGAGCCACCTTAAGATGCTGTAGCAAGACCTGAAAAGTGAAGTTCATGCTCACTCCTCTCCTATGTGTCTGCACTAAAACAGTTCTGCAAAGAGAGGGCTGAAATTCTTGATCCCCCATTAGTAGGAGAATTTGGTCGCATTAGATGCTGCAAAAGGTGGCAAAACAAGCAATTAAATTCCAGGGATAATTACTTTTTCACATTTTAAATTCAGATTTTCGATAACCTTTTTGGTCCAATAAATACAATCATCATTTAAAATTGGATTTTGTGTTTACTCCGGTTGCCTGTATCATTAGTGTCCTGTGGTGGTGCAAGATTAATAGAGCATCTCTGTGCCAGTCGATCACCAAAAGGAGTGTATGTTTTGATGGTACTGAAGATCATATCTTTCAGATTTCTAAATGTTTTAGTAAAGGTTAATTCCGTGACGCCACCCAAGCCAACTGGACAGTATCTATGACGCCCCCATGCTCAAAAGCTTGAGGTAGCTAATCTCATCATAGCGTTTACAAAATGCAAACGGCCTGAAGAAGTCTCGCTGTACCGTTTCCTATCCCCAGTGGTTTGAAGGCAGCGCTGGGTTGAACAGTGTTGGTGGAGTCAATGAAGTTCAGTGAAGCACAGAAGATGCCAGACAAAACATTGGTCAGCTCCTTCCATGTAGCATCCACACTGAAAATGGAAGAAAAACAGGAAAATGTTTAAATGAATGTTTTAAAAAAAAAAAACAACCACACACACACACACACACACTATACAGCAGCAAAATATAATGAAACTGTATTAGAAAATGTCTATCTGTGAGCTTTCCTATTGGGATTTTCAGAAGTGTGCACGTTATTTGTGTACTGGATTAATAAGGAAACTAAAAATAAAGCTTTTACAACTTTTCATCTCCGAGTAATTAAATCAGAAATGTATCTTTATAAAATCCAACTGTAATTACAGCTCATCTTTATTCTTGTCATATATTCCTCATGAATATATCTATTTTTTTTTTTATCTTCACTGTATGCTTTGGGTGCCCGCTGTTTATATTTATTATGAAGTTAATTTCTGTTGTATAAGATGCCATTAAATGCCTTTGTCTTTGTATAATGATGCAAAAATGGTGAGTGTAGAGGCTTTAATCTTTATGTGGGATTAACATGAAACCTGGATGTTCACCACTAATAGCACAACTAAAAAGATTAAAACTTATCCACAATATGCTGTGCATTTCTTTCACCTCAGCTGCCACCAGAGAGCTACACTCACTCTGTCACAGAGTCCTGGAACCAAACCCAGAGCTCGGCCCCAGGAGGGGACGGCAGGAAGGGCTGCCCCCACTGCATGGTCCTCCAGTAGCCCTGAGTGAAGGAGATGTGCAGCTCTCGCACCGAGAACTTGGAGATGACTTGGCCCAAAGACTTGGGAAACAACCGGTAGTGGGACACTGAGGAACGAAACGAAATACAGTTTAGAGTAAAGACAGGCAAGAATTGCTGTGTTCAATTTAACAATAGAAAAACAAGGTATTTTGGAAATGTATGGGATGTTCATTGTGCCCATTTAGTATTGGTTTCCGTTTACAAGTGCTCGACCAGTGCGAGGCTACAACAGTGACAGAAAAGCCAGAGTGAAAGACCCGTCTCATCACCTTCACGTTTCCAAAATGTCAATATTAGTTCAACCCTTAGTGACCGACAGTACGTCCCAACTCCCATCCCTTCTTCTCGGTTGAGGTGCTCAGTAAGTATTCACCACAGCGAGGTGCAGCGCACGTCAAACGAAACAGCACGACTCGAACTTTCCGGAGACGTCAGCTGCTCGTATGTGAGAAAAATAACTTTAAATTCACATCAAATTTATTCATAGCGCCGCGTCCATCCCCAACACCCTCCGCTCTGGTTTGAATTACTCGTGAACTCGTCATCGTGTATCTATGAAACACAAGAAAGAGGATAACCAGACCGCTGTAATGATGCTGACGTGTACTGAGGTCATCTCGCAATGAAAACACAAGTCACAAAGTCCAGATGTTAAACCGTGCCGCATATCAAAACAACAGAACTTACCCTCTCTGGTGATATTAGTGATTCAGGTCGTAATCATTTATGAAAGTATTATCAGATAAGATGATGCTGTTCTGAAAACAACAACAATAATAAACAGCATGTGTGACTGTACTTCATGATGACCAAGATAAACGTGATAAAAGTAAAAGCTCATGAAATTATCCTGAGCTTGGAGTTCATACGTCATCATTATCTTTGGGACTAATTTAAACTGAAATAGATATTGCGAAGGAAAAAAAAAAGGTGTCTGCAAGTAAAAAATAAATAAATTTGACTGTCAGGAGGAAAAGTAAATATAAACAAAGTCCTGACAGAAAACAGAAAACTAAAGAAAAAAAAAACCACGAAACGTTTCATCGTTTTAATTTGTCATCTTACTGGTGCATCAAGAAAACATAAAAAAAAAACAACCACGACAACGAACACGTGTTGTTTTGTTTGTTTGTTTGTTTACCGTCATGAATGTACCACAACATGTTAGACCTTTTAACAGGAGCAGGATTCAAACCCGGCGTGTTTCCTCGCCGCTAACAGACAGCTTGCCTTTGTTTCCTCTCATGAAGTCGGTCTCCCACAGGGTGCGGAACTGGAAGCTGGCGTAAACATCTCCTGAGTGCAGCGGCCTGATGACCAACTCCTCCCGGAAGTCATCTTTGGGCTGCGGTACCGGTGAGAGTCCCGCGGGTCGAGGGGCGGAGGCGCGCCGCTGGTCGGTCGGAGCATCAGCCGGAGTAGCTTCCCACCGACTTTGCTCCACTGCGGGCTGATCAGCCGCTTGCGTCGCCGTGCCCGCGACCGTTTGCGGATTATCGACCACGATGGCGCGGGGAGCGTCGGTCGGAGTTGTTTCGTGAACGTCTGCGACAGTAAACACCGACAAACTCAAAAGAATAAACAACCGAACCGGGTAGCTGCACCTGTCGGCAGCCATTTCTCTCCCGAAGCGGCGTTCACTTCCGCGTTTGGTGCGTCATACGTTGAATTAGCCAATAGGCAGCGTCCAAATGTAGTCCAGCGGCACTGACGTTAAACTGCTTTGTTTTAAGCAAAATATTTTCTTTCTTTTTTTTTTTACTCATAAATGCCAATTTAGAAGGAATTTCTACTTAATTTAAGCAAAGACTGCAAAAATAATGATATTCTATTACATTTTAAAGGTCAAAGCAGCATATTTTTTTTTAATGATGTTAGATGCACTGCATGGATTCTGGATGTGAGGTTTTTACATAGACTATATTGTTTTTGTGTGTGATAATGTTGTAGCTATATTAATTGAAAATAAAAAATATCAACAAATAAGTGCATTCGTCGTAAATACGGGCATTAATTTTAAATAGCTTATAATGTGCATTATACAAACCTGAAGCATATTTTTTAATCCATAACATCTCTTTTCCATATATTCTTATCTTAATATAATTTATAATTTATATAATATAAATGGACACACACACACACACACACACACACACACACACACACACACACACACACACACACACACACATATATATATATATGAATATATATAGATATAGCATAGTATAGTATAGTATAGTATAGTATAGTATAATAACTATAGTCAAGCGTATCGACCCTGAATAAATGGTGCGACGGGAACGAAAGGATTTGTGTTACTGGTGCGTTTCCCAAAGACATAAAACATATAAATATTTCAAGAAGTTTCCTATATGTAGGGTATTTATTCATATGTGCAGCATGTTAGTTGGTGTGCTGAATATTTGGTCGTGTTGTTGGACAGGGATGGGCATCATCAACCCGTTGGCATCATCGAGGGCATATCACCCCTCCCACATCCACACATCATCTCGAGCCCAGACACACACTCACACTCACTCACACACACACACACACACACACACACACACACACACACACACACACACACACACACGGAATTTCAGCTCAGCCATGGCTCCCTGGTAGATGCTCAAAGCGGCTGTTGTCAGAGCGAATTAAATCTACACTCGCTCGCTGCTTTCCTCCTGACCTTGCCTGCCTCCGGTTGGGTTTTCAATATTTTATTCAGGATTCCTGTGCTGTCTCCCCATGGCTACATCGGATGGACTAGACGGCTGTCTGCAACGAGGCAGATCTCAAAGTGACCCGAACATACTCACCGAACCGGGCATCGATTTGGCTCACGGCACAGGTAAGACAGACGTGTCATTGTCTCTGTATTTTATTTGCTATAAGTGTGTGTTTATGATGGCGCTTCTTTTGCGATGCAAAGATCCCTGCTTGCCCAGTGGGACGTCTGAACACCGAGGGATAATTAGCGCATATGCTTCCAACATTGGATGGAGACTATTGACTGTAACACTGAATCGCGGGGTTGCAAATTGAAAATTAATGTGCCATATCAGCGTCTATGAATAACTGCATTCCCCCACCAGATTTGCGCCTCGTGAAGACACATGTAGCCCTTTGGGTTGACGTGGAGGCAATAATCCGCGTGTAGGCCGTTTAATATGATATCACCGTGTGTAACTTTTACTGTGTCTTTTGCCTTCAACGCATTCATTTAGCATCGCAAATTCCGCATGCATGTGTGGTCCCGGTTAAAAGCATTTGTTGTCACCGTTAGCAGCTGTTATTAGGGAGACACATGGGTTTTTAGCTTGACGTTTTGTGATGCGCTGCGTTTTAAAAAAGGCACATGCACATCTTATCGTATAAGCCTATAGAGCTCTGTGCCTGCCGTATTGACAGCACTGACACCCCCCCCCCCCCCCCCTACTGAACCGATCACTGTTGAGATCAATGACCACCCGTCCACGTGATGCAGGCTATAGGTGGAAATACCCTCAGTTCAGCACAGTTCCTTGTACTCACAAGGACTTGATTCAGACAGCTCACGGATCCTGCAGGTGTGCTTTCCAACATGGAGCCCTCGTTTGTAGCTCCGTGGTCTGCCAGTCATCTCTGTGCATATGAAATGGGCTAATGAATTGATCTTTCATTAATAACAGAACACCAGGGAGCAGTCGTTTTCTGCACTTCTCTGATGAGCTTCCTGCAGATAACGTGAGTCTTGCTGTGTTAGCTGTGAGCTTCTCACTCCTGAATTATGACTTCAGTGAAAGTGTGCTTGGATTTTTACGTAAGTGGGGCTATTTATGGTCATATTGTGTGGGCTTGGAAAGAGTCATTGCTTACTCCCACACATGGCGAGTTTTACGCACATGAAGAATGCTCGAGTGAATGATTCAGAAAATTGTCGTTCACCTTTCAACTCTTCTCTAATGAGACTTTTCTCATCTCTGAAATATCACCTGTCTGCACTCTGCAACTGGCCATGGCACATTTTAAATGGACCCATGCTGAACTCGGCCCTCCCCAGGATGATTTAATTCGCACATAGGTGGATGTGATGTTGTCACACTGGGTCTTTGACACACCTGAATAAACAACACAGCAGTTTTGCAGATCAGCCATGCTGGTGATGAGAGCTAAAGCTGCTAGGGAGCACCGAACATCAGCCTCTAACACTGTAATACCCACAATACATTACTGTACAAGACGTGAGCATACTATACAAATGAAAGACGGAGTAAATACTAGCGTCACTCCGAGGACAATGTCAGCGTCTGGTGACCCAAAGTACACAACATCACCCACCCCCCTCCTCCTCTGTGTGGATCATCACTGCTGTAACGTCTGGGGCACCAGTCTTTGCCAAAGGATTACTTTGGCAAAGATGGCCTTTTTTCTCCCAATACAGTGGCCCTTGCAGCTGCAGAGGCTGACTGTGTATTCAGCCTCTTACTCAACACTGGGGAGTAGAGTCAATAGAGACAACAGTTACTGCTGACCATCTCGGAGAATTAGAGCAATGTTTTCTCTTGAATGAGGGTGCCATAATCGTACAACAGGAGCTGCAGAGTCTCAGAGAAGGACAAGTCAATGTTGGTCTCAGTCCAAGTGTCCAGTAATCCAAACCTACTTTTTATTAAGTGTGAGGAATAACACGTGTTTCAGTTTGACTCTGATGATATTTACTCTTATTCTGGAATTGAGGCATCCTCCTTGATTTGCAGATGTACAACTATATTTCAGAGTTGTTTGGAACATAAGTTTGGTAACAGGAGCGGTAATATAAAAACTTGTTTAGTCAGTTCATTTAGACAATGGCCCCTTAGATTCCCCTGCTAATAAAATGTCACTTTCACTCAAAGTTCCACTTTGTCATTGCAGAGTGTCGGCCAAGGTAATGGTGTGGAGAGGACACCTTGATGCTTTGCGGACAGAGAGCTTGTCCAGGCAGGCCTGTGGCTTCATTCCATAAAGTAATTTCTCTGTCCTACAGAAAGATGCACACAGCGAGAAGAGCACTGGTGATGAGCACTAGAAGTTTGGAAAGCATTGGATTAGATACATTTCAGGACAAGTACACAGGGAATATCCACTCTATTTCAGTATACATATAAATGGTATAAATATATCAAATATGGTGCAGATACGGCTGTAATTTAAAACTATTTCCATCTGTTTTCTGGTTAAATTATTCATAATTTAGAATAGAATGTCAAAAAATGTAAAAAAAAATAAAGAAAATGCCCAAAAGCCAAAGTGGATGTCTTTAGCTTTCCTGCTTGATTTGACCAATAGTCGAAAACCCAAAAATATTCCGTTTCAAAAGTAATAAAACACATAAAAACAGCCTACATCCTCCTTGAGATGTGAGAACTAGAAAATGTTTGGCTCTGTAAATAAAAAGATAAGAGAAATAAATGATTAAAGTTGTTGTAAATACATTTTCTGTTGACCAACTATTTCATTAATTTAATTCATAAGCTCTAGATGCAACTGATCAGCTACTCCTTTGATGAAAACTCATGCATGACACACAAAAAAAAATACGATAACAATTCATCAAGAAAATCACATTTCACCTGCCGCCCGACTTGTCCTCCCTCTTGTAGTCAAAGAGCTGTCATTTTGTTTGAAACTACTCCGGCATGGTGGATCTTTACTCTCATGTCGATTTAAGCCCACAAACAGTTGGACTCACTTTGCCCAGTTACAGGACAGTGTTGAACCACGGGCGCCCGCTGATCTGTTGTTTTTTTTTAAGGGCTCATCCTCCTCCCCTGCTCTCACTGATACCAGATAATCCTCTCACATCTGACATCAGAAGAATCTCTGAGGACTGCAGGTATAAGTGGAGCCCCCATAATGAACAAGGAGGTTTATCAAACCTTGTGAAAGCTGATATTGGGATGTGACGATGACTCACCCCAAACCAGAGCAATGTCTTGAGCATAATTCCTCTCTATACTTAGGCCTTGATGGGTAAATATGGTAAATTCTGAGTCAGCTCTTCTTATATAATGTGCTCCCCATTCAACAAGGATTTGTTGTACGTAATAATGTACACAAAATGGTATTACTACCACAGGAATTTCTTATGTAACAATGATTTAAAGCCCAGTTTTGGATTTGAAATGATTTGCTGTAGAATAAAACAAAAACAAATGTCATTCATACGTACTGAATGAACCAACGCAACTTTAAAAGACTTTCTTGTCTGGTAAATCTTGCTTCTGTCAACACCCAGTCTCTGCTCTGCCTACCAAAACACAGAGAATCTGAATTATGAAACCATGTCAACCTTTTCAGGTGAAAAGGAAGGTTAAAGGTGAACAACATAGAGTAGTTAGAGGTTTGACTGCAGACCTCAGCTGAAGGAGAGCAGCTGAACAAGTGAGAAACATTTTCACAAGAAGAATCTTAATACCAACCTGGTGATGACAGGTAGCGAATTTAAGGAATCTTTTTTGTCCATCTTGTAGTGAGGCAGTCAAATACTCAAGAGTGTAGAAGAGGGAGATAAAGAAAAGTTGGAAGCGAAGTATTTGCTGTGGACGTTCACTGCTGTTGTGATATAAATAGATGCATCACATTACTTAGCCATCCGTCCAATTCATCCATCCATCCGTCTTTATGCTAAGCTAAAGATTAAAAACAGGGGTGAACAGCCTGCCAGTTTGAAGGAATTAAAATTCATCAACATCCACCTCTTAGCATCTCTAAAGCTCATTTATCAACTCATTGCATCTCATTTATTGTGTAAATTGGACAAATTGCAGTGGTTTATATGCTGAGCTTCTTGGTTTTCCTCGTGTTTCCAGTCTTTGTGCTGACCAAAATTAACCAGTTGCTGGAGGTAACTTTTTATTTATGCAGACTTGACGATGGTAACAATGTTCTCCTCTAACATGAGACCAACAAAGGAATTAAATGTGTTTTTCAAAATGTTTAAAAATACAACATTTTATGAAAAAAAAAACAGGCGTTCATTGTGGTTTGATGCCATTAAGGCACCTTAATTCTGTCTGTCTGCCAGTCAATCACTTTCTCTGAATGACTGTTAACTTCTTCAGCAGGCTAGAGAAAGGATGAGTTTGCTGTGTTCAGCAACTCCGAAGGAGCAGCAGTGACCGAGAAGTGAGACTTTTTTAAGTCTAAAAAAGTTGAAATAAGTGAGAAACCAGAAAATAATACCTCTATTACAGGTCCACTCTGTTTAGCCAGTTATTACTATTACTAACTACTACACTTTCCATTAACTGTTTCATTACCATGGGAAGTGTTATGGGGACAATTTTGAATCAAACAAAATGCATTAAAACCTACATCGCCACCAACTCTGGAAAATTGTGATAGGCATTGACCTATTTTCCAGGAAACTAAGCTGCAGATGAACTAATAATGAACATAGTGGATTAGTGTAACCCCAATTCACACATTGAACTTTGTGGCTTCCTGTTTGTCCTTATAAGTCCCCATGTGATGCAACCTTTGCAGGTGAGCATTTGTATACTTGGGTTCTCTGATTTTGAGTTGTTCTTTGAGGAGAATACATGAAGCTACGTGTACACTTATGGATGACAGACAAGAACAAACTCACAGTATCTGGATAGACAGTAGAAACATGCTGTAGAAGTTTTGGTCTCCAGAAAAAACACCTGCACCTCCATCAAGCCCAGCCTAATTAAGTCCTCACTTCCTGTTTTCAGTGGTGGAGCTGTAATTCAAGTTAGAGTCACGACTCATTCATCACGATCAGCCTTAAGGGACTGTGAGTCAGTCAAGGCCACCTGTTAGTAGTAACCACTGGAGAGCTATTCATTCAGGTCCACACGGAGGCCAAGAAGAAATACTCAGCCATCTCGAGAGGAGCTTCCTGGTTGCCTAACGAAATATCTGCCATATTCATAGAAAAATACATTGAGCACAACAAAAATAAATACATCAGGTTGTTACCTGAGAAAGCATGAACATATCCCTCAAAATTTAAACAATAAAGTATTCTGACAAGTCTTGATTATCAAAATTAATGGATCATGTCCATCGTTAATGAGATGAACTGCTCGCTCTGCTACTGGCACTTGTGTGAACATAATCATAACTGATTTTTTACATAAACCGTAAATGACCTTGGAACAAGTTAGTTAAAAGCAACTGCAAGCTCTCAAAGACGAGTGAAGTGAGCTCAGAGAAAAGGTCAAGCATCATTTGTTTGCCTAAAGATGGCCATTCTATAAAAAGACTTCCATCCTCCACAGTTTTACTGTCAAAGTGATTAACAATGGAAAACACTGCACAAGCACACCCAGAAAGACCTGCAGTAGATTGGAAATCAAGACAATGTGAGAGAAACAGAAACAGAGATTGCTCTAGAAATCAAAAAGCGTTACCAGATCTCAGCTCGTTGGCCATCATGGGTACAGACGGAGAGTAACATAGAGGAAACCATCATGAGCTCAAAGAATAAGTCAGCCAGAATAAAATTTTTAAAAGAACATGCACAGAGAGACAGCAGCTTTTTAATACGTGTTACTTTCGGATGAATCTTAATTCAACCTACATAAATCTGATGGCGAAAAGGTTGTGTGGATAAAGCCAAGGGAAATAGTCTAAGCATACTGCATTGAGGGTACAGTAAAGATTGGAAGTGGGCACGTCAAAGTCTCGACGACTTTTGTTTCAGTGGTAAAGCACAACATCCACCTGTTGAAAGACTATTTTGCCCGGGAGAAATTTAAAGTCTTGGATCGCCCTCCCACAGCTCTGGCCTAAATCCCATACGTTCCAATGGTATGTAATGGAGAAAAAAAATGTGAGCTTGTCTAGGTGGGAATGAACTGAAAGCTTTGCTGCTGAAACATGGAGGCAGGAAAACTATTTCACTCCTAGACGTTGTAAAACAGTTCTACCAAATATTAAAACACTCTGATCTACAATAAAGCCACTATTGAGTCCCTAACTACTTCAAACAGTTTTTCTATGGTTTTATTATCAAAACCCAACAAACATATTTCTGTGGAATATTTAGCTTGACAAGTGTGGTTGTGTTGTATTTCTTTACATTAAATGTCTTTTATTTTAATGTAATGCAATGGAATTCATAGATTTTTAGGTGTCCAGACAACTTTTGTGGGCCAGTGTATCTGTCGGTCCATGACCACAAGCATAGGTTAATTCAGTCATTCAGTAGTGTGGCTGGTGAATTATATGAAATAAAAGGCTCTGTCACAGCACTTTCTGAGCTGTTTTATACTGGAATATATTCATACAGATGGGTGACACATTGAAGAAAAATTCTGAATAAATGAGGTGAAAAACACAATGAGGCAGATACCCCTATTCAGGACAGAAGGCGTTACTGGATGGTTTGATGGAAATGATGCGAACCATATGCTGTGGCCTTCACAGTTGTGAGATTTCAACAGCTGAGCACTAACTTTAAAGTATCATGGAGAGTTTGAGGGAATATATTTAAGAATAATGGTGTTCAGCATTCCTGTAGAGTTCTTAAAGAATCTATGGAAAGAAGCATTGAAGTAGTTTTTACTTTTTTTATGTCACTTTTGTTAGTTTCCGATCTATAGATTTGATTTAATTAAATCTGTGTTCATGAAATGTTCAAGAATTGTGAAAAATTCACATCAGTCTTCAGATTCCTTTTTTTTTTTTTTACCAGCAAATAGTCTATATCTGAAAAATATTCATTTGAAATTATATAAAATCAAGAAAAGCAGAAAATTGTTAAATCCAGAAGGTATTTTTGTTTAATAGGGGCACCTATCTTTTCTTTAATTGCTGATTAACTATTGGTTGATCAATTAATGAATCAATTACCTCCACCTGGTATTTGTCACTATATCACTCAGCACTATCCCTTCATGAATCTTGAAGTTTGTTTGTCATTGTGTCTTGTGAGTATAAAAATCGATGGCGACGAATCAAATGATTATTACACTAGTAGGATACAGAACAAAGCATAAATATAACTAATTCATCACATACTTGTTTTTTCCCCTCTAAACAAAATGAGGCCACAAAAAAAAAAAACTGTGTTAGTGCTTAAATACAAAATTTCATTCATCCTGTAACATAACTGAATGTACAGTACTGTACTGTCACACTGTGGATCCACAACTACTGAGCGGTGAATGGGGATAGGCTGCATCTGGACGCCTTGTTGAGTTCTGTTCTCTGTGGATTCCTTCACTGTCTTTCAGTCGCCCATGGAAATGGGGCAGGAAAATGATTCCAACAACACAAGTCCTACATCATGCCTGCTCCCTTGCGAATGCGGCAGCAGATTAGGCTTTTGAAAATGTTTGAGCCATGTGTTGCTGCGGCTGTTGTTTGTGTGCCTTACATGGTGTCTGTCTGGTTTTTGGCAAGTGCATCCATGTATGCATTCATCTGCGGAAGGACTGTCAGGTTTGTTCAGATTTAAAGTCGCAAACTCGCAGTCAAGAACGGGCGAGAAACGAGACAGTCAGACAGTTGAACAGACAGCCCTCGGAGAACAGAGCCGAGCAGCCTTGCACACCTGTCAGAGACCCCAGTGTAAAGGCTGCATGTAATGGAGCTACTTAGTCTCTAAAGACCGAGGTTAAATGGAGTTCAGGAAGTTGCATGCGCTATGTTGTGAAGGGTAAAGAGCTGAGAGAGGAAGCTCCTCTGGGCATTGAGTCTGTGAAACAGTGGAGACACATTTTGCAGGAGAGCAGGAAAAAGGAGCCGGAGAGGGAAGGACAGGAGACCAAATTAGTGAGGCACAGAGGAAATGGAGGAGAGGGGAACAGAGAGAGGAGAAAACGAGATGAGGAGGCGGCAGCTTTTATTCAGAGAAAGCCAAGATGTTATCCAAATTACAAACTGGCCACCGTGAGATGATGGATAGTCTGTAGGAGACCAGGAGCAGGAGGAAGTGGCTGGTCTGATTTGGAAAGCCTCTGAAGGAGCTCCAGTACTGGTTCAGTTTTCCATCAATCTTACGTAAAGTGATTGAGTTTAACCAAGAACGCTGAATCTCCCTTTTTGCTTGATCTTCACCTGACTGATTTTTTCCTCAATCATTTTCTTCTTTTCCTCTCATTGCTTATCGGATGGTATGTTTTACCCAATTACTTGTATTGAACTCTTCCTTTCAGGCAGCCGTTCATGCCAACATCCATAGAAATGAACTTGCGGAGACTTGAATCCTGCTCGAGACAGCTCAATCCTCACAGTGGACACTTAATACAATGTATTGAGTGCAGTTAGTTATTTGTGAGTAGGTGCTGCTCTTGAAATTCTTCTTTGTCAGTGAGTTCAGTCGAACTCTGACATCAAAAATCAAATTTCAGACTGAATAGGTTTTACATCCTGTTTTAAGGATGGCAGAAATTTAAACCTGATGAAAGGCAAACAAGGAGTAAACACAAACAACTGTATGTTGCATTGTCTTGACAGCTAATTCATATTTTGTATTACTTAGTTACTGTTTTTTTAACCACCCTTTTGTTTAATAAATGATTAAGCAGTTATACCATTTTTGTAGATTAGTCTTCTACTGATCGACTCACTGATGCATTGAACTTCTTTCCTAAAAGTGTGGAAGGTTAAGAAAGAAAAATTCTTCATGATTTGAAAAATAGTGAATCGTAATTCATAACATGTATGTGAGTTCTAATCAATATGATACATGCAAGAACATTAATTGTTGTCCTTTATACCGTGATGACAATCTGTTTTCACCTTCTCCATTTGAATGCTCCTATAGTTGTAAAACTTTTAAAGGAACATTTCACCAATTTTTCACATTCGGTTTACTCGTCATGAGAACAAATCAGATTAAGACTTTGGACGATGATGAATTTGTAGTGATGTCATTAGAAGAGGGTCTGCAGAATACAGAAAGCCTTGGTTACAAACTGGGGACATCAGGACACTATGAAAGATGTTTTCAGGTGGAATAATGGCGAATGTGCAGTTTGGAGCTTTGCCCATGACAATGAATCAAGGTGAGCATATCTTGGCCTCTGATCATCAATTCAACCATTTGTTTTTAAATGTGTCACTCACACCTCCCTTAACGTTGTGCAGGTGAATTATTCAACTGTTGGGTTTCCCCTAACGCATTATCCCCATCTCTTCCTCTTTCAGTCACAGACACCCATAAATTGATGTATTGTACCGAGTTGCATCTGCTCATAGTCTCAGTGTTCCTTTCCTAACAAATCTGCTAGTCTGATATAGATGAAGAGGCGAGTCGTAAGCTCTGTCAGTGATACACACTCCTGTCTGGGACCTAGAAACATAGGAGACAGGCAGAAAGGAGGCAAAGATAAAGGAGGGAATGAGAGAGTGAAAAAGATGAACACCAGGCAGATAAAGCTCATGTTGCTAAGTTAGGTGAGATACGATGTTATGGCAGGGTGACAAACTTTGAGCCACTATAGAGTCAAAGGAAAGTGATGTAAGGCCTTTTGTAGTCTGTCTGATAGCCACTTACAGTACAGTGTTATTGAACAACTCTGCCAGGGTCTCTCAGGAGATGGTAAATTAAATACATTGCCAGATCAAATAACTGTACTTGAAGGAATACAGTCATAAAAAAAAATGAATCGAAGCTTTTCATTATGTTGCCTGACTGGCTGTGTGCGAGTTTAAAAGAGGAAAGGGAGTGAGTCTCAATTCACTTTACTGTGCACTGGTACACAGGTTACTCCATTTTCAATTTTTTTTTGAAATAGTTTTTTTTTGTTTTATATATCAAGCCAAATACAACAGCAGTTAGATCCTTAGCCAGTTTTGGTCACCGATCAATTAATGGACCTTTATACAAAGAAACAATAGCTTGACACATGTAAGGCACAAATTAGTAATATAATATAAATGCCATAACAAACCTAATGTAAGGGACATGATCAGGGCTCCACACATTTATGGCCCATTTCAAGTTCTGTGGATGAGATGTTTCACACACTGATCCATTTATTATGTCTGTCTAAAGGAGCAGTAACTTCGGGTTTAAGAATCAGCACTTTGCACAATCACTGACTGTCACCGTACTGTCCGGTTTAAAGATGCGGCAAAGCCCATTTCTGTTTCTCAGCCCATAATGACATTTATTTTTCTCATTATATCTGGCCAATAGTCCTAAAATTTTCATTTTATATTTAATTAAAACGAAAATTAGCAGTGTTGGTTTACAAGTTATAGCTTATGTAGCATCAACATTTTTCAAATCACTAACTGATGAATTTACACACAACTAATGTTGGTTTAGACCAAATAATTAATGAATTAGTTAATTGACAAAAATTATATTTGAAATATTGACAGTTAATCAATAGTTTCAACAATTCATGATCAACTGATTAATCAAAAGTGTAACCAGCAAATTAATCAATAATGAAAAAAAACAAACATTTGTGGACAGCGCATTTTGATATCGAGAGTGTCAATTGCAGACACGGCCTTCGATTTGTGAGCGCAACACAGTGAATAATTTTCACACTAAGAACTCAAACAGTCAAACAATATGGTGGAAGAGAAATAAAGTGCTTTAAGTTACAAATCGGGAGCGATTAAGGACTTGAGTCTTAGATGTATTATAGCAGAGTGAGTTTCAGCACCATGGACAGAGCCAGTCTTTGCATTGCAGCAGGCTGCTGAACCGAGCAGAGCCGTGTTCTGAGTACTGATCAGTATGTCCTGGATCACAGATGCCTCATCTCAACTGGGCCCTTGATCTGCTGGGAAAGAGGCCCAGATATATATATATATATTTTTTTTTTTTCAGCAGTGACACATTAATGAGGAAAGTACATTGTGCAGATCCAGGCACAAATTCCATTTAATTTAATCATCCCATACATCTATGTAAGCCAAAAGCTCAAATCCAATCCCATTAAAACTACTACCAGAACTGTCGCCAGGCCAGTACAGAGTTGCTTATTATCGATGGCTGAGTGGCTTCTAGCACTTTCTCAATCAACACGGATTCATCATATGGCCCACACCTGTTCAGCTACCTGATAATGTCTTTTACATGACAGCAGTGTCCCTGTGGCACAGAGCAGCTGCAGTGAGGCCTGTGTGATCACACAAGTGAAATGTGTTTCAGTAACTGGACAAAATCTCTTGTAGACAGTTTGCCTGTCTGCCTGCCTGCTGTCTGCCCCACACAGCTCTCACAACAGATTTCACTGTAAGACCAATTCATTCAGCTCCAACCAGACCAAAACAGAAACATTTTGTTCTTTTTATATCATTTTCAGACGAGCTACAGAAGCTAGTTGTCATATGGTGCTTTTGACTGAGTTGGATGTATAAAACCAAAACATTACTTCATGAAATCTTGTCTAGAACCACGGAAGAGCAGACATTTTCATTATAACATATTTCATACCTACATCTGCCTATCAAACTCACAGGGAGCGTATTTGTCTGACCTCATGTCCCCGATATGTTTTCCATGATATGCATGATATGGCTATTGACATGGTTATTACATGGATTAATCACTAACACAACCATGCATGTAGCCTCTGGCCTATTTAAACATATCCATATGTCTATGACAAATGAGGTTACTGGACATTTAGCGCACTGACTCGTGTCTGTTCAGTCTGGCGTCACAAAAGGAACTGTTAGACCGCTGTTCATCCATGACCCTTCATCACCTATTGGAGATCTAGAACGTGGGAGGAATGCAGCTTTTCGGACAAGAACATGGTGATAAATATCGTGCTATTTTTTAACTCAGTTTTGCAATTCCTTTGAGGAGCTGCAGCGTTGCACACACTACTATACAGTACACTGTGGCTCCCTGTTCTTGGTACTGCTCGGTCTGTTACATCAACTGGTTGTTAAGAGGCCCTAACCATCCCACTCTTGCATTGCAGCACACTTGAGGGAATCCAGATGCGAGTGTCATCCTCGCTGTGAGAACTTGTTTGGAAATTACTGTGCTAACAGTGGTGAATTGTGTGCACCTCCCATTGTCTCTCCTGCTTGGAGACTACAGCATGTTGTGCTGTCCTCCCTGCGGAGTGATGGGAGCCTGGTGGAAATGAGCTATCAGCTTCTGTATCAACTGCAGACACAAAATCCTACACAGATACTCAAGTATTCACACATTGTGGATGCAATGAATATTTACTCTCACGTGCTCTCCCTCCCTCATGAACACACTCAGTATGCTTTATGTACATTTTTCAGGCCTTGACCCACATCAGTGGAAATAAAATGAATAAATTACACACCATCTGACTCTGCAACTGGAGTTGATAACCAGCCTTGATAGCCGTGGTCCTCACAGACCCACAGCTAAACTCGCTCAGGGTTGAAACTGTGACTTTTTTGTTTCTGTGAAAATCTTTAAAAACAAATCGCTCCGTTAATCAACACTAAAAGTGTAGTTTTATTATTAAATCTCTGTGAAGAGGCAAATCTTTTGCAAGCAGCACTTTTGAAGAAAAAAAAGGAGCTGAATAAGTCAATATGAATCTTTCAGTTTATTAGATTAATGAGATAGATTGCAGGAACAGCCCGAGGTACAAAGGGTGGACCAAGACTTCCATTACCTGATTGGAGGGAGCTTTCTGATGGAATAGGAGAAGATTTTGGAAGTTTTGGGAACGTAGCCCATAACTTAACTCTGGACTGGAAGTCTTCTTGGACACACTCAGGGTCTCCCTCTTCTTCTGGAGATGGTTGGGACAGCAGGTTGGAATGACGTCTTCGGAGGCTCCACCTATTGTGTGGGTGACAGGAAAAGCACTTTTAGCAGGAACATTCTCAGCCCACTGGGCGGATGTGATGGCTGCAGCGAGGCTTTCATAGTTGGTCAAAGATAGTCCATCTTTTTTTGGTTGAAATGCAGAGGCGTGTCTGTGTGTAAATGTATTGTGTGTATGTGCTTGTGTGTCTGAGTATTATCATTCACATTTTGTGTGGTTTTGTATAAGCAGTGTTACTCATTGCTAACATTCATGGTCAACATTTAAAGACTGCAAATGTTCACGAGTATTCAACAATTCTTAAACCTGGTTTGCGTAAGAGTTGGTTTGTTGTTTGCTTGTGTCTTGATGAAGGACATTAGGTGACTTTTTGAGTATTAAACTCTTGGTAATAAAATAAATATGGAGGTTTTATCACCATTAGTGGAGGCAATATGTTTTCGGCTTGTCTGTTCATCTGTGATACAATTTTACACAAATGTCTAATTGGATAAAATGACAAAGTGGTAACATTTTATATCCAAAAGGTCAAAGGCCAATTTCACTGTGACATCACAATGTTCTGCAAAAACGCTTTTCTGGACATTATTAAGCACCACAACTCAGAAACAGAAGGAGAGATTGTGATCACAATTTACTGTTGGTCAGGTACTGAATTAGTGACACTGATCTTGGGTTGAAACTGGTGATTGTAAAAATCTTCTGTGCTGTTGGACTGAAGATGTGTGTGAAACATTTAGAATTTGTAGAATTTGTGTAAACAACACAATGTAACTCCAAGTCAGTCACACTTCTGGGAAATCAACCTGTCCAGTTAGAAAGCAACACTGGTTGTGAATCAATTTCACCTACTGTTGTGCAAATGGAACAGACAACAGGTGGAAATGAGGCAATTATCAAGACAACCCCTATAAAGGAACGGTTCTGCAGGTGGTGACCACAGACCATTTCTCTGTCCTCGTCCTTTCTGGCTGATTTTTGGTCACTTTTGCATTTTGCCAGTGCCCTCACCACTAGAGGTAGCATGAGGCGGTGTGTACAACCCACAGACGTTGCTCAGGTAGTGCAGCTCATCCAGGATGGCACATCAATGCACGCTGTGGCAAGAAGGTTTGCTGTGTCTGTCAGCACAGTGTCAAGAGATCCGGGTCTGGGAGGAGATCCCTCGGGAGAACATCCGTCGTCTCATCAGGAGCATGCCCAGGCGTTGTAGGGAGTGCATACAGGCACGTGGAGGCCACACACACTACTGAGCCTCATTTTGACTTGTCTTGAGGAATTTCCACAGTAGTTGGATCAGCCTGTGATCTGATTTTTCCACTTTTATTTTGAGTATGATTCTGAATCCAGCCCTCCATGGGATAATGATTTCCATTTCCATTGATCATTCTTATGTTATTTTGTTCTCAACACATTCCACTATGTAATGAACAAAGATTTTCAACTGGAATATTTCATTCATTGAGATCTAGGATGTGTTGTTTAAGTGTTCCCTTTATTTTTTTGAGCAGTGTATATTATATGAGTTGGGACAGACATGGCTGTAAACTGCAACTTGACTTTTTGCCATAGGCGTACATCTGCGAGGCGGTAATTCTATTTTTCCAGACTTAAACTTTGATTGTTTAGTCATGAATATAGTTGTGGATTACAATGTAATGTGTAAAATGTGTAGAAAAGTACTTACAAATTAAGCTGTTAAGGGAAATTTAAAAAAAAGACAGAAGATATTTCATCAACTTCACTTGTAAGATGAATATTTGAGATATTGTTTTTATATTTGAGCCTTAAAGTTCACCCATCATTTACTCTAAGTCAAATAAAGATGTTTTGCTGTAGTTGTTGTTTTATTGAAGTATTGCAGTGATGTAGTATTTCACTAAAGTTGGCATTCCCGTGAATGACAAGCAAGTGATTTTATTTTGAAAGCTCTGCCATAGAGCAAAGCGTTAGGTATCCTGACTGAGTCAAGCTTAAAAACACTTTAAAACAGTTTATCACTGACACTTCAAAACACTGTCTGTTAGGTTTTCTGTGAAAGACTTACTGCTAACTGCAGCTGATATTTCAGCACCTCCCGGCAATCCCTACCAAAATATAATGAGTTTGTCCTCGTCCTAACATCTGTCTGCCCAACACGGCTCATGAAACTCTAAACAGTGAAGGAGCCTTTCATCAGAAACTACAACTGAACTAAGTTCTCAGTCTTCCTTGTTGATGCGGCGGCTTACAAGCAAAGCCACCCACTAGTTTTTATTCTCAACACTAACATATGGTAATAAACAAGGGCCTCGGGCATTTCCCATTGGCTGCTGCTCTCCCTGACATCATTCCACTCTCTTGATGCCAGTAGCCCACACGCTGGTATTTCACACATTGGCTGTAATCACGTTGATGATCTAGAGGCTTGACCTTTGCAGACTCAAGTAGCTGTATACTATGACATCCTGTCTTCCCAGAAATATCACTTCTAAACAAGTTCTGGTAAACAAAGCCAACATATTAGATTGAGTCATCTTAACACATTTACCCAATTAATATATATTTTTGGTTTATTTAGGCCAGAACTTATTTATCAGGGTTAATATGGGTTGATCAGTAAGGTGCACAATATTATTTTAATGATTTATCTAAGGATAGGTTGTAAAATGAGAATATTGTGTTCTGGAATGGGCTTTCGACCAACCCCCCTACCCCCTTTATAATGAAGAGCATTGTTGTATGTAAAATGAAAGTGCACAAACATGAAGAAAAAAGAATAACAAGGACATGACCTCTGTGTCCTCAGTGGTGGTTATGGTCCTCTGCCTAATGAATTCATTAGTATTCTTATTATTTATGTATTGTTGAAGTTCAGTGGGAGGGATATTGGTGATTGAATATGCAAATCTGTACATAGTGTAAATTTCTCTTGCACTGACAAGATGAATCTCACAGAATAAAGGAAGCTGTATGAGATAAGGTTTCAGAAGCCTGAAAAGAGTCATTTTGTGAACATGCTCATTATTCTCTCAGTTTTTCCTTCAATAAATCACTCAGTATAGCTGAAGACTACCATTCTTAATCTCAGTTTTTCTCTCTCTTTCACATTCTTATCATTGTACGTTGCTTCAGCCCTTCTGCTCCTCACTCTCTCCTTGCGAGTTGTTAGCTGTGTGCCCTGACTGTGGCCGGGCCCCCGAGGCAGCGGGGCTACAGACAGATGGCAGCACAGTTGTAAAGCCAGGGGGGTAAAGCGAGGAGGTTAGCTGGCGTGGCAGCGGGTAAGGAGGTGCTCCATTCAAGGGCACATTGTCAGTTGCCTCGGTGGAAGGAGCAGGGTGGCTGGGGCGAGAAACCGAGGCTTTGTAGGGTCTGCTGGGATGATAGGAGTCAAGGGCAGGTCTGATGTTATTTATGGCTGTGATGAGTCCAGTGAAGCACACACAGGATAGGAGAGGCTGCACAGAGATGGATATTTTTGTTGTTCGCACAGGTTTGGTCTGAAGTGACCATATTTGGATGAGCTTGGGAGGAGTGAGTGGTAGATCTCACTCAATCTGGTCGGAAACACGAGGACACTACGCCCCGCCCACTTATAGCAGAAACCCGACTGCACTCCAGGCCTGTCAATCAAACAGACACGCCCAAAAAAAAATTATTGACGGGATTATTTTCAGGTGGACTGCCAGAAAACTAATAAGAAGGAGGGACTTTTGCAAATGACGCAAATTTGACTTGTGGCAGAAATGTATTGACTTGGTATTCCATGAGAGAAGTTGAATGGGAGCGTACAGAGTCTGAGCCTTGTTGGAGCCAACCACTAGTGGCCCTAGGAGGTATTGCAGTTAAAGACACTTCGGCATTGGCACTTCAGACCTGGAAGCTGCATCCACTTTTATATGCAGTCTATGGTTTAGAGGTGCTAGTAACAGGCTAGCAGCTCTGTGAGGCTGTACTTTGAGACAGTAGCGCTTTGAGCAATATGCTAATACTACCAAGGTAATATACCCATAAGGACAGTGCTAACATACTCATGTATAATAACTGTAATGTTACCTGTGTTCACAATCTCGGTTTAGGACGCTCGCATGCTTTTTTTTTGAAACACAGAGTACTGAAGCTAATGGCAGGTTTACTAGCTTTGCAGGTAGTTGGTTCTAAACAGTATTAGATAAAAAAAAAATTGATAAGGTGATGGCACTAGAGGAAACGTAAAGGGATTACCAATACAATGTAATTCATCCTGAAAAGGACACGAATATTTGTACGATAGCGCATGGCAATTTATCCAGTAGTTGTCAAAACAAATAGATCATCAAAATTCCTTCGGATTCATCCTCTGAGAACCATGAATGTCTTTACAAAATGTTGCAATACCTAATATAATAGATGTGATGAGATATTTTAGAGCGTTGATGAAAATGTCACCTGCTGGTAGCTCTAGAGAACATTTCCCTGTGTCATCCTGTCAGAGCATCATAAAAGTATTTAGCATTCATCCTAATAAAGGATTCTGAGGACCATGAATGTTTGTGCAAATGTTTTTGGCAATCCATGAAATAGTTCAGATATTTCAGTCTTGACTAAAACGGTCAGACCGATATGCTGCAGGCTAATAAAAATGAAAGTGTAATTGCCTATCAGGACAACTTCGGTAAGTCAGCGAAGAGATGATCTAAAGTACAACTTTTGTGATGCAATATTGTGCACATGACTGTATTTGTTTTGAGCTGGATAAGTTGTACTGTAACAAGAAGGATAAATAGTATTTTCTGACCCATTGGAAAGTCTTTTCAGTATTGCTGTTCCAGGTATCGGAGGACTGACTATGTTTGGGAGGTTTAAACACCTGCTTGTAAAATTGGATGTTATACTTTTAATTCAGTAAAATAATGCAAATCGGTTTTGGCCTAATTTGTATCCCAATGAACTACCGCTTTAATAATGGAGTGCAGTTTCTTTTTGATTTGTTTCTTTTAATACAACAGAGGAAGCTTGAAAAACTCAAGCACACTCGTAAGAAGACCATCAGGTGATTCAGCAAAGTAAGGCTTTTCTTCATACAACCTCACTGTAGAAACTATGCCATTGATACCACTCAGCGTGGATCCTTTTCATTGCAAAATCTGAATAGGTCACAAACAGTTGTTTTCACTGCTCACTCACTTTTACTTTTGTGGTTGTCAATGTCAAAGCAAATCAGCACAGGCTCAGTATTACTGGCTGGTTGGCTCATCCTTTTAAAGTTACCTTTCATTTGTAGACTGAAGAAGTGTTGGTTAGCGCTCACGTTGTGCACTTGGAAGGGGGATGTGCTCAGTGTGTATGCGGGGAGAGATCGTATGCTCCTGAATGTGCTGACAAGCTGGTTAAGTGGGGTGTGGTCCCCGGTGGCACACTAACGCGCTCTGTTTTACTTTTCTTGCCAAGTCACATTATCATATTGCCCACTTTATTTCAGTCCTAAATCATTTCTGAGATCAAACTGCACTAATGCAGCACAGAGTTCAGCATTCACAGGTTGTATTTGCCTGCATTCCTGAGGTCATTTATGAATTATATCATGGTTATATTGGTAATTTTATCTTTTCTCTTGTGTAAAGCTGTGATGCCACCACCTGACTGGAATTACATTTTGCAAAGACTTGTGCTGGAGAGGAATATAGCCATACGGCAAATGGACGCTGCATGAGCATGACACATGGATTTAAGAAATCCTATTGGCATTAGCATATTAATTAGAATCACACATCATCACCACATGGTGCATGTAGTTCATTCATGCTTATCTGACACACGTTTCGAAACATCCTCATCCAGCGGAAAAAAATAAACCTCCATGTGCATGCATGTGTTTTCACCTAATTCCTGTGCTCTATCCAGACTCCTGTCATTTTCTCTGAATAACCACCCCTTCTATGAAAAATGAAGAGTTACTTGATATGCATTATAAATAGCTGCTCCATGATTGGCCGAGGCCCGATTCTCCTGCAAGCTCTTCCGTATAGCAACAGCCCCCTCCCATCTCTCCTTCTCGCCTCTTTTCCCTGGAATCCCCCTTCTCTCCTGCTCCCTCCCTCCCTCCCTCCCTTTCTTCCTCCCTCCCTCCCATCTCCTTCCCCTCTTTCAAAATGCAGACAGATCTCGTCCTCCATGTGGCTTCTCCACCTACCCACAATGCACTGGGTGCTGCCACTGGCTTTAGATGTAGCAGGCAGTGTCTGTATAGGGGGCTCGTCTCCCCTCCTCTCCTCTAAGCTACAGCCTGGCCACGCTCCTCCCCCTCGCTCCCACTGCTGCCGCAGCATCTGGATGTGGTCGCCATGGCAACAGCAGTGGGCCTGACCCTACCTCCTCTCCCCTTCCCATTTCCCTCCACACACACACACACACACACACACACACACACACACACACACACACACACACACACACACACACACACACACACAGAGACACACAGACACACACACACACACACACACACACACACAGACAGACAGACAGACACACAGACACACACACACACACACACACACACACACACACACACACACAGACAGACAGACAGACACACACACACACACACACACACACACACACAACGCCTCTACCCCTCCTACTCCCCCTCTCCTTCTCTTAAGCTTTTTTTCTCTCTGCGCGACTGGGTGCGTTTCCTTCAAGCTTGACCTGGATTCTGCGTGCGGTGCCACGTCTGCCACACTGCATGTGTGACAGTAGTGATGATGATATGGTGAGATGGGTGTACGTGGTCAACTGACCTGCTTCCAGGAACTTTTAGGGTCAAATAATAAACTAGAAATGACCTCTTTTCATCTCATCTATTCTCTTTTACTTCTCCCTCTGTTTTCTACCATTACTTTTTCTTTCCTTTCTTCTGCTTTCCACCCTTTATCCTCTTGACTCCATCTTTTTCTCCCTTACGCTTTCTCTCCTCTTCTCTCCCCTTTCCATTCCTTTTGTCCTTTCCTTGTTTCTCACTCCCTTTTTCTTTTATCGTCACTGTTCCTGTCATTTCCTTCTTTAAATTTCCTGTCCTTTCTTGGTTCACCTCTCCTTTCCATGTTTCTCCCCTATTCTCCTGATGTCTCCTCTTATTTTCTACACTCCTCCCCCAATCACTGCCACTATCATCTTTACTTTCTACTTCCTACCCATGTGCTTCAGGGAAAAGGCCATGGCTGCAAAAAAAGAAGAAGCATGAAACAGAGTCAGCTGTATCCTCCCTCCTCCATCACTGTACTCCACATCACACCCTGAGCCACACTACAAATCTCCCCTCGTCCTCACCAACCTCCTCCATCACACTTCCTCGCCTCCTCCTCAACTGATTGTTTGAACAAAGATATCAGCCTTGTGGAGGCAGATATCACTTCTTTTTTTTGTCACATTGACGTATGCAGCTCTTAAATACTTGCCATTTGTTTTACATTTCCGCTTTCTTGGCTCTCTTTGTAACTAGATGCAGGAAACCCAGCAGCAATGTGCGTACATAAGACCCACACTTTGCCTGATATGAGTCATTGTCATTCATTCAGATGCAAGTTTCCTCTCAAGACAGAAAAGGATACAGGGACAAGTAGACACAGATCTACAGCTCAGTTCTCACAATACATAAATTGATATTAGAGAATGTACCCTTTATAATTTGCTGCATTTTCCATTTGTTGATTAAAAAATAATTTGCAAACAAAATCAGCTGAGTTTCACAGACGTTAAAATGTATTTTAAAAATTTGTTATAACATGAATAATTTTCACTGTTTACCATTTCTCTTGCACAACCAGCTCATTTATTCTCTGATGTTTATGGTATATTTTGGTTACTGGCCTCTGAGTGATTGTGAGCAGCTGTGCATTTCATTTAAATTTTTTTTTTTTTTATGTGGTTCCCTGGAAAATCAGCAAGCACTTTGTAGAAGCTAATAGGATTCAGCAAATAGAAAAACAAAATACTTTTCTACATGCAGAACATAACAAACACAAGAGCATGTGGTCCAACCAGTTTCCGATATACGTAAACAAACAAAAGCACACTCAAATTATCAAAACATTGTGGTGATAACATAGACACATAGTGTGTGCCATATTAACTAGAACAAATTACACTGATCAGCCTGATGCTAACCAACTGACAGGTGAAGCAATAAGTATAATATAACAGCCCAGCAATAAGTCCTTCTTTCATGAGAATCATTATGTTCCGTTCAATCTGATTGAGAGCGATATTGATTTATTTTCATGGCCATTATGGAGACTGTCATTTGTGGTGCTGTTGAACTGCATTGGGTTATACTGAGAGGTGTTCCTGATATTTTGTCCCTCCCATTTAAATGAGTTGGTTTGCCAAAATATTAGGAACACCACTGACTATAACCCAGTGCATTTCAACAGCACCACCATTTAATTAAATCAGCACTTCTCTCAATCAGATCAGTTAACAACTGAACATTATAATCCTCACGATGGGAGTATTTATCGCAAGACTCTAGTATTACACTTAATACTTCAACAGCCAGTGGTTTCAGTGTTATGGCTGATCAGTGTATTGTACTCTACATGTAGCAAAGGAGCAGTAAAAGGTTGGCTGACACAACAAAATAATCAGCCTTGTTTTACCAGGCAGCTGAAACTAATGCCGTTTCTGGGAAAGCAGCGTGGCTGGCACACCTGTTGGTCTGCAGGGAAATGCATCTTTTGTAGTCTTATGAGGCTGTTTGTGTCTGTGTGCTTTCATGTCCCCCCAAAATTTTGATTGTGAGGGTTATTTATTTTGATGTGTGACGTATGGCTCTGAGGGAGGGGACTCGCGGGGACAGAACAGCCGTGAGGGAGTGTGCCTTGATCAAATTAGTCTTTCTAATTTAATCTGTTCACAGCACTTGGACTCCATCATGGTTTATTCAGTAAGGTGAGAATACTAATTGGGCCCCTGTTTCTCTCTCTCTCCCCCTCTTTTTCTGTCTCCTTTCACCTACTTTGGCACACGTTTGATTTATTTCTTCATCCTCGTCTCCCCACCTCCGCACTACAACACACTCTCGCTTCCCTTTGCCTTCTTCTCCTGTTTTTTGATCCTGTTCATCTACAAATCCCCAACCGCTCCTCCCTTACCCCATCTCATCCTCCTGTAAAACCTCTCGACCCTTCTCTGGGCTTCTCCACCTGTCTCCACTGTCACTGTAGTAGAGGTGCTGGACCAGCAGAGGGTGCTGAGGACTGGCTGCTTGGTGACCGGGGTGCACACTCCACCCATCCGACGTAACAGCAAACTGGCCAGCCTGGGGCGCATCTTCAAGCCCTGGAAGTGGAGGAAAAAGAAAAATGAGAAGCTCAAGCAAAGTTCCACAGGTACAGGGCAGGTTGTTTGGGTGGAGGGGGGGCTGTCGCCTTCCAGGTTACAAACACTCACATCAAATGCCCACATTTTTCCTCATCTCCTCTAATGAATTAGGTTAGGAAGACCTAATGAGAAGTTGTGGGTGAAAAGATGTGGCAAGTCATGCTTGAAACATTTGAATTAAGTCAGATCTCATCAATTTATAAAGACGCCTCTGAGGAGTTTTACACATTCTCACTTTGCTGAAGCCACACAGTTGCGCAGAACAACATAGTTTATATTTTAAAAACGTAAAAGAAAGAAATTGCATGCTTGTGTAGCACTGAGACATAGCTTTTAATTTGCTGTTGCTATAATAGGTGGTTATAAGGTCACGAGTATATGACTGACATCAGTCTCATAATATTAACTGGAATATTTGAAGTTGAACAAAATTTAACATTCTATTAAATCACATTTGAAAAATCTAATTAAAGTTGATGTAATAAATCGTGTTTCAATGTTATGTGTTACATCAGACATCTCAGTGTGTGCCTCATGTATTATATTTGAGTCACAAGCATCTGGTTTTCTTTATCAAAAAGAAAAAGTCAGAAATAGCACGACTTCTCGCTCTTTTTGTACAACAAAAGAAAAATGTTCACATTGCATTTAGTTTAAGAAAGAAAAAAAATTCACATCAATACAAGCAAGTATAAGTGATGTAAGTTTGTTCTACGTTGTACAATGAGCAAAGGGATGTCATAGTTTGCTAACATATTTGTTTTGATTTGGAAACAGACTGGGGAAAGTGAAAGTGATTTTTTTTTTTTTTTTTTTTTTTTTTTTTTTGTATTGTGTAGCAGATGGCATCATTTTTTCATTCAGATTGTTAGAGGAGTTTTTTTGAGGGCCCTGAATGTTCCTTCAGAACAAAAGTATGTGTCAAAGGCCTTCTGGGTTTAGCAAAGTTCACCTGGTGGCTCAAACCCTAATGGTAACACACAAGAGACACAAGCTCAGGCTACATCAGACAAAGTCCAAAAACTGGACATGTGGACAATTGAATTTTCTAAAATAATAATACAATATGATCCGATCATTGTTCTACTCAAATATGATAAACAGTAATATTGATTTGTCTCACAGTCACCTTGTGTGTCTGCTTTTAAAAGGAGCATTATATTTGCTGAACACAAGGCTAAATGTGATGCTCTTGCTGTAATGGAGAGTGCTCGCCTGAAAATCAAGGTGACTGAAAGAGGGAATGTCATTTAGAGAAAACCCAGCTGGTCACATCAGAGGTCTCCTGCAGTGTTTGTCTGTCCACCCTCATTTTAACTGCTCTAACTCTATAGACACCTTGTCCGTTTAAAAATGCAGTCCGATTGGGTGAAAAGTTCAAATGAATCCTTTCCAATACACTAAATAAAATAGTAACACATTCTTTTCTCCATTCACAGATGTAGCATTATCCAGTGGTCTTCTATGCCACGACCTGAGCTCCCCCACCCAAGGCTGCTGCTCAGATGGTTCCCACTTGCTCGGAGGATTTGGGGGACCTTTGAATCCCAACCTCACAGTCAGCAGCGTGGAATACCTTGGTCCTGAGGAGGAGCACCCCCCTTCAGGTGGGACAATCCCGCGCTGTACTCAGTGCCAACCAATCAATGAACATTATGGAACTGAAAAAGCAACAGATGAGGGGAAAATGGATTTGTGAAGTGGCGAGGGTGTTTCAGCTTCAAGAGATCGATGTGAGATTGTAAAAAATTGCTACAATCAATTTGATAAAGTGCTTTAAACCAGTCTAAATAAAAATGGAGGGATTCTGTTTCCTTTCAACATAAACTGACAAAAACACATTGATGCTATGATATGATTGAATTAGTTGCTTTATGTGTACATCATAAGCAAATGTTTGAATCACCTGCACATATTTGTTATTGTTTGTACAATCCGCAATTATGTGAACCAAATTTGTACAAATGTGCCACCAGAGAGCAGCAAAGACAATTGAATGTCCCCTTTCCCCCTCATATGCTATAGGAGATCTACAATATGGATATTTGTATCAAAAACCAGTACAATACAGAACATTTCAGAATGGCTCGTAAAAATTCTCACCATTTGAACTAGTGGAAAAAACATGTTCATTTTAATAAGTTTCTCTGTCTCTGATAGTATACTCCATTCTTCTTTTAATTTGGATGTACCTAAAAGTGTTTTCACCTTTTGTATTAATCATAACTCTAATTTTAAAAACACTCCTCTACAAGCCGTTTCAATCAGCTGCCATCATTTTAACAGAGACATTGTATTCATTTTTTGTGCAGTAAAACTCTGTTTACTTACATTTTAAATGTGTCTTTTTAATGTCCTTCAGTAGCTGCCCCTCTCCAGGACTGTGACCGGGTGCAGGAGACTGTATCACTACCGCCGGAGGACGGAGATGAGGAAGTGCACCCTGCTGGGGATTTACCTGAGGGGCTGCAGGACATGGGAGAGCAGATGGAAGAAAGATCAGAGGAGGAGATTCCTCCAGTAACTTCCCCACCACAAGTACCTCCAAAACTTCTGCCCCAGCTGAGTATAGGAGATGGTGAGTGTTTCCCGGTTAAGTAACAGTCATTTTATCGACTATAGAATAAATGTACACTCGCATAGCAGCTGTATTAAACTTGCTTTGGCTCAGTTTAAACTATAAATGGGTAAAACATTTAAAAAAACGGAATAAATGTTTGATCAACTACAACAAACACAGATGTTTCTTTACATCTTCCTTGAATGGTTTTCATGAATGTACTGATGCCAAAATGTAAAAATACACCTACTCAGATAAAAGGACTACATTCAGAATCTTAATTAAGTAAAGCACTATCAGCAAGATGGGTTTAAAGTAGAAAATACTCATTCTGTACACATATGACTGCAGGATTTTACTGTTGTACCTGGTTGAGGTGGAGTGACCTTTAACTGCTCAATGCAGTCGGATAGTTTAGTTCAACAGTGTCTAGGGTTCAATCCCCTCCAAAGGGTCACAAGATCCGGTAAATCTGAAGGGTCTTGAGATGATGGAAAAAAATAAGTTTTGCTACTTAAGTATGTATTTATTATTTGGACTTATGTCTAAGCTTTTTTTTTCTTTTTCTTTTTTTTACGTTTTGGATAATTTGACCTCTTTGGGTTTTAAACAGTTATTTAAATGAGACAGTTTGAAACATCTAGAGGAGAAATGTCTCTTTGTGGAACTGCTCACAACTCATAAACATCTAGACCTGTTTTATTCTAAACAATCACAAGTCAAAAAGTTTTGAACCACTGCTTTAGTGTATTGTTTTTGTGGAATTCATTTTCACATGTTTAAATGTGATAATGCGTTAATCTAAAAAGTAAGCAGTAAGAATGTTCAGTAAATGTAGTGCAGTAAAAAGTACAGAATTGGATTAGAAGTGAAATGGCAAAAAAAATGGCAAAACTCAAGTAAAGACACACTGACTGAGCTGAGCCACATTTTCAGACATTTCATACAAAGTTCAAGGATAGACTGCAGATTGCAGATCTTATTTCTTTGCAAGAAAATGTCTGGAGTTTATTTTTTACGGCGTTCATATTTTTCCTCCAGATGTTGTTTTCCTTCCATATTCAACAGATGTACCAGATGTACTGTAGACTCTCAAATCTCATAAGCAAGAATGTAAACTTGCTCAGCATTCAAACCCTGCTCACACATGTGAAGATAATAAAACACGAGAAGAGACTCTTACTTAACCACCAGTGTTTGTCTGCTGGTCCTCCCACATCAGATTCAGGCCCTGTGTCACTTCCTGCTCACCTGCCCAACTCCTACCTCCCCAAGGAGCCTCCACCCAGGGCCACAGAAAGTATGGCTTCAATGGCGCTGCCGCTACGAGGGCCCCTGGCCAACTCCTCAGGGTCCCCACATCTAGGCAATATGATGCATCCTCCCATGCCCCCTAGCTGCATTATGGAAGAACTGCAGAGAGCCTTCGCTTCCAAGAACAGGCAGGAGAGGTGAGTCTTCTGAGCTGTCCCCATACATCTGTTACTTACTGTCAGTACTGGATTGCTACTGGGCTCTATTCTTGGTCCATTACTATTTACTTTGTACATAAACAGCATTCCTCCTACTCTTCCTACACTCTCCTAGTATTTTAATGATTTTTCTTTCTGAGTTTTATATATCCAAGTCCATTCCAGCACAGATTTGTACTCATCTTTATTCTGCATTTGAACAATTGTCTCTTCTTAAACACATCCTTCTCTTAAAAGCAGAAAACACATACTACTAATCCCATCCAGAGAATATGATGTCATCAGCCTGCTTTCTTCTTCTCTAGTGTTTTTAAATGTAAACAGACAGGAAAAAAAGAAGAAGAAGAAGGGGAACTCTGCAACTCTGCAGCCAGACATCAAAGGAAGAATTCCATTCCATGTGTATTGTGACATCATCAGGGCACTATATAAAGCATCAGCTGATCAGGCAGTCAGGTCATTCTAATTTAGTCTATCACCAAGTGACAGCACTGTGAGGAAAAGTAACACACCGACCACTGAGACCACTGATACAGACATCCGTTCAACGACGAGCAACAATTCCAAGGAAGATTTCTGTGATGCCACTCACTGACAAAATGACCAGTCCAAAGCCAAGGTACGACAGGTTCAAGCAGCAGAGAGTAGAAAGCCAAGACAACTCCATGGAGCGCAATATGTTCCTTCAGGAAATCAGACGGCTCAATGAGTTGTTGGAAACGGGAAGAGCCAACTGCTTGGCTGAAAAGTTCAAGGTCACCCAACTTTTGGAGAAGCTGAATGAAACAAGGACCCAGCTCAAGAAACAAAAAACGCTGAAGGAGATGTACATCAACAGAGGCAAAGAAACAAAGAAGGAGCTGGAGAGGCTGGAGAAGTACTCTCATGAGAAAACTCTCAGCATCGCCAAGATTGCTACGCAGGTGAACAAAGCCATCAAGCGCAAAAAGAAAAAAGACTTGCAGAAAGACTATGAGGAGCTGCAGGTGGCTTATAAAGTCCTCCAGGAACACCATTCAAGTGAACTACAGGCGATGAACAACAAATGCGAGGCTCTAAAAAAACAAATGGAGGAGGTCAAGGTTTGGTACCAGGAGCTGAGCAAGAAGTATGAAACTGAAGTCCTCGCACTAAAGCAGCAAAATGACTTCCTTCTTCAGGAGCTCAAGACAAAGACGCAGTGTCACGCAGACACAGTGTCACAGGACCTGCAGATCATGAAAGACCTGAGAGCTGAGCACAACGCCATCTGTCAGAAGATGGCCCAGGACATCGCAGTGCTGCAACACACTTCCTCTCAGAAGATGTGTTTTCAAGAAGAACTCGAGGGGCTGAAATCTCAGCTCAACGAGCAGATGACCGCCAACCTCCAGCTCACCACCGAACTCAAGGAGACAGAGGACTGCAGGCCCCCACGGAGAAAATTGCCAGGCGTAAAGAACCGCAAGAGCAGGAGGCGTCCATCCCCAATGGCTCACCTGATCTGAGGATACCCCCAGAGACAACAAAGCAACCCTCAAAATGGAAAAGAACCCGCCATCTCCTGGCTTTGAGGAAAAAGAAGTCCTCATCCAATGGAGGCACATAAGCAGACGACTCCCTGACCCAGCCATCCACCCACGAACCAAGCAACCCAAACACCCACCCATCTATTCTCCCTTCCTCCCTCCCACCCACAATCCCACAATAAATCAACAAAACCTTAAAAAAAAACAAAAAAACCTCTGAGGAAAATGTCTGTGAACCTACTCGGACAAGGAGTCTGTAACCTGGTCAAAAATAAATAAAAAATAAAGTACAATAATTTGATGAAGATAAATTCCTTCATATATAGCTGCATACTAGTTGACTTCTAAAGAACATGTTTTAAAGTGCAGGTGTAGAGTTGGGCACAGATGGTAAATACCAGTATCAAGGTCCTGCTAATTTTTTCTTTTCAATATTTTTTAAAGATTTTAAAAGATTGTGTAATTTAATCTCATTAGTTAAATTCATGCAGGGCTACAGAAAGTGAGCTCTTGTGATATTGTAGGCTGCACGGGAACTATTTCATCTTACAGTCATGAGTGAACAACACTTATTTTAAAGCGATGGGTTACATACTTAAAAATGTCAGCACTGGATACAACTGACGTCAGTCATCTGAAACTGTAGTTCATATTTAGGCATAAGGTGTGTGATCATGATCATGAAATAGAGGTAGATTTATCGTTTAAAAAAATCCATTGGATTGTTTGAGGACCAGATCACTGATCCTTCGGGCCCTCAAAATGCACGTCTAATAACTGATTCATCAGAGATTCAGAAAATAAGTGGGAAAAAAAAAGTGAACTCACAGTGTCCTTGACCTTTGACCGCCAAAATCTTTTCAGTTCATCCATTTGTCAAACTGAATATCTATGCCTGGTATGTAATTCACTGGAGGTGACCAGTTCACACTGAAATCAGGTTTACTGTTTTCTACTCATTTTAAACAGCATGAATAAAATAAACTCTGAAACATACGTATATCTGAATCTGTATGAATTTACATTGCAAATGAAATAAGATGATGCTATGATGAATATATTGTTTTTATATATAGTTAATTTGTGCACATGAGTGTTTAGACATAGATGTATATCTGTAGTGTGATTTAGACCCACTGACAAGCAAATTAGATAAAGCCAGAACTCCCTTAGCTAACACATTATAGTGTTAGAGAAGAGGTTGAGTATTTCTGCAGTCTTTTTTTTTTTTTTTTTTTTGGGGGGGGGACAACAACTGTATTCTGCTTCAGTGTAGCCTACATATATGTGACTGGAGGAGGTTTGCGTAGGTGTTGTTGGCTACATGATCTAACTTCGGTCCGCATGCTTTTTTGAAGTAGCTTGTGTTCTGAAGGTGATGTGGAGCTGCAGTAGACGTCTGATTCCTGGTGTCCTCTCATGGGACAGGAAGCACTGCCGCTCATGAAACACACGGCAATGACTTTGTTCAGACCAGAAGAGTAGATGCAGTAAACTAAATTATAGAGGGTTGATGATGGTCTCAAAAATCGGTGTTTGCAAAACTACACAAGAGGCACATGTCGTTTCCTTAAAGTGGTTCCAGTCTATGTTAAATGGCATCCTAAAAATCACGTGTTAACAGTGTGACAGTGAATCCTTTGTTCAGTTTGTGGCCTTATTCTTACAAATACTTGGGAACCTGACGAGACAGTCGACTTTCCTTCAAGATTCATATTCAATATTAAGCTCAAAAAGTAAAAATAGAGCTAGATTTATATTATGGAATTAAAGTCTGTCTTTTGTAAACAACAACAAAAAATGATTTTACACGTTATCGTTAAAGATGAATTTCACACCCATCATTGTTCTCTGTATCACAAGATGGACTTCCTTGCCCTCAAAAAAATACATAATAATCTCACAGTATTCATCTATAAATCGCTACTGTTAAAGCCTCTAAACTGCCTCACATCTCTTATCACATTTAAATCTTGTGAGGACAGTACACGATCCAATAGAAGAAGCTGCATTACCTGATGGTTTCAATGACTCTTGTAACTTGTTTTGTTCATTTTTGTGGTTATCTGGTGTCTTGGAAAAGGGACTTCAGTCTCAGTTAGAGTCCCGATAGAGTTAAATTCATAAGCATCCTCACTCCGATATTCTGGCACTGCGAAAAACAATCGTATCCCACTGTTGTTAAAGAAATGGATGGGTTTAATGAAAGATTTCTTCAAGACTACCATAATATAAACTGTACATTATGATAAGTATCGGATTACTATAAATGTTGCTCACAAACCCCCTAATTTCTGCCAGTACAACCATCTATCAAGTCTGAACTAAAACGTCCCCCTTGAAGAAAGTATTGCTTTGTGGAATGACATCCGGACATCCATAACATCGTCCAAATCAAGATGTTAAATTTCTCTCGTCCAACAGTCATCAGCATTATGTCCCTCTCCCTGTGTCCCCTCAGTGTCCACGAAGGGTGTGAGCAGGGCTCACCTCCGCGGCTGTGGTGCTCTGACGGACGGCTGTCTCGTTCCTGCAGCTCTGAGAACCAACACACGTCGTCTCTGGGGGGCAGCTACGTGGGGGGTGGAGTGTCCGACTGGCCCAAGAAGGAGGCGGAGGAGAACAAGGAGAACGTGCGGCTGGACCAGTGCTTCTCCAACGCCTCAGGCCTCCCCACCGACCTGGACGGCTGGAATGATTCTGTCATCTCTGGTGGGTCAAAGAGCTTGAAAAGTGTGATTTAAAGCGGAGGCTGTAATGTGGATATGGACACAGTACAGTACATATTGGTTTTCAAATGAGACAATGACAACGAATTTGGAAATCTTACATTTTAACATTGATCACTGGTAAATAAAGCTCGACTGCAGCAACATGCCGCCCTATCCTTAAAACACCTCAAGTTCAAGTTAAGACTTTGCCCCTTTACCCTGAAAGTCATTGCCTCATTACAAATCCAATTAGCTACAGTGAAGCAGAGCGATAGAAAAGAGCCTGTTTAAACACGTCTAAACTTCACCGTGAACAGTGGTCAGTTGGTGGGGACGTGTGTTGGGATGAAGCGGTCACTAGCATTGGTGCATTTGGGGATTCGTTTAAAGTGTAGCCGATAGGCCTATTTGCGTATTGTTGAGATATGAGAAGGGATCAAATTCTCACAAAGGCTCCTGATAAATAAGTCTTCTTTGTTTTAATGAATATATTTATGGCTGCAGGCACACTTCCTCGCAGGCTAAGGAAGGAGTTGCTGGCGGTCAAACTACGAAACAGGCCCAGCAAGCAGGAGCTGGAGGACAGGAATATCTTCCCAGTAAGGAGCGATCAAGAGCGCCAGGAAATTCGCCAGCAGATTGAGATGAAACTTGCCAAGTAAGCAAATACATCTTCTCTAGATTGCTATTTATATCTCTGGAATATTAGTGATGAATTTTTTGGAATAACTGTAATAAACTTTTGCACTGGTCATTTTTTGAACACCAGGTTGCATAGTGTATTGTGTCTTGTGACGTGTTAAATTCATCAGTATCACAGCGTCTCTTTGTTCTTGCTGATATTGTAGTTAAAACCTCTGATATTACTCTGCACTTAAAACAATTCCCAAGTAATCCATGGTGCAACAACGCAATGCAATGACAGATCTGGGCAATGTGGCCACTATATATGCATAATTGTCTCCGTTACATAACACCTAAGCGTGGGTGGAGGTGGGATAAAAAATTTAAAAAAAAAGGAATAAAAAAAAAAAAAATCAGATCTAATTGGATTATCTGATTGTTTTCCACAGGCTTAATTTAACTTGTGCAATCAGAAGATACTGTTTGGGTGTAATGATGTTTACTCAAGGCCAGTCCTTGTCTGGGAAGCCTCTCTGTTATATTCCACCCCGGTACTTCACTACCTTAAGTAGAACTGAGGGAAATGCTCTTTTGGGAGAAGAAATACACACATGTCCAGTAAATCCTACATGCTTCAAATTGCCAATCATTCTCGCAGTTTTTGGAGAACAGCAAGTGCAGAGACACTGCTTCCAGGAAATATCTTGGTAAAGAAGCCCCGCGGATGTTTTTAAGCTACAAGGACATTAATAGAACGGTTTCTTTTTCTCTCTCTAATACAAGTGAGTAACTTAATGTCCAAATGCCTGACAGCAGTGGTCTCAAGTGTGAATGTGTCACAAGACTCGGGCTCTTTAACACCGCCGTATCAAACGGGCGCACCACAGAGTTACATAACCTGCTGTGCAATATCTCGCAGCCAAGCACAGAGTGCCACCCACACTTTCCACAGAACAACATCTATCGTCTGTCTGAGACAGCTAATAATACTGGCCTCTTCTCCTCCTCCTCCTCCTCCTCATCTTAGATTCAGTGGAAGAAAATGTTTTATTGTTCTTTGAGAGAAGAAATCTAGGTACTCTGAGGTTTGTGAGCAAACATCATGTATAAAGGCGAGGAAGGGAGCAGTTTGCATAAGAACCAGCACGGCCGCCGCTGTTTTCGGACGGAGAGCTTCCACTTGTAGCGCAGCAATGAGAAGCTACTTGTTACATAAAGACCCACTTCTACACAACACTGAGTGCAACTGATTTCCTCCTTTGATTTGTAGCTCTTTGAATTTCTAATGATCTAAGGAAGGTCAAGGATCGTTACTGCGGCTTTATTTGCGAGTGCCTTTGCGCTGCACAATTTTTTTTTTTTTTTTGAGGATAATCCCAGCTAAATATAGCACATATCAGACAAGTGGAAGAAAAAAAACTACCCCGGGCATTCATACTGAATGACAAAACAATCCATCACAGATCTTAAAAGTTCAACCCGCTGTCCTTTCCATATTCATCTGCAGCTCCCGATTAAAAAACCCTGCAGTTTCATTTGCTGCCGATCAAGCAGAAAAAGCCATCAGGACTTATGGTGGATAATAACACCTTGTCTCTCCATTGTGTCAGTGATAGATGACCTTTCTATCTTTAGAGACTCCCCACCTGGCACTTGTGCTGCAGCCGCGCTCTGCTGTTTCTAATCTTAGCTCCTGACACTGTTCAATAATGCATCTCCCCATGCACTCCCCCCTCTCTCTCTCTCTCTCTTGCTCCATAAATGTCGTGGAGTTATATCAGCAGAAATAATAGCAGGGTAGGAGGAGGTGGGGCCCTGCTACTGTACACGGGAAAAAAAACCCAAAAAAAACAACAAAGAAAGCTAGAAGGGGCCAATTTTGTGTACTTGGCGCAGTTGGCAGCTCAAATAAAAGACTGAAAAGCCTCTGACACCCACACGTCGATTTTGCGTTCTTTTGTTTGGATTTTTCATTCCTCCCCCGGCTGACATAGTTAGGTTTTCTATTCTAACTCATTTTATTGTAGAACATCCCAAGTGTCAAATGGAAATCCTTGTGCCCACAAGCGTCATCTTGGTATTCCGGGAATGTCTTTTAAAACGCATACTTTTTGTGGGAGAAAAAAAAAAAAAAAAAAAAAAAACAGAGCAGTGGTGTTCTCATTTTTCTAAATAAACCATATTGTGTCACCTGAGAGCAGTTTTGCAATAAGGTTTAGTGAATCATTTGGCTCCTGTAAAAGCAATTCAGAATTTAATAGTGGCAATGCTCTCCAAATTATTCAACTTGCCAACAAAGACAAAAAAAAAAAGAGAAGGTGGTCTGTTTCTAAAAATAGCCACTGATGCTCTGTAAAGCACATACTGCTTGATGGTAGTAGTGAAATCCCCCCTTCCCGTGTTACTAGGGAGAAGTGAGAATTTCTGCAGGAAGACTCTTTAAGATACCAAGTGTTGTTGCTAAGCAACTCCCCGACCAGGTCAATAACACCGTGGATACGGTCGTATTCGCTGGGGCTTTGCAAGTGAATTTCCATTTCATCTGTTTGAAGTGAAATATTGTCAGAGCTGCAGAAACAATTTGTCTTTCAGTTTGTTTATCGAGGAGTCGTGAGGCAAAGGAGAAGTCACGCCGGGCTGTTTCCCACCTGATCAGGTTGTCAGATAGTGGCATAAAACGTGCCTGATTTGATCAGAAACAGCTTTGATCAGAAGGAGAACTCTACACGGGACTTCAAGGGGAAAGAAAGAAAACACTGGAAACTGATTTGTCGTTTTGTTAGAGGATTTCTTTCCACGTCAAAATACAAATGAGAAATTGATGTAATTCCTACACACTGACTTTTGCAAAATGCTGAAATTGCTCAAGACAACTTTCTTGGTGTTGGTGTTCCACATCTAATTGTACTTCACTGTTGGGAGTCAAGCTATTGAATTATTCCTTATGCTATTTGTGGATGTCTAGTCATACATGTTAATTAACAAAGACGTATTGCTTGGCTGCTCTCATTACGCTGTACAGTATTGAGTGGAAACGGAGTATTTGGGAGGGGTTGAAAAACAACACACATCACTAGATGGATAGTTCCGCTTGCTTTCTTTCCTGTCAGTTTTGTGTCGCTTTAGTGAAAAGCATGTACAGAAAAGAAACCCCCGACAAGTGCTTATCAAACAGGGCAGTTGAGGACTTTTTTTTTTGTGTTTAAATGGTGGAATCTGTTGTTACATAAGTGTGATTGTAAAACAGTTGGAAGTCCCACTTACATCACATTCACAGATAAGAATACAATAATTCAATTAGCTCCTATATCCCTATCTACCCTGTGATAAACACACACACACACGACCACCGTGACTGCTTCATGTGAGTCTTGTGGGTGTCCAGGTCTCAGTTGATGTGACCTAACTTTGATCTTTTACAGGACAGAACTATAAAGTGGCCAGAGTTATCTTGGTTGAGGGGATAAAGAGAGTCTTGCTGTGTGGCGGCATTTTGCCCTCTCTGTCCTTTCCACCTCTGGAGGTGCACTGCGGTGTGTGCCACATGCTGTCTGAAGCTGAGCCCTTTGTGCAGCTCACATTTATTATTTATACAAAGCACACATGCAAAGGGATTCTGGTTAAAAAAAAAAAAAAAAAAGGGACTTTGGAGACCTTTCGGATGCTTTGATGGTTAAGTTACAGCACGAGGCTGCTTTAACTAAACTGATAGCAGCAATAAAATCATTATATTGCACTATACGATTGTTTTACATCACAAGTTAAGAGTATTTTAAATCAAGTATTGTAGTCCACGTTTGAAATACATTTCTCGCCCTCCTGTAAAAAAAAAAAGCATCTCGACTAAAAATAAATTAAACTCGTGCAACAAAGTGGGTGATACGAGCGTGCCGGTAGTACATCGGGAGGAGGTTGGGGATGCCGTGAGTGGGAGCCGGTTAAGCTCCGCCTGCTACAAATTATGCATGCAGTAACCGGGGAGACTGGGGGGAGTCGCGCCCCAGCAGCGCATCACGACTCGGTTCAAAAGCGCTCGTGGCGAATAATAGAGAAGAGTGCCCGCGCTGCCGCGGCGGTGTAGAGTAAAATCAACACGGCGGCTGAACCTGGGATGCAGCACGCTCACACCGAGAAATAATTCGGTGGCGAGTTCTCTAAACGAGAGAATTGCGCTTCGCTGATTGTTCCAGATGTGGGGCGCGCCTCTGCCGAAGAATCACAGCCGCGGTTTGGATGCGAGATGGAAACATAGGGGATTCCTCTCGAGAACGCGCACAGTGAAGAAACTACAGCCGGTTTAAAAAAAAAAAAAGAGGACAAAACTGTTGGGAAGTCAAAATGGTTCAAAACGTGGTTCTGGTGTTTCTTCGCAGGAGGCTGAGCCAGAGGCCGAATGTGGAGGAGCTGGAGAGTCGGAACATCTTGAAACGTGAGTTCAGATATCCCGTTTCCAAACTACCGTCTCTTCTCGCGAATGTACTCGTGTTTAAAATGGAATATGCGTATTTAAAACACGTCTATAGTATGACAGGGATGTTGCATTAAAGATGGCACAGATTGTCTGGTGGTGTGCATTATTCAAGACCCAAAGAACGCATGAGTGCACATTCCCTTTCTGTACTCTAAATATTGTTTAAGGGGAAACTAATATAATATAATATAATATTGCTTTTTGGCTTGCTGACTTAATAGGATTTCTAATTTGTGTTTTCTTTTTTCTCAGAGAGAAATGACCAGACAGAACAAGAAGAGAGAAGGGAGATCAAACAGCGGCTAAACAGAAAGGTGTGACTGAGTATTACACATATATTTAAAAAAAAAAAAAAAAAAAAAAAAAAAAACGAACACCGAACCAATATCAAGCAAATACACATTATGGTCATAAAGCACATTGAGAATCTGATCCCTTCAAAGTAAACAGCAAATGTTTGAGATTTTCTTGTGTTCCAGCTCAACCAGCGGCCCACAGTAGATGAACTGCGAGACAGAAAGATCCTAATCCGCTTCAGTGACTATGTGGAGGTGGCCAAAGCTCAGGACTACGACAGGAGAGCAGACAAGCCCTGGACTCGTCTCTCAGCGGCAGACAAGGTGTGTATTTGTGCCTGAACACAGTCAAGATTACGGCCCCATGTTGACCTTTATGACATGCCACGAATCACTTGGATTTATCAGCAAAACAAGTTCCATATGTAGGTCAGTCTGATTACAAAAAAAAAAAAATCCCCAATTTCTGTGACCCGGTGCTCAAGACTATCACCACTGCATGATGCCGGTATCAGCTTAGCTCGCAAAATCCCCCGTTCTCTTTAAAATGTTTTGCCTGATTATATTTTTTCTTGGTCCTGTTCCCACTTTGCTGTGCAGAGGTTGCAGCACCCCGGTGGCTCAGGATGCACTTAGGGATGCACTGACGGTTGTTTTTCCACTCCCCCCCCCCCCCCCCCCCCCCCCCCCCCCCCCACAGGCCGCAATCCGAAAAGAGCTGAACGAGTTCAAAAGCACAGAGATGGAAGTGCATGCCTCAAGCAAACACCTAACGAGGTCAGTATTGTGAAGTGTGTGTGTCTGTGCGTAGTGTTTGGAAATGCATGCATGTCTATTCTGGGCTGCCGCAGTCTAAATTTAGCTCTCCTTGCTCATCGAGCGAGCACTGCGGAGCTAAAGATAGATGGGAGTGCTTCTAAACTGGGGAGGGGGAGGTTTGTCCTCTGGAGAGCTCGGCGCTGCCGGGCTTGGAGAAATGATGAAATGCTACGGTGTCCTTGGCTGAGCTTGTTTGGAAAGCAGGGGGACCTTGTTGTGAGTTGTAACAGTGAACCAGAGGGAAGATAAGAAGGACAGCACATGTCCAAGCCTCTCAGCAAATTTATTGGCCGGGCTTAAAATAGCTCCCCAGAACTGATTCATGGCTGCAATAATAGCGATGACAAAGGCACCCTCTGCGCTCACGTTTCGTACCTTTCCCCCTTTACACACGGTTTCACCGCATGTTTTGTCTCCGCAGGTTCCACCGGCCGTGAAAGTGGGGAGTTTCTTCTGTGAAGAAATGCCGAGCTGAGAAATTTTCTGGAGCTGCTCGAAGCTGCTCAGTGGTGACAGTTCAAAGAGCCTGGAGCCTTTTCGTCTTCAGCGTGTCTTTAACATTCTTCCAGCACCCTCGTATTATCCGTATGAAGGCGCGGGAGAGAAGATGAGGGTGATGTTTGTGGCAGTGTGTCCTGGAGACTACTGGATGCCAAATGGAAGCTGGCTGGTGAAAGAGACTTTGATGGAGCCTCTGACTCTCAGGACAAGAGCGGAGGGGGAAAAAAAACAAAAAAACAATCCCGTCATTCAGTCATTGTTGTTTTTTTTTGTACTAATTCATGAACTCCTTTGACAAGGCGGTGTGAATCCGTGTAGTGGGAAGAAGTTGTGCATGTGACCAGCTTCACATTTTCTTAACTGATGAATAGTGTGTCACTTGGACTGTGTAAAGACTGTGCAGTCTGGGGGAGGTAGTATTGGGGATGAATTTGATATCAACTGTACATACAGTATGTCAATCGGAATGGGACCGTCAATGTCTTCACTGAAAAGAGAAATACCTTTGTAAGCACTACTTGTCTTCAAAATACAAGGTCTTTTTTTAAGAATGGCTTATCTCGTTTGTTTTTTTAACACTTTTATTTGCAATTTAAGAATAAGGTTAAAGAATTATTAAAAAGCAACGAGGATCTCCAATGTTTAGTTTTTCAGTGCTTAACTAACCTACATGAACAAATCAGGAATTTATATTGAAATATCACAGAGCCACAAAGACACAGAAAAGCGAATTACCTTTACTTACTAACAGTCACACCAAAAATGATTGAATTTATAAATAACATTTGAATAACAAAACATTACTAATAAAAAAATCGAACATAAAGGAACAACACATCCAGGTCAGAATAAACTGAACACATCTGCAGACAATGAAAGCAGAACCTGGAAAGATTAACACTGCATACAAACTTAAAATCAGCACAGGTCAGTGTGCATTACACAATGAAATACACAACCTGGTTTATTGTGTCCAGACCTCAGTCACGACTAAAGTGGACTCCATCAGGGGAAAAACAAAGCATGCAGTCCTCTCTTCACACTCTGGATCTCCCCTTCTTGCTACAGACGGCACACAAGCACAAAGAAACAACCAGGACAGACAATTTAAAATGTTACACAACATAGTCTGAGTCATAAATTCTTCCAATACTGGATGTCACGTAAAGGCTTTCAGAGGAGAATTTTTTCTCTTGACGGAGTGAAGGACACAACTTAAAGCCAGACCGAATGTTCTGCTTTGTTCCATGCTGAAGCGCCACCTGTGCTCGTGTTTACTCACCATCTCACTGAGGAGTCTGTCCTGAACCGACTTCATGTCTTTTCTTATCAGGCCCATCTGAAATCAGCAGGTAGAGCAGCGTGGTATTAGCGGTGTTAACACAGTACACGACACAGTCAGGACAAGCAAGGGGTGAGACAGATGAGATAAGAAAAATGTTATAAAGGCCACTCAGCGAAAAAATTACCGGACAGATTGACTGCTTGACAGGATGAGGTGACATGTCCTACTTTTGGTTTGGATTTAAACAGCCAACTGGTCTCTCACACTTCAGCAACACAATGAAGCGCATATTAGATGTCAACTGTGAAGTTTAGGCCGGAGGGTCTGACCTGGGATGTGAATATTCTCTTCTCAAACTCCACACTGTGACACATGTTGCTCTGGAGGGCCCTCTTCAGGGTCTCGTTTCTGGAGGAAAGGAAACAGACAGTCACACAACCACATGAAGGGGAGACACACAAGCTGGAAGTAAAGGAAAAATGCAAATATACTGTGTAAACCCACAGAGGAAATAAATACTGAATGCATAGTTTCTACAACAGCACTTAGTGTGGTTCACTTGACACAGTGACAGTATTTAAATGGTTTAAAGAAGTGACTTTTCGAGAAGTTGTATTTGATTTCCTTTACATGTTTTTCATGGTACGTCTCAACACTTCAAAGGATGTCAGGGATTCAGAATCAAAACATTTTTTTTTTTTTAACAATAAATGATGAAGCAGAAAGCTTGAAGTCTATAAACCTGTGTGAACATGAATCTGAAAAATTCGAAGCATTTACGTGACCACCATCTCAACTGCTCTGGATGAAACTACTGAGTAAGATGAGAAAGAACTGACCACTGACAAAATATGGTGAAAGTGTTTGCCAGAACAGACAACAGTCCCTCTCTGTAATTATGTGGCTAAATGAAGCCTCAGCTCGCCCATTCAACACATCACCTCTCAGAATGTGATGCTTTTCAGAAGCGGGAAGTCGCACTCACAAGGACAGAGAGGGAACAACCAACGGAGTCAACTCAACAACAGCACATTTTAAACAAAGTCAGGCGTAATAGAGGGGCTGATACGAGTTACTCTTGAGCTTGTCAAGCGAAGAACTAATGATGAAATGCTGATTTTATAACCAGTCCCACAGAAGAGGACCCTCATTGGATCATGTGTGCTAATTAGAGCACGAAGAGGGTGACTCATGTTGATGCATTTGGATGCTTTATATACATATTTGGGTGCTGGCGGGATAACCGTAGGGGACTGTTTGCTCCCTAAACATCACTAACCCAGCTTAGTAACACAAAGAAGTACTGACTACATCCCTCCAAAAAAACAGCTTGTGCTGTAGGGTGCATATTTAGTTTATGATAAGCTCGAGGAAAAAAAACGTATTTTCCAGTCCTACTTTTTAATCCTTGTTCTACAGAATAAACAAGTGTGTTGTTCAACATTTGGGTTTCAGCCTGTGGGGGCTACAATGATCAAAGTGAGGCACTAACAACGCTGCTCTTTCATTGCTCACACAAACACACACACAAGCCTAAATTTCACCTCCTGGTTTCCTGCTTCTGGTAAGAATGGAACGCTATGGTCTGCTTTTTCCAGTGAATCTGTGAAAGAACAATGGTCAGACGCTGGTCAAATGAACAACGCGTCATATTAAGTGGCGGTTAGTCTCACAGAAAAGTATAGAGAGAGAGATCTTGTTGTTTCTCTCCCAAAATGTTACAGCATGTGTGTCTGTGTGTGAAAGAGACAGAAGAGAATGCAGGAGACAGAAAGAGTCAGAGTGACCTACAGTGAAGTCTTTCTCCATGCTTTTCAGCACTGTGTCACCCTGCTCCAATTTGTGGATCTCTTCCAACAAGACCTCCTTAACCTTTTCAATCATCTCAGTCCTGTACACAGCAGAGAAGATTACTGGGTGAAAAATAAATCTAAAATGACGTGCAAAACATAGACTGTATTTACTGGAAAACAACACTGTACAGATGGAAAACATAAAAAATACAAAGTTAAAGTTTTACTAACTGAGTAAACTACAGTGAACTGCTTTAGAAAAATAAGGAACGGCTTCCCAGTTGTTTTTTTGACATTAGAAGTAAAAAAAAAAAAAAAGCCATCAAATCAAGTTATATCTTTGTGGTAATAAATGCTGAATTTGCACATTAATTGTATAATCATCAGTAACCGTGAGTAACCTTTCTGCAGGTATCTCTCGTCTCTGGAGCTGCATGTTTCTGATCTGGAGTTACTGACCCCACTAACCTGCCTAGTGTTTATTCTTTATTGTCTCTATGCTGTTCTTTTCTTTCCCCGCTCACCCCAACCAGTCGAGGCAGATGGTTGCCGACCTCTAAGCCTGGTTATGTTTAAGGTTTTTCTTCCTTACTGTCGCTCGTGTGAGAATTGCTGGGTTCTTCTCTATAATGTTTTAAATTCTTGACCTTCGTATTTAAAGCACAGTGAGGCAATAAAATTGAATTGAACTACATATGACCACTGAACAGAAAGGTTAGCTTCATGGTTTGTTTCCAACACACGTACATACTAACCTGTTTTTGGTAACTTGCACATTAATGGAGGAGACGTGCTGCTGCATGGTCTTCAAAGACTGCTTGTTGTAAACCTCTATTATCTTAGAACGGTTCTGAACACAAACACATGTGGTGGCATTTAACAACAGTTCAGAAGCTCAGAATTTCATAATTATTAGTGTTCAAGACAAGTCATGAGAATAGACTACATCTAAAACATTTTCAGTGCTTTCTTAAACATGTTAAACACACATGTCACCATGTGTGTTTAACATGTCTAAAATAAATCAAAGAGTTTCATTAACAAGGCAGCAACGTAATGTAAAGTATTAAAGAAAGTGTTGCCCTGTTGACTTTATAAATGTGTGTTTTTGTATGAATGTCTAACCTGGAACTTCTTATGTAGCTCAGAGCTCATATGCTGACCCAGGTTATTTGGGTTTACAGTCATTTCTCTCAACTCTAAATCCTCATCCCTGTCCATGTCTCCGTCCACCACTTCTGCCTCCCAGTGGCTGGAGCTCATGCGAGAGGAAGACATCACCTGGCTCAACTCCTCCAGAGCAGACGCTTCTGCGACTGTGGGTAACAGAGGGTCCAGTGATTAGAGAGTATCAGAAGGGCTCGACTCACATCTTAACAAGTTGTATCATAAAAAAAAATATTAAAAAAACAGTTTTGGCTGTGCTTCAATAAATATTTTCGCTTTGTATACCATCCAATACACAAAAATGTAAAGCACATCGAATTGTAACAATATCTTTTGTTCTGGTATAAGTTGACTTTGAACTTTTTTGTGATTTTTAATGGTTAAAAAAAAAACAAACACAAAACATCAAAAGATCTGTTCCCTGCCAAATCACTCTGAATCTCATGTTGGGTAAAAACAGAGGAAAAGGGTACCTGCGCCATGACTTGTGTCTTTTACAGTCTTATTCTTGGTATTTTTATTTTCTTCTGATATTTTCTTGGTAATTTTAAAAGTTCTATCCTTTGGCCTGCTTTCTTTGTTGTCCTCGTCCTTTAAACTACTTTTCTTTCCCCAGCAGTGGGCCTGACCATGAATCTGCTTGCTGAAATAACAAGGAAATGTGTGTATTACCCTACGGAGAGGCGAAACATTATTTAGTACTCATGTTTCAGTACGTAAAAGTACATTTAAGGACCTATGTATTGGATTACTTGTGTAGTATATAAATGATCAGTTCAGGCATCAGATCATAGGATCCAGTTGGCCTTAATTATAGAATATTACACTAAAAATTCAAACCAACAAAACTTCTTTGTTTGTTTATGAAAATGATGGCACACAGTCACCATGTATTTTAAAATCTGACATGATGGCATTCATAATCGTTTGTGTGATTGATGCCGGTGTTTTTAGGCTCTGGATAGGGTTTCTGGGTCGGTGTTATTCCATCCAGAGTACTTTTTCTTGACTTAATATACTATTAAATTTGTACAATTAATATGTCTTACAGGACTTAAACAATTTCCTTGGCTTCATCCGAGGAGAACGCTGCCTTCTCATCTTGCTTTTCTTCCTCTCCTCCTTCTCATCTTCCTCAGAATTGCTGGACAAAGAGATGTGGCGCTTGCGACGGGGTCCTGCAATAAGAATTTCATTTTAAAATACTTTACATGTTGTGCCACTTCATCTTCACTCTAAGATTTCTTCTAAAACAGACCTCGCTTGGGGGTTAAGATTTCAGTAAGTAGGACATCCAGGCCCAAAGAGCAAGATGAACACAACAGATATTTTACCTGAGACATGACGCTGTTCAAGTGTCAGGTCTCGGTCTGGAAGTGGTGATTTCTGTCAGGATGGACAGTAATGTGTTAGCTGTTTGTTTGATGGCTACGTCTATTTAAAAACCACATTTCAGGAACCAGTTAGTGCTTTTCAGTGCTCCCATCTATCCAAACAGTCATAATAATGCAACCATAAAGAATAAAGTGCAGTAAAGAGCTCCCACCTCTATTGTACAAGACCCAGCCAGGGAAGCAGAGCGGCTGTCCTTAACTCTTCTACTGAGTACGGATGACTTAGTGGATGACTGGCTGAGTGAAACCCGGGATACTGAAGACACTTTACTGGAGACAGAGTGGCGACTGTGGTTAATGGTGTCTTCAGGGAATGGTGACTGAGGAGAGGGCACGGGTGGCTTGTCCAGTTCAAGGAATGTGGATGTCAACAGGGGCCGAGTGGACAGAGACGAAGCAGACTTAGCTGATGATAGGTGCTGCTGGACCAGACAAATAAAAGATTGGAGGGGTAAGGAAAGTAAAGAAAAATTAGGGACAAGAAGAAATATGGCAACTCATTTAGTGGTTGTCTAATCACCATGTCTGCCATGAATTAGTGACAGTAAATTACATTTTCCACAATGCATTGAGAATCTCAGATGAAGGGCGACAGTGCTATTATATGCTCTGCCTGCAGTTAAATAGGTCATTTCAATCATGCTACTCATCTGGTCAGAACATCATCTGCAATTTCAACATTTTCTATATAATTACATGATGTACTTATCATAAAATCTTTCAAATGGCTTGGTTAAACCCAATTCATCTCGCTTTACCCCGAACAACTGTTAGCAGTTGAGGGTTCAGCAGTTTAAGAGTCTTTCTGTCTGAAGCTGCCTAAATAGAGATCCTGAAACCTTAGGAAATGGTTGTTGAGTGAGTGAAGTGTTCCGGCGTCACGTTCTCTACCCACATGTTCTCGGCTGGTCTGGGACTTTCGACCAGCGATGCTTAGGTCACAGACCTACTTTCTTAAATTCTAGGTTGCGGGTAAGAAGGCCTTCAGTCATCTAATAATTCACACAACCGTTCATGTTACTCCAGTTGATTCTCGCATGCCTGTCGGGTGACGTCAATGACTTCTCTGTAGAGTAAAGGTGTGCGAATAACTCAAAGATGCTAAATACCACAGAACTTCCCACTGCTCATCAAAACTGATGAAGACTCTGACATGAGATGTTAAAACATCTTTAAGATGAAGTGAGTTCAGTTGCATCTGAAAACTAAAATGTATTCTTGACAAGACTGCACATATGCAGTACCGTTAAAAAGTTTCAAGCACTTATGAAAGTGCTGTGAAGTGAGGATTCCTTCAAAAACAATTCAATGATTTCTTATTTAAAACAAGGTACATTAAGGCAAAACGATAAAGCAAATCATTATTTGGCCTGACCACACTTGCAATCGACTACCTACTTAGTTTATTTAACACCTACAAATATTTCTCAGGTATATTTCACTATCTGCTAATGGAATCTTTGGAAATCTAAGACCTTCTGCTATCTTTTAACACAAATACAAAAGATATCAAATGACAAAAACATTTTTATGCGACATCTAAAATGCCTGCCTTTGCACAGTACTGTATATCGCCAGGGTGAAGGGGGAGCATGTATTATCCTACACTGAATGTCATCCTAACCCTTGACACAGAATCCATGAGCGTGACATAAAGGTGATGTACCTCGGCTGCACTCGGCCCATTGAGGGGACTGAGCGGGGGGGTTTGACCTCTCAGTAAAGGCAGGGAGGGCACAGACCGGATGGACCGAGTCTTGGATGAGATGCGTTTCTTTTCTGCACTGTAGGAAGTGGAGGGCTTGCAGTTGCCTTTACTGCTGACTGCAGAGCGAGGTTTGGGTAGCAGCAGGATCGGCAAAGGGGTGTCCTGACAGGGAGGGTCAGGGGAGGCAGGGAGTGGGGATCCCCGCGGGGTGAGGAGAGGGGAGAGAGTAGAACTCAAGGTCGGGGCTGACCTCTCGGCAGCTGTGAGGGTCCAAAATAAGCACAGATGTTCAAACAGCTGGCTTCAGAAGTTGGACAGAGAGCAGAAGGTCATTATGTACATGCTTTTCTACATATCACTTTACAGCTAAGAGGTTGGAGAGCAAAAGGGTTCTTTATGTAACACTTTTTTGAGTAAAAATGCATCTTGCGCAGCCACACAGTTTGCACAAATAAATGCTTTATATAAAATGTGTTCAACATTTTTGGTTTTGGGTAAAGGATATTCTTTTGAACCTGAACCGTGTCAGGTGGGACAAGTTCAAATCCTCTTTTCGTCTTTGAGAGATAATATATATTTCAACACGGCTCCAGCCACAGCCTGTGCCACATGAGGACTTCACTGACTGAAGTCAGGCCCTGCGCCCGCCTGAATAAATCTCAGAAAGTAAGTGCCTGTGAATTAGGCACACTTAACCCCTCGAGCTGGTTAAATAAATTTGCAGTGTTGCCCTACATTGTGAAAATAACAGATTATCTTGCCAATACTGTCACTGACAGGAAACAATTTTTGTCAGCCGAGTGCCAAAAGGGGCTATTAAGTAACGCATGTGGCCACAGTGATGGAGTTGAACCATTTGATCAACATGAAACATTTAACAGACATGAACTGATGTCAAAGGAGTCAAATGACTGTTATCTAACTCTTGATGCGGATGAGTGGCTCTCTGCAGAATCTTACATCTCATGGTCTCGATGAAAGGAGGGGATGGACAGAAAGAGGTCTGGCACGCAGCCCAGGAATCCTTCAAAGCACTCATCTGTACTTGAGCAGTCGTGACACTTTTCTTATTCAACGTCGAAGTGTCTTGAAGAACATTCTCAGGTCTTTTCTGCTGAAAAATTGCAATTCTGTTATGAAGATCTGTGCACATGAAACTCATTCAGAAACACACCACACAAGTGTAGGCTTCAAAAACATGTCTTATGTGCAGCTTAACATAAAATATATCTTTTGTCCTTGGATATAAAATGAGAGACAGGATGCTGTATGTAAATATGGCTAATTGCTTTCCCGAAATGGCTTTAAGAATGTTTCTAACTGGGAGCAATAATTATAAAGTGGTCATTCATAAATGTCATAATTTTGACAGACCAGCACAATTCATTCAGTTAGATCCGCTACAAACAGTATATTCTTTTTAAATCTATCTGAATGGACATGTTAACATGCAGGCTTACATTTGTGCTTTGACAATAGACTGTCAGAATCTACTAATATGTAAATCTGTCAGTTGCCCTACATATCATTTTATATATTTTTTCTGTGGAGGATTTAATGAGAATTTTTCAAATGGGACCATGATAAGTCAATCATTACAATAAACTATTCTCAGCTGATGAACTTAATTCACAGTCTGATGGAATTCTAAATTTAAGCTAGAATCTCCTGGATAGAAGGCTGGACTCCCACCTTGAGACCAGATGGCGTTTTCTTATCTGACTGGATGTTGCTGTCCCGTGTCCTGTAGTTGTCAGTGGATTGCTCAGCGAAGGTGTTTTTTCTCTTTACTTTTGGCACTTCTAAAAAGGGCTTCTCACTCTTCCCCTGCTGGTCAACAAAATACTGCAACTGTCTACTACTACAACAACTGTGGTGTTATTTCATGCAGCAAACAACACAATCAGCAACTAATTAGTCTTGTATATTCTAGAGAGATCAGTAGCAGGAATGATTTTCAGATTGCGTGATTTTGTTTCAAAAACAGTGATTAGTTGGACATTAGTTAGAGCAGTTTTATTCACATTTCTGTTAGTTCTGAATGGATGTTACCTAATGCATGTTTACTAGCGACAATTTTTAAAACAAATATAATTATCAAATGCCAGTTCTTAAAAAATGCCTGTTTGGTACACTGTACACTGCTATGGTCCCACAACACATATGGAAACAGAGCCTAAGATTAGTCAAATTACTGCAAGTCCCCAACGAAGTGTGAGCAAAGTGTGTGTCTTCTTATGTAGAGATGAGATGCACATCATTTTATCAGGATAACAAAAACAAATGAACACAGTGGCCTCTACCTTGGAAGTGCGTGGCTTCTCCGATACAGACTCTGACTCCAGCTTCTTTGAACTTTTGGTTGTTTGTTTGCTGAAGGTCTTTTTTTGCTTCATTTTTTCCTCAGTATTCTCCAAATGATCAGTCACAGTGTACTATTTTTAAGGGACAAAAACAGCTTTATGTTACTCTATTTGCAGCTGTACTACAGAAAATCAATCCCACAAGTGTTTGTGTACCATGTCCTACGGATATGGAAACTGCCCGAGCTAAATTCTGATGTATAATACTTTATTAAAAACTAGACCTTGAATTGCAACTGCGAGTGTTTGTAATTTCAGATTTTTGGCTTTAAAACAAGTAATATCTAAGATATATGTATTATTAATTTTAATGAATTGTTACTCAAGTAGTTTATTTAAATACAGACACAAGTTTTCATCAAGGTGTTTTTTTGTGTGTTTAAGTGAGAAATAAAGTTTGTGAGTGTCAAAAAGACGAGAACTGACTGTGAAAACAAACATTTCATAAAGTGTTTGGAGCCATGATTCAGTTTGACTTGTTGAAATGTTTGTAAAGCCTGTAACTGACTGTAATGGCTCTAATGGATGTCTGCTCCTTTGTAATGTTGACTTTGTACACAATAATGTGCATCATAACTTTAATCAACTGAATATCAAAATGGTAATTTGGTCTGGGCAGATGCACAATACTTTATGAGATAGATATTGGACTAAAAGCTTTGTGCTCGGACAAACCTAGCCGTATAGGTGTGTATTTATTCAGCAGTGTTTAAAAAAAAAAAAGGACAAATGTATGTTTTAAAAAAATAACAAGAAAATAAAGGAGTGTTTTGCCTTAGGAGTAGGCAGCTTCTCTGGTTCTGACTGGCTGTCATCAGTATCTGGCACCCTGTAGCTTTTGGCAGAGATGGCTGCAGCTCTCTTGGGCCTCTTGCCAGCTGCATGTGGTCTGCTGGGTGCTGCTGCTGCTTTCTTTGGCTGACCCACTGCCTTCTTCAAATAGGGCTTCTTCTGATACAACAATGACACACTGTGGCTAACTGGGATAGTGCATCACTGGCATATAAGCATATTATTTATAAACAAACAATAAAACGTCTTTACCTTACTGGGCTTATCATTGGCCATTACAGCTTTTGCAGAGAGAGGGAAGAAATCCGGGGATTCGTCTGCAATGAAAGACAACACATTGTATGCATTGGATTGCTAACATCTTTAAATAACTGTATTTACATGAAGTCTTTAGCCTTTATGTGTGGTTTTAACGGCTTACCTGAAGTATGAGGTGGCACAGCTTTAGGTTGGACGGGTGCCTGCCTGGAGTATTCGTAAATTTTAGGTTTGGCCTTCCTGTTTGATTCTCTCAGCCAGCTGACTTCTGTCATGGCATTGTCAGTGTCTGTGTCACTGAACAGATGCTTTTTCACATATCGCTTGTTCTGCAACACACAAAGGTAGCAGAGGAAAGATAAGTCTGACAGAGCAACAGATCTGTGCTTTTCTACAGAAGCACATCATGCAGCAAGTAAACATACATGTTTCTACAGACAAAGAGAGACATGCAAATGTTCTTTTAACGTCTCTAATAAAACACTTTAGTAGAATGAAAGCATACTTTTGCTGCAGGTTGATCTGTCTTGGTTGTGCTGATGAGTACTGAGGAGCTGTCGATACCACTGTCAAACAATATGTGAGTTTGATTTTATACAATGTCGTGATAAAGAATTTCGATGGCTGTATTCTACTGGCTGACCCTACCTGCTCAATATGGCAGACGTGTTTGTGAAGGTTTTGTTAGACCCCTAAAGTGCAATAAAAGAGACTTTAAACACTAGTGGCATTCTAAAGAGTCAGGTATAATACATCCAAATATATGAAATAACCAACATTAGTAATATTTACCCCAATACTCATCGGTGCATCAATATTGAATGAAAAAATGTCTCCTCTGTACAACAGAAAACAAGGTATTAAATACGTTTAAAAATACACCGAAAGAATTGACTTCTCCAAATGTCTTATAACTGACGTATATTACCTCTTCCTGACAGACTTTGTTGTGGTTTTGATGTGAGCTTCTATTTGGCATACAGCTCCAGATATTTGTCTCTATAGCGAATAAAGATCATCTTAAGTAAAACAATCAGGGCCAAAGTAAGTAAGGTTTAATATGACTCAAGCCAAGATAAGACGCAAATCAAGGTCTGATTACTTACTTTACCAGTTGATTGCCAGCTCATATTGAAGACTGGCCTAGTGCAGAAACACAACAAAAATTGCACTTTTACGCAAGCAGAGCATGAGATTTTTTTCATTTACTAGAGGAAAAAAAAAAAATTTGCAAGCCCTACATTTTTACCTGTTGACAAGAGGAGGAATCCAGTTCCGAGGGGTATTTTCTGCATTGCGTTTTTCGGTAGAACAGGTGCTCATCTCATAATGGCTGGAGATGAGCTTCACCATGCTGCCTGTAACTTCTGCATCTCTCTGAGTGGAGACAGTAGAAGTAGTAAGAATGACATGAAACAATCATTATAAAAACAAAAGTGGGAATAGACATCAACTTAAGCTGCATACATTTTACAGAATTCAAACCTTTTCTTTGTGTGAAAGGGTCCTCTTAGTTTCAACCTTTACGTTTGGTGGTTTCATCTCCTGATGAGATTTGGTTGTTGAGATCTTGCCTGAAGCTTTGACTGGAACAGCATTTTCCTCCATTAATGTCTGGCCTTTCCTCTTCCCTTTAGCATGCCTCAGGGCCTGCTGCACATTGGGAGTACACAACGACAAAACTGACTGGTCTCCAGTGCTCCGGTCTTTAGAGCCTCTTCTGATATCAGACATTTCTCTCTGGGATGCAGCCGGCTCCTGGGGTGCAGGGTCTTGGTTCCTCTCACTGAGGACCTGCTGCAGGCGCTCGGTCAGTTCAATATGGAGCTGCTTTTGGCAAATGCTCGAGTCTGAAACTGACCATTTCTTTGCTGAGGACTGGCGGGACTCCTGCTGTCCTGCTATACTTGAATGAGGCGCTACAGTAAAAAAAAAAAAAATTCAAAACAAAATTAAAGTTGAAATACTTTATAGAAATTATTTAACATATTGAATGTCTTCTTTAATTACCAGGTCTTGGCAGAGAGCTGATTTTCTGTGTGGGCATCACCACCATTTCAGAAACTGAGAACTTGCTCCAGCAAGAGGATCTGTAAGGTTAATATATTTAGATATACTCTATATACACTTAGGGCCTGATTTACTAAAGGTTTGCGTGTAAAATCATGCGCAAACTCCACACCACCCGCAAACAAATGTCCTAGTAGATTTACTAACGACGTGCAGTGAGGATTGCGTCTTTCAAATGTGAAATTTAACACACGTTGTCCATTTTGCGTGTTTGCCTTCATGGATATGTAATATTGGACGTTTCTGCTTGAAGGTGCAACATACTGGGAGGGAACATGCAAATAGAACAATTTAGCACCCGTAAAGATATTTACTGAACCTGAAAGTAGAAACAGGAGAAGTGATTACTTGTGTATTTTAGTACGACTGAAAGGAACGTGTTAATCAGATGCGCAAATCTGGAGAGACGGCTGCTCTTATTATTGTGGTGAGAAGGAGACGCAGGGAAACTAAAGATACGTAGAGAACGTGGTTTTACACCCGGGGAAACATTTTTGAGACGTCAGAGGGAAAGATTATTCAGATATATCGTTTGTCCAGTGATGACACTTCTGAGTTATTGAATGAACTGAATGATGATTGACAGCCAACAACAAGTAGGAGCCATTAAATACCAGCAATTAAAAAACTTCTTACGACTCAGCATTGTCCTGCGTCTGGATCATTCCAGCATAACGCTGCTCGGATGTCCCACCCAGTCCCGTTATTCAGGTGTGCTGTCACAGGTCCTGAATGTGTCCCGCAGAATTCACAGGTAGCTTCATAAGGCTACCGAGCACTCGCGAGGCACTGAATGAAAAGTCACCTGCTCATCACAGAAAGAGCTGGCCCTGCTGGTCGGTGTTTGTTAGAGGATCTCATCCACCGTCCCTCCTGCTTTATGGCCGACGTTTTATTATTAAGCCTTTTTTTTCACCTTTCTGTTTTCCCACAGTTTGACTTTCTTGCTGATAATCTCCGTTCTGGCGTTTTGTTCTTGTTATATTTATATTTCTTAATTTCAATGGGATCAGATTTCCTTTTTCCTTTTGCGGTCGCTCTGTTTTCCATTGCTGGAATCACTTTAACACACACAAACCCCTCATTTAAATACAGCGATTTGCACCTGATTTCAATGACGCAATTACTCTTAGTAAATCACCCGCCAAACGGGTGCAAAAAAAATGCAAACTTTTGGAAGGAACACGCAATTTAGTACCCTTTATTTGAGATCTTAATAAATCAGGCCCATAACGTATACACACAAACATACAACACTCTGATGGCAGTAGGTCTGAAAACAGAGTGGAGGTTATTAACAGTACTTACGTGTTTCCCCCACTACTGGGTTGGGTGTCAGGCACAAAATTATGGTCTGGAAGTAAAAAGATCAGTGATGAATTCAAATTCAATCTGAGAAGAATAACAGTGCAGCTGTATTTCTGAGGTCTACACTTAACTATAATTCAGAATAGCTATACAATACCCTGAGACTTCTTTTCTTCCCCAGAAAGAACCATATGAACTGCTTCTGCCACTGGGATGTCCTGCAAGATGTGCAGAAAAACCAAATGTAACTGAGTGATACTTAACCTTTTAAGAACATACAACTTTTCTCTACAGCAACCCCCTCGAGTCGCGGACTAAAGTCATTACATTTTGTCAGTTGAATTAGTATCCGTATGTTGTATGTAGAGTTAAGGAGGAGCAACAGCATGACAGGCTGTAAACTATACAGATTCTGTCTTGTCTGAAAATAATCCAACCAATAAATGAATGCGATGGAAACAGAAGGATAACGGAGAACAGCCCAGCACCAGACAGCATGAGGCACGGTATATTTGACTCATATGTTGGCTGCTCTCTCATTCTCAGCTGTTAATGTCAGTGAAGTCAGCGAAACTACTTTTGAACAAAATCCTCTATTGCTGCCCACTGTAACTGACTCTTGAACTAACTGCACTTTCAGCAGCCCAACAGGAGACATCACAGGGACACACACCTTCTCTTACTAGGTAGAAATCAGGTGTTTTCACATCAGTGAACGTGAGCCAGAAGCAAAGATACACATTTTTTTTTTATTATTATTTTTTTTTTTTTTAATCATTATTAGGGTCTAGGGTTATCGGATTTACTCTGAATAGTTAACCCATTAAATTACTAAGAAGAGTCCAAATCAATATTACTGTGTCCACAGTTCAGTTGTATCATACTCACATTTAATGAAAACAGTTCAGAAAGCAAAAGCATTTCTATTAACAGTAGTAGAGGAATGTTATTTACAGATGATTTTACCTTTTTGTGTTTGTCAACCTTTTTCTTGATGACCTGTTTGGCGGCTGCACTCTGTAGAGATTTATCACAGAGACAGATACCATAAAATCAAAGTAAAAAAACAGCATCAACTTTTGCATTTTGCATACAATGATGTCACATTTTGATTTTGCTGCTGAGTGACCAGTCAGGATTTAAATAGTGCACAGTATTTTGAGCACCTGTACCATGGTGGAATGCAGTATATTCCGTGTTGTGTCATACCTGCTCTTTCATGCCAGCTGCTTTTGTGCTGCCAAGGGTTGTACTGTCACTGCAGGCCTTAACAGTTGCGTCACATGAACGAACCATCTCCAGAGAAGCCTTATCTTTGGCCGTGGCTGGAGTTCCTGGAAGGGAGAAAAAAACAATGTCGTAGTTGCATTTACATGCCTTGTTTTAATTTATCTTCAGTCACAATCCCCCCCAAAAGAAAGAGAGAATAAAGAAGCTTTTACGAAGGGAGGACGACCTGCCTGGAATGGTTTGGGCTACAAATTTGTGGATGTGAAAAGGAATAGACAGGACTTAATCAGTTAGAGAGATATGAACTCAAATACAGTCACAAACGATCTCAACTAAACCCAAAAGAAAGCAAACAAACACTCGGAATTCAGCCGTTGTTCCTTTATACAGTTTTCTCTCTCAACTAAACACTTTCCTGAAGTTTATGTGTCAACACAAAGGCATCAGACAAAACTGTCAAGAAAAAAAAAAACTTTTTTTTTTTGTTTGTTTGGTTTTTAGAGATAAAACTAGTTTAGCTCGCTCTCTATATAATACTTATTAAAGTATATAGTGGTTCCTCATGAACAGCTTCTTATTATCTTATAGGTTTAATGTATGATAATTGTTTGCAGATTGTAATACATGATGAAAGTAGTATTCATCAAAGAATAGGAGTGCGACAGAAACAAAATCTGTGATCCCATAGCAAGTAAGCTAAACTGTTTTAGTCCGTTTTATATCCTTTAAGAATTTAAAACCCTATTTACTTGAAACTTTTAGAGTTTTTAAGACTTCTAAGGAAATGTAATATAATAAAATTCATACAATTATACTGGAACTGGTATGAATTTTTGATACTTTGTGGCATCACCTACTTGACTGCATAACAGCGAGGGACCTGCTTCTATGCACAACTCCTCCTGAACTGCTGCTAATGAAGGTTGTGGACTCTGAAATCCTCTTCTTGGCTGGGGTCACCATCTGGATGGAAAAGCAGAATGCACATGGGAGTCTTTAGGGTGGCCTCAATAAATGGTCAATTTAAATGTGGTGCTAAAAAAATTCCATTAACTAGTATGTTACATCTAATACCTTCCACATGAAGCTAAAAGCATAGCATCATGTACAGAATAGAAATGAAGACATTCTACTGTCATGATGGATTAAATGTCTGCGATGTCACTAACTTCTTAGTCAGGCAATTGCTGGTCAGGGATTGAACATAAAATGTCAGGTTCCCTCTGAAGTCTCTACGCCCCCTACTGACTGATCGTAAGTACTGCAGGCGTCAGGTGTACAATTTTACAGAAAAATGGCAACAAACAGTTTGGACTTAGTGCATTATTTAATTGAGGCCGCCACAACACAGAACAGTTCAGTGTAATAGTTACAAACTATATTCATCAACTGACCACAACTGGTTATCTTAACTGACTTCAGTTTGAGATAAATAAGTTTGTTTTCTCAAACTTCCTTTACTTCAAATGTTGGTTTGAAACTTTAATGCCTTTTAACAATTGTTTGTTTTCTTTTTAACAACCCACTGTTGACTCATATTTTGTAAGCATAAAACATAATGGTGTTAGTCACTACATTAACATACTCAATGAACAATTATGCAATAGTTATGCATCAAATTATACATAATAGTACACTATTACACATAATAGTATTATACATAATAGTGTAATACCTCAACAGACCTACAGTTATGTCTAAACATAAGTCTTTATATGTATGTTTATGAGCAAAATGAACAGTAAAATACCACTGTCCCTGACAAACCTATGTGGAGTAAAGTGTACTACCTTTAAACATTTTAATTTAATGTACAATACAAAACTCTTTTACCTGTACAGGTGCAGCTGGAGCAGGCAAATGGTAGGGGGCAGTACTTCTCTCACCTTCACCTGGTGACACCTGGCTCTCTGGAACAACCTGGATGGTGTGTACACGTACACGTACACGTACACACACACACACAGTACTTTTTTTTAAATGTTCAAAGTATGTCTGATACAATATAAACATGTAAACCTCATTACAAAGGCTCAACACCCACTGTAATTTCAACTTGCACCTTATCAATTTGATCTCTGGCGTCCCAACTGTTGCCAATTTAATATACTGTGATGACACATTGATCACATTATAGCTGCATTTTGCAAGTATCACGTTAACAAACCAATGATTACCTGGGTGCAGTTCTCTGCCACAACAGTTTTAGCTGTAGTTTTCACGACAGATGTGCCCTGAGAGAAGGAGACACCTGTTAATGCAAATGTGCCATGCTCACAGTCTATACTGCTTCAAGCCAAAACATGAATGTGGTTGCTTCAAAACAAATGACTTTTTATGCTGCTTTTCAATGTCATTATTGTACATCTTAATATATTTACTGGTCCTGCATGTATTGTGGTGAAACAAGAAAACCTAATAAATATTCCTATTAGTTGCAGTCAGTAAAGATAAAGTGAATAAGCCGTAGCGTCTTTACTTTGCTTTTGTTGTGTCCATAGATGTTACGAGCAGCCTGCAGGATGTCCAGGGAGGAGCTGAAACGAATGGTAAGACAGGAGCCCTCCACTGCACCAACAACCACCACCTCTGACATCTTTATCTGCAAGATTTTCCTCTTGCCCTCCTCTGCAGATAAAAAAAAAAAAAAACTGTTTGTATTGGACCACATACTTAAAAGACAAACCAGTCACATGCACATAAAAAGGTGACCTCTTCACAAAGTGCTCTTCATCAATCTGTTGTGCTCTTTTCCTGACTAAAGAAAGGACAAAAAAGACACTAATGTATGCAAATGCATTTAACAAACAATTTTGTTGTGTTTTTCCATCTATCCTTGTATGGATGGATAAACATAATACACGACATACTGTATAAATGGGTTAACTTATGGAAATTAAACAGAAATGCAGGAGTCATTGTGCTTTGATTACCTGTAACCGTATAGCTTTGGACTTCATTCTCATTGATAGATATCGTTTCCCAGTGGCCCTCCTACATTAAGGGGAAATCACGCTTTGTAAGAGCTCTAACAGATGTTGACTGTTGACCTTCCACAAGACTTTGTTGGTATCAGCTGAATGTAAATGTTGCCGTTTGATTTGCACTTTAATGATCTTGAAGTACCTGCGCCTCCTCGTCAACCAAGGAGAAGTAAAAGGAGATGCTGCGGCTGCTGAGGTTGAAATCGATCCAGAATTCCTCAAGCTTTTCATCCGTGGGCATCAGCAGCTGGCAACATAACCACAAACCTTTCAACACTAACAGTAAATGATGAAGTGTGACATGATCAAAATTTAGAGCTCTTAATTGCACTAACAAGGTAAAGGCTTTTTGGTAACAATCTGTTGTTTTTGCTCCTATGCAAATTTGGATATTCAATCATGCAGTAGTTTGAAATTGAGGTTTTGTCGAAAATCTATTAGAAGCATTGAAATCCAGTTAATACTGACCTCATATTTGTCCAGATATACTTCCAAACAAGGGTAAGAATACACTCTGCAGTACAGAGAAGACACTATTATTCAGTTGTTAAGAGTCATCGACAACGTCTGTGAACCCTTCTTTGGTTGCAAACGGCCAAATCCTGTTTATATTAAGAGAGTTTAAAGTAACATTATATTCCAGATGAATTGGCCCAGAGTTACAAAAATATTTATCCTGTAAGTGACCTATGACCAACACTGTTATTCTTATACATTCTCCAGAGTGAATAACAGTTTAATGCAAATCTTCTTCTTTTGAATGATAACCCTAAAGACCCATCGAGTCCTCCAGGCCGTGTCTTAGAAAGCACTGAGCTATGTGTCTACCTTCTCCTGTCTCCCTGCATCCCGTTCACCATATTGAGAAAACTGCGACAAGCCTGAAATCACAAAAATGCACATTCATGTGTATGAAATCAGTTTCGTACGATTTAAATAAATTGTCACAGTGGTAGATGAAAATGTAAATGCAAATGACAAAATGAACTGAAGTTGTCTCCTTTTACCGTCTCAAACTCAGAATCACGGATCTTGGCAAAGGCAGTGGCCACATGCCCCATGCTGAACCACCGATCTGCCTGCTTCTTCCTCTGGTCAGGGGTGGCCATTCTGCACAACGCCTCCATCAGGGATGACTGCAAGTCATAATCTGACGAAGAAAACATGTTGTACATTTTTGTATCTATTCCTGGTTCCGTGTGATGAGAGACTGCACTGCTCATAATAAAAAATATATATATATAAAAATAAAAAAAAACTTACCACCACCCTCCATTATTTGACCAGCCAGTTTGATCCTATAGAAAAAGAAGCAAATGTTCAAGAGTGTATGGGATAGGGTAAACATGAGTCCTAACGATGCGTACCATGAAGAAATTATAACTTACATGATATCTGAGGCATCCTGGGATGTTAGGAGCTTCTTGTCTTTCTTAAGCTCCACAGGGACTTTGTCGAGAATTAAGTTAAATTTACGAATTGCCTGTTATAACATTATGAGGACATTAATTAAGAAGCAAACACCTCCGTCTCTCAGACTCAATTCTACTAAAAAACAACAACATAGGATTTAAAAATATTTCAAACCTCTTTTTGGATCAGGGTGTAGATTCTGGGGTCTACCGCCAATTGACCGACAGGATACAGGAAGGACTCAGTGATTTTGTATGTTCCTGCAAAAAACATGTGGCAGCAAAACCGTTTAAGAGACTATGTTTTTTTTCTTATATACTGAGGGTCATCATGAAATTGTTCAAACATCTTGATAAATTAGCTTGCACCTAAATTTGTTCCTTCAAACAGAAATACGTCAAAAAAAATAAGATCACCTGAATTGATAGTCGCCCAACACAATAAAAATGACTTTTTATTTTGCAATACCATGAGAAGAATCTAACGATTGCTCCGGCCGTGAAACAAACAAGGAAATTCAAGAAATACTCTACCTTTAAGCTTACATTCTTTTCAAACACATGTTCGTTTAAATTTCCATCTGGGTGCTAAAAAGTAACAACTGAAGACCAAACACATACTGAGGATGTGATTCAAATAAAGACATGCAGGCTACAAACCATACCCTCTTTGCAGGCTTCATGAATTGCCTGTAAAAGAAAGAAAAGAAATTAGGGACACTTAACATGTTGTATTATGCAAGGTGTGTTTACCGTCAAACTCTAGCTCACCATTAAGGCATTTAAGAAGTCCTCTGCTAGGGTGAACAAAGTCTCATCCCACTGCAGGCCGCACTGGATCCACAGCTGCCTGCACTTCTCAAACCACTGCACCATGTGAACAAAAACAGGTTGAATCAACTAAGTATTTAATTACATTCAGCACACATATTACAGTACGTACACTGTGTATACTCATCTTTTTGATCAGGCCTTGAGCCATTAACCCTGCGAGTCCTTGACCACCACCGGGTAGTTTTAGGCATTTCCCACACTTGTAGAGGCTGACAAGACCCAGACTGGCAGATTTGGGATCTTTTTTATCCAAACTCTAAACGATATGAACACACTTTCATTGAATCCACAAAAAACTGACATTCACGGTGTGTCGGCGAGTGTGCTCGGCTTCATCTTACCCGGCCGATGACTTTATCCAGTTTGGTGAGAAACTGTTGGGAACATTTCATTGGGGTCTCCTCACGTATGTCCCTCTGCAAGAATACATCCAGTGCTCGGACATCCCGACTCTTCAACACCTCATCGATGACATTCTCCAACTGCCCATGAAAAAGGGTTTACTAGTTTATTTCTTGCCAGTATTTCAACAAACAAACAAAAAAAAAAACATGTAAGTATTGATGTAAGCTGAGGTGTAAAAAGCCATTCATTCCCACCTGTGCGCTCTGACCCGATGCCATCTTTACCTCCGAGGAAATGTTTACGACCACTTAACTTGTGCTCTCTTCAAAAAAAATAACTGCGAAGGACAACTGCAAACATAAACCCACCAGTTATAAAGCGACTTGAACAGTCAGTAACCTCTAGTACAGGCAAAGCTCAGTTATTTGTGAACTTTAATGAGGCGATCTTAAGTCAAAAACCGATGTCGGGTGGACACGTGATACGTGAAACGTTAGTGAGATGATGTCCGTTAACTTTCTGTTGACGAGATTAACGTGTATCTGTGAACACTATTAACAAAAATAAATAAATAAATCCTGTTTTAGATGATCCACGTCATTAACGTTGTACATAAAGTCAAACTTAAAACTCAACACTTTCTAACTTAACTGACGTTCAAACTTACGTCGTAACAAGAACGTACCTGCCCGCTAATTGTAGCTTAACCTCTTAGCGAACAACAATTTCCGACAATAGCTGTAAGCGAGCACTCAATAACTATAAAAAATAAAAAATCGTCGAGGAAACTTGATCAGATTGGATTATTCTCATGGTTTTACTTACTGTGGTTTCAAATGTCGTTAAAAAACATGACACGATACATGTTTTTTGGGGGGAACAGTTTTCATTCCGTCCGCTTCCAAAACGCGCGAATTCTTCACGTCAATCACACGCAAGCACGTGATTGGTCTCGAGCCAACCAGGCTCCTCCTCCCTGGTCCGCTGGCTCAGCGGGTTTCGGTGCCCCGTCGGACTCTTGTGACTGACCTACAAGATGCTCTTAACCTAACCACCAGACCTGCACAAAGAGATGGATCTCTTTATACGGGTCTAATAAATATCTTTATACGAATTTTAACCTGACTTCTTCCCAAAACAACCTAACCAACACGACAGGTCACAGAGTCTGATGGGTCACCAAATACGATGCGTCACGTATCGTGACTTTCTGTCCCTATAATACAGTTAAAACAAGGCATGGCTTTCACAAATATAAGACAGTTATTTTGGTTAGGAACAACTACATTTCCCTTGAGCTGTACCGTAATTTATTCCCAGTTAGGAGTCATATGCAGTCAATGGGAGAAAACCCTTGTTACAGACACTAATAGAAAATAGCTAGAGGATGTGGGTCTTCAGCTTTCTGTAAGAACATAAATGATACCAAACAAAATGTTGAAAATGTTGTTGAACACATTTTATTTTTAAACAAAATAAGCATTCATATTAGATTTTTTTTTTAAGTTATTCAGATTATTTATATATATATATATATATATATATATATATATATATATATATATATATATATATATATATATATATATATATATATATCGTATGCTTTGGCCATTTGGTTTGACAACATTTGACTCCAAAATAAATTCTGAATACGGAGCAAAATGGTTCAGCAGACCAAATTCCTGTATTGTATAAAATTATTTATGTCAAATATCCAGCTGGAAAAAAGCAGTGGACCAAAGTGCATTTATTTCAGTTTTAAAGAATAATGATGTAATAGTCTGTGGGTGTCAATTACATTTGGATGTGCCCACACTGAAGTGCATGTTTTCATTAGCTAGGATGATTTAATAATTCAGTGCAATTTTTTAAAAACAAAAGCAGTGTAAAAGTGTAAAACAGTGGCAGGCATAAGTGCCCTGGTGTTTGTTAATTTCTCTCTGGTTAAATGTGCCCATAGTTAACAGTGTATCTCAAATCTAACTTGATTCAAATTGACCCTATTAGCACTAACAAAATTAACATTTTTGATGCAGTTATACTCTTTTACAGGTTTAGTTGCCAGCAGTCCTAAAGTGTTCTAAATAGATTTCTTCCATCTTTAGTGTGCATCCTAAAGGAAGTGCACCATGCTGTCCTCACACTCTTTTGGCACAGTGAGTTTGTAGTTTTGGCAAACTAACTTGTAATTCTGTCGATCATTGTTGTCCCAGTATTCAGCCCCACAGACTTTGTATTGAATGGCAAACTCTAACACTGCTCCTGGCTGCAGGAACGGAGGGACAGGCAGATGGAAACGAAATGTATCACAGCTGAATTGCCCCCCTCCTCCTTCCCCGGTCTTGGTGGTGGTGGACACCCAAGAGGCCTTAGCTTCTGTACAGCTCTTCCACTCAGTAAATGAATAATGGGCTGTGACATCTTTCTTGAAGTCCAGATTGAGGACCTGGGTGATTCCGATGATCCCCAGTTCAAAACACAAGACTCTCTCCAGACACACTTTCTGCTCATAGAGACGCTGCAGGAACCCTGGCTGGTCACCAGGTTGATGGGCAAAAACTGGCTTTAGGTACGGCAAGGAAATCTCCAGATGTCTTCCATCTGCCATCTCTGCACCCATCAGCAATCTAAAAGTAACATGATGTGGCACAAATGGATCCTCTCCCGATTTAAAAATCTTGATGTCTTCCAGGTCCAGTCCCAACGAGTCCACAAAACGTACACCAACATGGCTGCATTGCTTCCTCTTTCCTGTGGCAAGAGGCAGAGAGTGTGATCGTTGCCAGATGATGGGTTTCGGCATGGGTTCACACGAGACCCTGCGGTGGAACTCTTTTTCCTTTGGCTGAGAGACTCTGGGGCTTGGGGGCCGGATTGGAACTGGCTTCTTCTCTGCTTTTGGTTTGTTAGCTCGAAGCATTTCATTCAGGTTGATAGTCAAGCAGGGCCTCGAGACACTGCTGGAGCTGGACATCGGCTGCTCTGATTTTGAAGGGGGAATCCTCTCATGTCCAATAAACCATCTTCTGTCCATGTTCGGTGACAAATTGTGCTCTGCTCACCTGTGAAGAAAGTTTTGACATGCTCGTATGTCACAGTCCTTCTCAAAAATAACTCTAATCAAAGCTGTAACATTAGTGTTCTCTTTTTACCCCCCCAAAAAAAACAATGATGTTGCCCTGCAACTTTGACAAGAACAATACATTTATGTTGTAAATCTGACCACACAAATACAGTCCCAAGACGGAGTGGGCGTGTACTCTGAGTACGTGCCTGCATGCACACAGTCTATTCCTCTCTGCCTGAACAGTTGGAGCATTATTGAAGTTGCCTGCAATCTGGCTCAATAAAATCAGACATTGGCATCAACCTCACCACGTAGAGATATGAAGCGTTGGTTGTACATAAGCTGCAGGATGTAGCCGAGCCTTGATCCACCATATATTTATCAAAGCTGCGCATTTCCGTGCGTCATGAAGTCTCCACTATCGCTTGCCATCATGAAACCTGATTTGTAAGTGACAGCAACCTTCACGGCTCTCCGGCCCACACACATGTCTCTGGCGTGAAGTCGGTGGAGATCAGCTAACATGCGCGCAGTTAACAGGAAACTACATACGGGACAGACGATCACTGACGTTGCCTGGGTGATTGAGGAACCCAAGATATACACTTACATGTGAGTGCCTTCTTTTCCGCTTCTTTTATCAGACACAGCCTTGGCCGTTTCCCCCCACTTGTGCTCTCTATTATGCTTTAAAGTTAGTACACTGTCAGAGATGCGTTTGTAGTTGTTTCAAAGAGCGACGATAATGCTCAGACTACTGGTCCCAGGATGCACCTCTGCCGCTCGCTTCGACACAAGCGGAGAGCCAGTCAGCAGCAGGTAAACAAACCTATCTGACTGGGACGGAGGACCAAACAAAGCGTCTGCGCTGTTTCACCGTTTTGCATTTGTAATGGCGAGAAGGATGTCAGTCGAAAAAGAGATACGTCTTCTGTCATCTGATCATTAAAATAATCTCGGATTAGTTATTGAACAGCGAGGCGAGCCGACGACAAACCGAAGGACGTGATTAACCTGCAGTGGAGGAGAGGCTGATATCTGCGCATGATGCATTGCAGCACTTGTGAGAAAATGGGTGTTTTTAGCCTCATTTTCAGGCTTGAGTATCTGATCCGAGATGTCGGTTGGGTTCTTTAGCTACCGTGTGATTTTACTGTGCTGGACTCAAAACAACATCCTCTCTGGTGCAACATGGGGCCCATCATGCAGGAACGCACAGCATCCACGACACTGAAGCGCGTCGTTTCCAAAGAGAAGATTCGGGTAAAAAATACTGAAAACAGCGCTCCTGTAACCAGGTAGGCCTCGTTTTTACACTGGCATGTCGACGGCAAATTTCAAGCTATCATGTTTAGGTCAGAGGAAAAGCTGACAAACCACTATCATGTTTCCTCAGTTCAAAGAAAGGTAACAAGACGAAGAAAGCTGCGAGCCAAATGAAGAATGGCCCAGCAGGACCAGGTCAGGATAAGGACATGATGACGACAATGACCAGGGTATGTGAACGACGACCTGATAAATTCGGGAGAGACAATTTTTCAGCACTATTGTTCTCTGACTGGATCGATTTAAGGGATGATAGTGTTGCAGTATGTGTTGTTGGCTGTGTACTCAAGACAGAAGTAAGTATAGACATAATGATTGTTTTACAGGGTGCACAGTCAAAAGGTGGCAGGGTCAAGTCTGGCCCTTCACGGAATACAAGCAAAGTCTCCAGGTAAGAGCGGAGGGAGAGGGTTACATTCTTTTTGAAAGCTTCACTGCAGGCACAGTAAATCCCTAAATCCCCAACAGCTTTTTCTAAAACTCATCTGTCTCTTTACAGCCCTGAAGAAGAAGGAGATTTGAGGCCTCAACTCCGTAAACACTCATCTGCGCACAGGAAAGAGGAGAAGCGAGAAAATCAACGGATGCCACCACAATGCAGCAGTGAGCTCCACCAAAATCGTGGGGGGATGGGGAAAAATCGGCGAGCACTCTCCCTGCCACTGTCACCGATATCAGGGCTACGACATATGCCGGTGCACCCCCTAACCCACTCCCCAGCCCCCACCCCAGAGGCACTACAGCAGCACTACAACCACAAGGATGATGACACTGACAGTGCCAGTGATCTGTCAGACTCTGAGAGGCTGCCTGTGCTGCCCTCTCCATGTACCCCCTGCACCCCTCCCCACCTCAACCTCCGGGCCGAGGTCATCAACATTGATGACTTTCCCCCGGAAATCCCTGGACCCCATGGGACAGGGGGTGATGAAGATGAGAGTGAAAAACCCAGCTACAGTTACCCAGACTTTCTGCCTCCTCCTTTCAACAGCTGGAGTTTGAGACAGCTGGCAGTGTTTATACATACAGAGGGTCGTGGAGCCCCCCGGCCCAAACCTGTAGGGTCCTTAGAGAAGTACTTGGAGAGGCTGCTGAAGCTGGAGTGGCTCCAGATTCAAACAGTGCAAGCGGAGAGCAGCCGACCACCCGGGAGCCGTCCAAGGCCACAGGGCTTCCCCTCTGCCACCACTGCCCACCCTCCTCGGCCTCACACAGCTCCACCATCCCGACTCAACTCCCCTAAAGGGCTGCGGCAAAGCCAGCGAGCCTTCCCGTTTACCCCTGTCAACAACCCCCCATCACCCGCCGCAGCCCAGCACCAGCTCTCCCGCTTTCCAGTGTGTCCTCACTGTCACAGTCGCTACCCGCTGTGCAATGGGAGCTGCTCTCCTTACGCCTACCAGCGCCACTCGCGGCTCAGCCCCCTGCTAGAGCGCAGAGCCCGACCCGGGGCGCCCGCAAAGAGGAGCAGCAGTGAGACCCGAGCGGCCTCCACAGAAGGCAGGAGCCCAGGAGGACAAGGTGGAGGTGGAGGAGGGGCGCAGACCCCAGTTAGCCCCTCAGCTGGAAGGAGCCATCTTAAGCACATGCAGGCCGCAGGCAATGCCCGTAAGCAACCACAGGAATCTGGCACTAATGCAAGCAGCAGAGGTCAGGTGAGGAAAAGTCGTGTACGAGCCAACTCTGAGACAGATGTTAAAAAGGAGCCCGGCGGCATTAAAGCAGCTGGTGCAGAGAAACGTGTTGTTGCTGCAAGTAAGCGAGAGATCGTCACATCCAAAAGAGAGGAGAAGGACTGGCAGAGGGCAGAAGCAGGAGGTCATGCCTCTAAACCTGCCTTGAAAAGAGCTGCGAAAGACCCGTCGTCTCTCTCCAAGGCTCCGCTTAGCAGTAAGCAGAATGGCAAAACAAAAAATGTGCACTTTGTTGCAAAGTAAACCCTATAATCCTGCAGTGTAGTGCTTTACTTTGTGGTCACTTGGTACAGGAGCTTGAACCTTCGCTTGCTTTCTGTGTAATCTGTGTAATACTAACATGTTCTAACTGTTGTACAGCAGTCTAAACCAGTCAGTAGTGTACAGCCTTCTAAAGGTAAAACTATCAGCGGATTGTGCAGCTAGAATACAGACAAAACAGCAAAGAATAACGTGACACATAAATACAACTGAATTATACGCAATGCATTTCATTCAAAATGTACAGTTATAGTCATAATGCTGGACTGTGTTTTGATAGAAGGCTCTTTATTATGACCCTGAACACAGCAAGAAAAACAGCTTTTATGTAAAGTAAACTCTATTGCACTGCACATTCATCTCTGTATTCTACTAATGTTAAAATAGGCATAAAATAAGCATCTACTGTCCCGCTGGACAGTTTCAGCATCAGTAATCCATAGTGAAGTTTAACTCCGGTCATATTGCATTTTAATCAACAGATACAACCATACTAGCCGTTACTAGAGCAATTTTTGATGTTGGAATGTATGTTTTCAGTTCTCTTCCTTTACTTGACGTAGCTTTTTATTGTTTCTTTTTTGCCTCGTGTTTCACAACATGTGTTAAGTTAAAGCATCCTAAGCTGAAAGGAACGGAGGCTCAGTAAAAGTGGCAAGGTGCTTCAGTAATGTAGTTTTGATTCAGATATATTTGCGCTATGGTTTTAACATTTTTGGTTCCAAGGGCTTTTCATGTTTGAACAGCTTGAATTGTAGTCTCTGAAGATATACTGTATTTTGCGTGGAGCTGAGCTCTTCCTGTCATTGAAGACGGTGTAATGTTTGCTACGAATGTAAATGCATATTTTTCAAAATTTTATATACCATAGTTATATTTATGAGAAGTGTTGTGGTTGACTTGTACTCATTCATGGTCATTATTATGTTTACATTGTCGCGCACAAAAAGCAAAATATTCTGTGAAAGAGCTGAATGTAACTAACTAACTGTAACTGTGCTGTTACTCCCAGGATTCAGTGGGATTTCAACACATCATAGCTGTTAGGCTGTAACATGGTAACATCAGACATATCACGTCCACATTCCACTGCATACTTGACGTCTATAGAACACTGTGTTTACTTGAGAGTGTCTTATCTGTTTCTTGTGATTTATCATGTGCACTTGATTCATGAGAGTACTACATCAATGTAAATGTGATATGTATTCTGATTGCACATCTTTACTTAATATCCATGTAAATTATCAAAGCCATAGATAAGGGGCCAGGAGTGGCGATGTTATCAGAAATGTGTACATTACATTGAAATGCACGCAGAAAGATTGTGGTATGTATTTTCTCAATGTTGAATGCAAGTATTTGTAAGGCATAGAAATAAATGTTTTGCACACAAGAGGCACTGGTCCTTTGGTCATTCTTTGGAGTGCCAAAAGAAATTGTACACAGCTGTTTTTGTTTCTGGCACACTGTTTAAAACCATATTTACAAATATAACATAAACACTTACACCCAGGCAGAGTGTTGCTTTCATTATTAAACCATTTTCATACCAGTGTACTTCTCTTTGAACTCCATAGCCTCATGCAGAAAATGACATGGTTTATACAGTGGTGTGAAAAAGTGTTTGCCCCCCTTCCTGATTTCCAATTTTTTTGCATGTCTGTCACACTTAAATGTTTCAGATCATCAAACAAATTTAAATATTAGTCAAAGATAACACAAGTAAACACAAAATGCAGTTTTTAAATGAAGGTTTTTATTATTAAGGGAGACAAAAAAATCCAAACCCACATAGCCCTGTGTGAAAAAGTGTTTGCCCCCTCCTGTTAAAACATAACTTAACTGTGGTTTATCACACCTGAGTTCAATTTCTCCAGCCACACCCAGGCCTGATTACTGACACACCTGTTCTCAATCAAGGAATCACTTAAATAGGACCTGCCTGACAAAGTGAAGTCGACCAAAAGATCCTCAAAAGATAGACATCATGCCGAGATCCAAAGAAATTCAGGAACAAATGAGAAAGAAAGTAATTGCGATCTATCAGTCTGGAAAAGGTTATAAAGCCATTTCTAAAGCTTTGGGACTCCAGAGAACCACAGTGAGAGCCATTATCCACAAATGGAGAAAACATGGAACAGTGGTGAACCTTCCCAGGAGTGGCCAGCCGACCAAAATTACCCCAAGAGCGCAACGACGACTCATCCGAGAGGTCACAAAAGACCCCACGACAACATCCAAAGACCTGCAGGCCTCACTGGCCTCAGTTAAGGTCAGTGTTCATGACTCCACCATAAGAAAGAGACTGGGCAGAAATGGCCTGCATGGCAGAGTTCCAAGACGAAAACCACCGCTGAGCAAAAAGAACATTAAGGCTCGTCTCATTTTTGCCAGAAAACATCTTAATGATCCCTAAGACTTTTGGGAAAATACTCTGTGGACTGACGAGACAAAAGTTGAACTTTTTGGAAAGTGTGTGTCCCATTACATCTGGCGTAAAAGTAACACCGCATTTCAGAAAAAGAACATCATACCAACAGTAAAATATGGTGGTGGTAGTGTGATGGTCTGGGGCTGTTTTGCTGCTTCAGGACCTGGAAGACTTGCTCTCATAAATGGAACCATGAATTCTACCGTCTACCAAAAAATCCTGAAGGAGAATGTCCGGCCATCTGTTCGTGACCTCAAGCTGAAGCCAACTTGGGTTCTGCAGCAGGACAATGATCCAAAACACACCAACAAGTCCACCTCTGAATGGCTGAAGAAAAACAAAATGAAGACTTTGGAGTGGCCGAGTCAAAGTCCTGACCTGAATCCTATTGAGATGCTGTGGCGTGACCTTAAAAAGGCGGTTGGTGCTGGAAAACCCTCCAATGTGGCTGAATTACAACAACTCTGTAAAGATGAGTCGGCCAAAATTCCTCCACAGCTGTAAAAGACTCATTGCAAGTTATTGCAAACGTTTGATTGCAGTTGTTGCTGCTAAGGGTGGCCCAACCAGTTATTAGGTTTAAGGGGCAAACACTTTTTCACACCACTCTAGTACTTTCAACAAAATGTGTTACATTCATATATTCAGATTTATTTTCATATTCAGATTTAATCAAGGTTGAAATCTTACCAGATCATCCCTAATTTTGTAGGACGCAATGCCAATGTATTTGCGGTTATTTGCGCTCATTTGAGTCTGTGGGCTCCCAGACAGACACCAGGAGGCCACCATGAAGATAAAGTCTTGCACACTAAATACTGAGGAAGCAGGATAAAAATCCTGCATGAGATTATATCCTCTTCTGGCATGGAAACGTTTTTAGAAGCTGCTTCTCTCTGTCATTCACACACCCTGCAATGAAGAACAGGCATATATATATATAGTAATAATTAGTGATAATAAAATGATACAGGATATTCCACGTGACCACATGATCAAACACCGTCATTGTAATCGCACCCTTGCACAGTTATCACAATACCTCGCTCAGAGTTTGTCTAATCTCCAAAACTGGAACTCATGCTGCCTCTAAAAGTTTGCATCGACAGCACAGTTAGGTTACCTAAGTGTGTGTTGGCAGTGAAACATAAAGTGCCAAATGTGTGTAGGTTGATATCCTCTCTATAGACAGGCCCATCGTTCCACATGAGATCGTAGCCATCCACCCTTTTCTCCTTGCCAGTCCGCCTAATGAGAAAAAACAGTCAATTAGCACGCAGAACCGGCATAGAAGAAAGAGATAAAAGACTCATCTCATCATCTCTTGTACAGCATTCATGGTGTGATCTGAGGACAATGACAGCAGGTTTTTTTTTTTTTATTGTTGCTACGGCAAGTTGTTTCTTCACACCAATGTTCTCACCTTCCAAATATGTCATAACAGAGACTCATACATACAGACTATTATAGACAAATGAATATCAATAAATAAAATGATTCCTGTAACGAACAGACAGTCTTCACACCGTGTTATCTGAGGAAAAATAGATGAGAAAAAGGCCTTTACCTTCCCTCCATATCAACAACATTCAAAGTGTCTTCCAGCAGTCTGCACTTCATCTCGTAATCCTCTTGACTACTCGGTATGTGTGACGGAGACGCATTCACCTCAATTAACCACCTGCGAAGAGATGGAGGGTGACGACACCCAGCAAACATTTACTTAGCCCCGAGCCAGCGTTGGGTCAGTTCAAGAAGAACAGCAAACAGTTCAATTAGAAATTGTTAGCATTTGTATTGAGCAGAGGTGCTGTCATTAGTTTGTGTGTTTTCATTTACAGCAAAATGTTGGCATACCCGTCAATTTATAAGATATTCTGTACAGATTTATGAGGTAATTCATACATGGTTATTTCTGGAACCGAACACTAGCAGATTTACTGCTTTGTTTTTAAGGATCCAGGAAGGAATGTCAAATGGGTGCCATGCTTGCTTGTCTGTGCATGGACTTTTCTCTGTTTATTTGTCAGCATGCATGCCTTTGTTGTGCATGTTTGCGAGTGAATAAGTGCAGGTGATGATGATGATGCACTGTGTTGGCACTATGCGAGTGAACACTTACGGTTTGAGGTTCTGATCCAGTAGTATGTCGTAACCATAGAGCTCAAAGCAGTGTTTGTCATTTATGATGATCTTCTGTACACTCAGCAGACTGCGGACAAAGATGTTGTCCATCTCTTCAAACAGGGTCTCCACCGTCTCTCTGCCGTGTTTTGCAGTCAGGTATCGTCGAAGCTGTTGCATCTGCCACTTACATCCCTATTTAGAGATGAATGAAACAATGTGGGAATACAGAGATGATACAGTTGGTTAAAACGGAGACATTTCAGAAAACTAACAAGAATAAAGCATGTCAGATTGTGTGAGGTTCTGGAATTACGCACCTTTTCAGGATTATAGTCAGGTGCCGTCTTTTGAACGGACACATTAGTGAGGTGCATATCTGAAAAAAAAATACTGAGGAGACTTGATAAACTGTATTGATCACACCTTGCACGGGGACGTGGATGAAAGCAACAAAATTAGGAACAACAGCCAACAGAAACTGGGTCAAACTGGGCTATTTCAAACTGACTTTGCTTGAATATTTGATGAACCAAAGGCTAAACTTGTTCAGGGAATTAGTTGTGCTAAAAACTCAGAACTAGACGATCACATGAGTGTATCAGCATTCAAGTAAATTGTGACAAAATTTCATAATACCAAAAAAAAGGGATACACTTGTCATCAATACTGCTGAGGGAAAAGCGGGTGTTGGAAAAGCGGGCAAAGCCATCTCGATACAACCAAGCCTTCAAGGGAACATACTGAAATACAAACACACTGATATCAGCATGGAGCAAAATTTATGTTTTGTATTATTCAGTGCAACTTACATGGCTCAGTACGTACTGATGTGACCAGCACATAGACTCTCAAATCAAATTTCCGGCCTGTGGGGACAAAGAACATAAAAAAAGAAATGTAGCAAGGAAACAAAGCTTCTGTTTGTTCACTGACCCTTTAAATCAAATTTGGTCAAATTATTTTTTTGAATATTTGGTGACTTTTTCAAAATGTGGTTTACAATGAAACCCAGTGTATTTTTCTCTCAGTTTATTACCATTAATTAGGTAGGGTTTCTCGATATAGCGTTGTGCCACATAGCTTTCCACTTGAGCTGCATCTTTCTGTTCCTCTGGGCGCGTGCCGTCCTGTGGAAGCACAGTATTATCAATCTGACTATGTGGGTGTCTATGTAGGATGTCTATTTTTAGCAATTTAAACCAACTCCTTGATAAAATGAATATCCTACCTTCTTCCAGTCCATAATGTCTTTCAGTTTCCTGAACAGGAAAATGCCTTTGCCCTGAGATTTTGCTACCTAAATAAACATAATAGTTCATTTTAATGACTTATAGCAAAGTGATAGCTTAATTTAAATTGTTGGGGTCATTCAAATACTGAGTTAAAGATCTGTTTAATGCACTTGGGAACATTTGTGTTCTACTTTATCGAACCGGCTTCATGATCCAGGTGCTCCCTGGGCTTCTGTTGAACTCCTCTACAAAGAGATGATACTCGCTGGGCAGTGCGAAGGTGCAGGGGAAAAAATCACATTTGGACACCCCAATGCGGTCAATATCCCTTTCAAGGTTTTTCTGGTATCTTTTGAGGTTTTTCACCATGAGGTTTTTGCGAGTCAGCTGTGACATAAAACAGAAAATTATTATCACTGTCAAAATCTCCAGAATATGGTCTCTTACCACGCTGGACTGATGCTACCCCACCTCATAATGGTTGCGAAAGTGGTTTATCCTGACATGTTCCTCCATGTAGGTGTGGTCAAAATTCTCCCTGAGCCAACCCACATCACACCAGTTGAAGTCCCACTCTCCCTCACTGTTAGACGGAGAAAACATGTCATACACAAGGCAAAAAAAACAACACAGAAGTTAATGCAATGATTAACACGCAGCCCTTACACATCCATGGATCAATGTTAAACAAAACAAAAAAAACATCGATGGAGAAGTCTGCACCTTACTGAACATCCTTGTCTGGAATATGCATCTACTCACTCTTTGACTTCAACCCAGTTCGGTCTTTTGCGCAGGACATCTTGTATGGTGTTGAGTGGGCCACATTTGTAACGCACAAAACATCTTCCCATGGTAATGACATAGTAATACAGTCAGTGTCAGTAGTACTTACTACAATAACTCATAATTTGCCAATTTAAGAACAACACCCACCTCTCCTCACACGAACCTCTGTACCCACATGTCTGTAAAGGCAGGGAAAACATCAAGATTTAATCCTATTGATTTTAAATTGAACCCTTACAGCTGCAAACCACACATCAATCAGTAACTCCTGTCTTTTTTTTCTTTTTTTTTTTTTACAAACTAAGGTTACCTCAGGCTGCATAACTCTGTGTCCCAATCCCTCACTCTACCACCTAATTATTTGCACATTATTCTAACTTGACAGACGCTTAAATTTCACACAACCAAGAACTCATAACGTCAGGTAGGCCTGCTCTTGGTAGACACTTTGCTAACGCAAGCTCAGCGATTACATCGTCATTTGTTCACAGAAAGCCCGACAAAACAACAAAATCTACACACGCTTTACGTTTACCTTGTACTTTGACATAGCACACCATGAAATAGTTGCGGAGGGTTACGGTTAAATTATAGTCTATTCAAAGCTACACTAACTAAATTGTAGTGAGCAACAAGCCTCAGAAAGAAAGCAAGAAGTCTCAAATGTTTGTAGCGTGACAAAAGCCGTTGTCACGGTAACAAGAGCCGTTGTCACGGTAACGTCGCCACCGACTGAGAGCAGGTTGTCTCCGTGTGCTTTCCGTAGTGTCCAGAAGTCCTCAAGCGTAATCTTATGTTCAACAACTAGTTTGCTTAAGTAGTCATATCTTTTCAAAGTTTGTCTAAGGTTATATTTTTTTTTTTTAATACATGAACTTTGGAGGATGTAGTTTGAGGCGCTGTTGAACTGTATTGCAGAACATTGTATACACGGACAGCTGTTGTTGTTGTTGTTGTTGTTTTTTTAGCCTACCTGCAGGGATGTAAACAGGGCGGGAAAATGAATGAGACAAACATGACTTTCAAATCTATAAACATATGGAATCAGTGTAGAATTGGGTTAAAAACATATCACAAATATAAATGCGTCAATTTTGGGTGAATTTATTTTTCTCTTACTTGCTGGGGTGGCTTTATTCATCACACGTATTCACAACCCTTGTCTGTACCGTCGAATCACCACATGGTGGCGCCAAATCCTCATTTAATTGAGTTGAATGGTGCCCCGACCACCCATGCTTATTTCAAAAAGTGGCGTTAGATTTATCAACATTGTTCTAAGGTTATTAAAGTCAATTAACATGTCTGTTTGACAAAGAAAATTCAGAAATAAAATGTATCAAATCGTTCACTTCTGGGATTTGTAATCGACCATCTAATCATATCTAATATTCTGACAGCTAAAGTATCAACTGTTTTTGTTTTTGTTTTGCTTAAGTATACTTTTTGAAGATTTAAGAAAATTGTGGCTGGAGTGGAGTGACCTGGCTCATAACCTGCCTGAACTTTGAACCCTTGCTCATCAGATAACAGCCCTCTTTGGCTCATCACCAAAACACACTGCGCTGCACATTCCCCCGCTCACACATCACGTTAATGGATTGTATCAAATCTGTTTATGTTTCCTTCTGACAGAAGCCAGTTTTGTTTCAGTGTGCATTACTTTCCTTTAAAAAAAAAAAAAAAGAATTGCAGCTATGTGTCTCGTTGATTCTTCGGTTGTTGTTTATGTGGATAAAACCATGCAGGGTTGGAGTACATAGTGTGGGATTTCAATCTGTTTCTGAAACGTAACCCAGAACATAAAAACTTTGACATTTATTGTTTTTACCACCTTGAAGTCAATCATGTAAAAAGAGCTTACACCTAACTCAGATTCCTCCAAAAAGGTAAATAAATGGTGGGATCACCAGCTCTTGCACAGACTGCTGTGACCTTTTTCTTTTTCAGCTACCTGCCACTAATCAAATAATCATCCATACCTCAGACTCTGACATAAATGATCATAACAGGCTAGAATTAAGAGGGCTTTAAGTCGGGTTTCAATGTATGTATGTATAGCCAGCTACCAGAGTGTCCACAGTGGTAAAGAACATAAGCCAGGCCTCTCAGTTGTGTAAAAAGTCTGCTCTCCTAACAGCCCAGTCTCAAAACATACCATGCAGATAAACTCCAGAATCAAGTGCTTTATTTGTATGTCATTTCATTGAAATTAGTGAAGAAAAAAAAAATATATAATTTTATATATATATATATATATATATATATATTTTTTTTTTTTTTTTTTTTTTTTTTGGAGAATTCTGAGAATTTCCGTTTTTCTTGAACTCAGTGAAAAAGTAATGTAAACAGTGCAAACCAGACAGAACATCAGCATCTAAGCTAAAAGTTTTAATTTCTCAGCTGTTCACAGTTACTCCAATATTTTATAAGAAGAACATTTCATCCAACCACAAACTTTTTTTTAATTTTTTTTTTTTTTTACGTTAAATGCTCACTTTGTTACTTTATCCTTTCATAAATTTCAGTATCTTCCCACATCAATTTCAGCCCTTTGCCAAGATTTTCTATTTACATCACAACAGCAGCATTATAAATGCCACTTTGTGGTTTTGTACTTTATATTTTATGGGGGCCTGTGTTTGCCTTTCAAAGCCCAACGCCTGCAAACATTTATTTATTAATCCCTAAGAATCAGTTAAAACCATAAATGCCAATTGGAGGTGAATCTCTCAGCAAGATGTTATTCTGAAGCAGATTTCCTGCATGAGCAACAGTTTTGGTTTGGCAGTTGTCCCTCCAGAGATTTTTTTTTTTTATCAATCTAGCAGTAGCTACACGCCTATGATTTTGGCTAACCACTTATGTTTTTAAAAAAAAAAAAATTTTTTATTTCAGGGGGGCTCTCAGGGGGGGAGCTGCTGCAACAGGCTGCCACTAGCGCAGCGCCAGGTAACCTGACGTGCATGTTTTTGGATGATGGGAGGAAGCCAGAGAACCCGGAGAGAACCCACGCAAGCACAGGGAGAACATGCAATCTCCGCACAGAAAGGCCCAGGACCGGATTCGAAGCCGGAACCTTTTTGCTGTGAGGCGACAATGCTAACCACTGCGCCACCGTGCCACCCAATACATGGTTTTGTCCTTATGCAACATACAAAATCAGCTCCATTATCACCAATATCTTGGAATGGAAATTGTTTTTGAGGATCAACCCGCAATGGTTTCTTTCAAACATGAAGCCTTTGTTTTCTATGGATATAAAGTTAAATTCCAACATTATTGTTCAATTTAAATTGTCATTTTAAATCTAAATTTTTCCTTCCCGGGCCCTCTGCAACTGCCTTAGTTTGACAATGTTGTTTTTACATAAATGTCAATACCACCACTCACTGAAGAATCCCCCAGGTCATACCGTTTTCAGTGCGGGTAATAGTCATCAGTCCTGGCAAACCATGTGCTACTCAACAACAATACCACATAGCAGGCAATCTGTGGGATCCAGGACATTAGCTGCGACTCATGTGAGAAGTATCTTGCTGACTTTGGTGTTATAATCCGTCCCTTGGAAGGATGTTCTGTTTGGTGGAAAGTTCAGCTCAGCCATATATATTTCTGCAGAGATTCAATAAATCAGTTCAAACCCTTTTTCACATGCGGAGGAAACACCTCCAATGTGTCACAGATTCAGGTCAAAAAAGCAAAGGCTCAAAGGGGTAAAGCTTTGATCCATGACTGGGTGAAAGAGGGGACGAGAGTTAATACATGTGATGCAATGTGTCCAGGAAGTATTTTGGTACTTTCGATAACAAGAGAGATCATTTGTAGCAACATGATCTGAGTTTAAAGTGTAAATATTACTCATGAACAATGAGTGCCTCCATGGCAGGCTTCTGCTTGTTTTGTCTGTTTTAAAGGTGCCCTCTTATTGATTACAATACACCATTAGATCTGATACAGAGGGTAACAGAGAGTAAATATTGTAAAATGTGAAAGAGAGAGTTGTGGAGCTTTTGTCGATACTAAACTTTTTTTCATATTCCAGGTGCTCCATGTAACACTTCCACTTCCTTCATGTGCCTGATTTTCTTCCCCCCTTATCAGATGCAGAGAACCATTTAAAATCAGTCATATTAATTTCAACAGGCTCACATATATGCAGCCTCCGAGATGTTGATGCCATCTATTTATTGTTTCTCAACTCCCTGCCTCAGTAGCTGCACAGCACTCCAGGGGTAATGAGTGTGCAAATCCCCAGGCTATGCACTTTCAAAAGGTTTTTCTGACAAAACATAAGAAGAGGCCAAGAATATGCGGTAACCAGAATCTTCCTAAAATGTATTACATTCCCGTATGTCTCCCAGTTAAGGCCAAAATGTGAACATACATGTATTATAACGTGAAACTATATATCTGACCGCTTGAGTGAAAGTGGAAAGGAAAACAGAAGGGAAAAGGTCAGTAGAACAACAGTGTGGGAAACAGCAGATATTTCCTGTTGGGAAAACCTATAGGTCGAAGACACTTTTTTAATGGCACTGCTAATGAACATGAGGTAAATAATTGAAGCACTAAAATGTGTTGCTTAATCCAGTGATGAAGTGAGAGACATTTAATTAAATGAGGCCAACTATTAGGTTCCACACCCTTAATCCATTTTATTGCCTTGATCAGCTAAGTCAAACCAAGGTATCCAAGGAGATTATGCACCGTGTTTATACACTCTAATTTCAACTGCCTGATGATGCCTAATGACCAGCAGTGATTAAATGAACCCACGCTGTAACATCAGATTCACCAGACCAGGTTGCGAGAGGTCCTTCACAGATCACAAATGATACCTTGCAAGTGTGAGCACATCGTGTGACCGCTAAACCACACAGTCAACTCTGATAGCGTTCTGTCTCCATAACTCTGGTCAGGAGAAAGAAAACAGAATATGGTCTTAATTTATGTGGAATTCTTTCTGTTTCCCAACTTGGGGATGGTGCCAGAGAACTGAGGTATGGCACAAAACCTTAGCCTTGGGGAATTTGGGAAGGAACCAAAGGGCAGTCACAAGTCAGACAGAGTACTGGATGCCTCTATAGGGAAAGATACAAATCCAGGACACTTACTAAATGTAATTTAAGCAGTGAGAAGGCAAAGGCTTTGGGAGACTTTGGGTTATTATGCCAACACATCTAAATGAAATATTTCCATGAGGGTATGATTTGTTCGATGTAAGTGTGTATTTTCTATGTTTGGCCCAGCCAGTCTCTTTGTGTGAATGTTTCATGCTCTGCAGGAGGGCCTTGCATTTAAACTGACTTTAATCCTACATCTATTAGTTCATCTTGGGACAATTATTTTTACAAGTGACAGAGACAGTGTACAGTCAGACGAAAATATTAAAGAAAATATAAAAAGATTAGCAGGTTTCCTCTTCATACCTGTCATCCAGGCTTTTATGGCAGTCTGGTGTTTGATAGTAATGATCGCCGCAGGACACAACTCAAACTGAGAGGAAATTGGAGTTGGAGGCTCAGTGAGGTAAGTTTTCTTTCATAACTGTGATCTAAACATGGCTGAATGTTCCCCAGCCCATCACCCACCCACCAACCCACCCAGCGGTCATCTCCTCCACGGCTTCCTGGGTTTGTTCGATTTTGTTTTACCAATTTATCAGTATCCAAGAGCTTACTGCACTATTGACCACTCACCTCGGCATCCACCACCTACATTATTGATTTTACTTAAACAACTTCATTTAATAAATCATTCCATCATATTTTGACATTCAACACTTTTGCTTTTCCTCCTTTGTCTAAACTGTGATCCGGTTCGTGACACCTTCAAATTCCTAAAGGTGTTTGTATTTAACTTCCATGGTTAGTTCATGTGGCTGAGATGTGCTGTGTTCATGAACACACTTAAGACTTCTGAAAAAGATACTGTACATATACATCCACAAAGACAGAATGAAAGATTTTTAAAAAACAACTAAACTGACTAATAATTTCATCACAAATTTACAGCATTGTAAATGCCAGTTTAAAATGTTACTTATATTGGCTTCAGCGCCATGAATCTGATTGGCGTTTTATATCTGTCTGCAAATCAATCACTGCCTGCTTGACATGTGTCTCACATTCAGACAGTTCTTTCTGTGGAGCTGAATTTGACTCTATCGCTCAACAACATTCCTGTGTTGACTCATGAAACACCTCAGCTGCTTTGGCTATGTATTCAGAATCATCATCCTGCTACATGACCTCCTCCTTGTCAACATCTGAGAGATGAGGTGGTATGCCTTGGATTATTCTTCCCCTTCCCATACCCTATCTGTCCACTCCACTTAGTTTCAAAAACTCTGAAGGTACAGACTGTAAGAAGTCTTGTGAAGGTTCTTGTGACCTTCTGAGCTGCAGTGTACACATGTAGGTGGCCCAGTTCTATCATATATGCTGGTTTCTGCGATTTATCAGGTTACTTCTTCACCAGATGGTTGATTTCAACACACCTTGCAGTTACATGTCCTTATGTTGACAGAAAACAGCAGCAAAGAAAAACACCCCGACTTCAGCCTGTTTTCCTCCTTTGTGTATGATAAATACACCTGTCTAATATGTAGGCACTTTAGCTGTTACATGAGTATATTTCAGCTTCCTCTGTATAAAAAGAAAAGTTAAAAGTATGGGCACCCCTGTGAGTCTCTGCCTTTCCTGTATGAACCCTTACAGAAAAAAACACATGAATTTCACAAGTGCAAAAACTCGTGATCAGATTTAATCACATGACATGTGAAAAATGTATCATGTCCATGGGAAACACGTGGTTTTGAACATTTTCATGGTGTAAAATATGAAGCCCATATCAATTTCCATGTGGAAATGTTTCCACATTCCTAATTTCCACATATGTGTTTTCATATGTTGCCAACATGTGGCAAACGTGGTATACATGTGATCACTTTTCCCATGTGGGAACATGAGAAACTCATGGGTTTTTCTGTAAGGGGAGAGAGACAGCAAATTTCTTGCACTGCAATCAAAAATCAAGTTTGTAAAATATATGAACTGAGAATACAATTATTTTGATTGCTTACAAGCTTGATTTTTGATTGCGGTGCAAATTTTTTTCTCTCAAATGTTTTTTTGTTTTTTGTTTTTTTGCTTGCATAATAAAGACACAAAATACCTTCCTACTGCCAGCCCCACATCTTAAACAAACTAAATGCAGCTTTAGCCCAGCTGAGACAGCATCTGCACACAGTAAAACAAATCCACTAAAAAACAAGCCCACCATGTGATGAGAAGTTCAACAAACTATAGATATTTCTGCCACATTAATCTTTCTTGTCTGTCATTGCCTATCTGCTTTTTTGTTTTTTTTGTTTTTGTTTTTGTAATACAGCTTATTAAAGGCATATCATGCATAATGTAAACATCAAGCACAATTACTAGAACTACAAGCTTAAGTCATTAACCACAACTGCTTACAATTTACCTGACCTGAATAAATGAAAACACTGGCTTCTGGCATGTTTGTGTAGACTCGAACACTTGACAAAGTCTGAAACTTAAGCTCTCCCCAACAGTTAAACTGCAGAAGGATTTAGAGGGGAAACAACTCCTGTGTGGCAGCAGCACCAAAATGACCTTCAGACCAGTTTGTTTAGCTCAGCTCGTTAAACACTTCAAAATAATAAGTGATAATGGATTATATTGTGATGCATTTGCACTATTTGGGACAATAATGAATGGCAAAAAGTCCATGCTGTTTCATGTTTCTGCATGAAGTCGTTTAATACAGTTAAACAAGACCAGTTTTGATTTTGCATGTCATGCATCAACAAGAATGGCAAGTGGAGTGTTTCATGTGCGCGCACATACGTTGTAGTGCTGCTGCATCTGATAGAGGGGGTGTTGGAGGAGGCGTGGTCGTGCACCCAAGCCTCCCCAAAGCCCTGCATCGTTGATTTGGGCTTTTAGAAGGCGAAGTGACTTTGCGGATCATCGTTGCTCTCTTTGCTGCACAGATCACATTTCCATTGCAGACTCCTGCGATTTGCAACTTGTCTAAAGAAGGAAACCGCGATTTCCTCTCACCTCAATGCGCAAGGTAGTACAGGTAGGATTTATGACATGAAGTCATAAATATGAAAGGCAAAGCTCGACACACACCCTGCGATCCGTTTTCTCGTGTCTGGACCAAATGAGCTGCACATGGACATCTACCAAAGTTAATGGATTTTCACTCGATGATGGTGGGAGATTAATTTGCATTCTCATCAGACTATGATTCCCTTTGGGAATATCTGATGGAAAATATACTGTCCATTTTTGCGAGAATCATGCTTTTCAAAATACTGCCATTCATTCTCTTACAAGGTACGTTTGATGTTTTCGTTAGATTATTTATTCATTTACTCATTTGGTTATTTATTTATTTACTTACTCAGCTTCTTTTTGTCATACTTCTGATAAAGGTGTCTTGACGTCCCATGCTTTGGTCAAATCGGAGATCAACCCTGGAGGTCTCACAGATTCCAAGGCGTTTGGCTCCAGGGGACCCGCGGGTTCACCGCTGTCTGAAATAACAGAGACAAAGTCCAGACAAAAACGGTGCACCTGTTATTCCTACAAGGATAAAGAATGCGTTTACTACTGCCACTTGGATATCATCTGGATCAACACTCCCGAGTAAGACATGCTTTATTAATTTGCCTATCTATAGGCTATAGCTATCTATAACTCTCCAATTATTCATTCAAACGAGCCACTACTGTGCAAGCACCTCTGGGATTGCACTATATCTCCTCCATTGTTAGCGGGCTAATTAAGACATACAAAGCACATCGTCTGGTTTGTGCAACTCAGCCATGCTGGCTGCAGTCAAGTCACGTCAGGTAAGACACCCTGAAGCGCCAGACGCAGTTATGGTTCAAAGTGATGGCAAGCACAACAGAAAGCAACTTGTCCTATGCGAGAATGGAATCAGAGAGCGTTTTTATTGCTCTGTCTGTCTTTTATTGTGTCCATTTTCACATTTTCCTTTCTGGGCCCAACATGTGCGTCATAATCTGTTGGGTTATTAAATGTGAAGGATCTAGGACTATTTTAGTGAAGTGAACGACAATGTTGCTGAATTTCAAGTTCAGGGTAAAATGATAATATTAATATGATGTAAGTAACAGACTGAAGTTTTTATTAAAGTGGTTCCTTGTTATTATTAGGTTGCATAAGATTGAATTGCACCTGTCCCATGTGCATAAAAGATCCCAGAAGATCAGTTACACATAGACAGCTACTGAATACATGCTCTAAATAATAATAATAATAATAATAATAATAATAATAATAACAATAAAAAATAATACATCAAATATTTCAAATAACTCACAGCTTTGGGGCAAATGTACAAAAGTGAGCATTCTATTTAAACATGGGCTTGTTCTGTAAATATGTGAGATACGCTATATCAAAGTTTAGACACTAAAAGTAATATGCTCAAAAACAAGACAATGAACATTTTTATGTATCACTCTACTTAATGATATTAATAATTACATTTATAAAGTACTTTTCAAGCAATAGGCATGACGTTCTTTCCAAGGTCAGAACATTTTGCAATATATACATGTGCATATACATGCATTCACGTACATATACACAGAGTACATGCATGCAAGTTATACATACATACACATAAAAGATAAAAACTCTCAATGAAAGAATTTAAAATAACTGATGACAACAGAAATGCAGTCTGTCAGCTGTTAGAAAAAGCCATTCTTTTAAAGGAAGTTATAAATTGGGATTTAAAAACAGCAACACAGTCAGCTGATCTGATGCTCAGGGGAAGACCGTTTTAGAGCCAAGGAGCCAACGCTCAATATCCCTTTGTTTTTAACCTGGACTCTAGAGTAGTTAGAAGACCCACACTAGCAGACCCGAGGGGTCTGTTCAGACAGTACGGTATGAGGAGCTCAGTTGCCAGAGCGTTCTGGGCCTTGTTTGTGACAAAAAGCACTTAAAAATGGAATCCGAAAGGGATTGGAAGCTAAAATTGGTGTGATATGTGAGAAATGCTCTGTTTGGCCAATAGTCTAAGTGCTGAGTTTTGAAGAAGTTGGAGCTGTTCTGTAAAATCATTGTTTAGGCAACTAAACAAGGCATTAAAGTAAGTGAGGTGCAAAGACATAAGAGCATGTATACTTTTGTCTGTGTTCCTGAAGGACATAAGCGGCTTTATTTTTTAGATATTCCTCAGTTGACAAAAACATGACTGGACTACCTTCTTTTCATGTTGCACCAGGTTCATGTTTCTATCTGAAATAACACTGATTTTTTTTGGAGCTGACTTTATGTTGGGAGTGAGGGGCAGAGGAGTGACTGTGTTTCTTTTGAGATGTGTTGAGGGCCAATCATGAGAACTTCTGTCTTGTCAGGGTTGAATTTTAAGACATTTTGGGAAATCTATCTTTTTAAATCATGTATGCAGCAAAATATTGCAGGTAGTTTACTGGTTTTGGAAGGTTTAAAAGACAAGTCCAGCTGTATCATCCGCGTCACTTCGGAAGAAGTTGTTATGATGTCAGATTTTCTGTCCCAAGGCTAACACGTATAGGAAAAACAGAGCGCTTTGTAGCTTCGGGAACCCAGAGTGAAACTTCCCAAAGATTTTGTAATTAAGAGCCAATAGTTTGGTCCAGCTCTATATTTTCAAGAATTTTTTAAACAAAGATTAGTTTAGAAAATAACTGAACATTTTTTAAGTTGGTAGCATCTAAACTGGGTTCCTTAAGAAGATATTGAACACATGCGGTTTGAAAAACATGATACAGTGTGCTGAAAACAGAAACAACTAAACCACACCAATATTTGGGTAACATATGTGAACTGCTTTTCAGGGTACTTGGCAGGTCAGTTGTTCTGAGATTATTGGAGTGCTTGCCACAGTTCGTGTGTATTCAGTCTGTGTGGGTTGTGTGAGCCGTACCATCTGTTGCAGGACTCCTTGCTCTTCTTGTGCTTCATGACTCTGGCTGAATGTTTGGGGTTCCTATCTAAGGGGCCAACAACTGTTGTCCAGGATGTACCGTATGCCTCCATTTTCACAAGTAGAAAAATTAAAAAATTAAAAAAAATCACAGATCTCAAGCTGTCGAAATACCATTGTTCTACAGTGAAGAGGTCGTGAGGCTGAATGGGTGGAGAATAGAAAAAGGTCCAGAAAGCTAAGTGTCCACAGTGGTGGGTGAGAAACTTGCTGATATTTTTGTTTTCCTTGTGGTGTACTTCAAATTAAACTGCTCCATTAACCAAACTTGCATCATTATTATTGCGGTGTAAATTTGCCGTAGATTTTTTTGTTGCAGCCCTCATTTGCTTCAAAACAAAATCAAAATATTTGATAGAAATAACTTTAAAATCTGCCACAACTAAGAGTCATACACTTTTTTTTTGGCTTGTGGCATAATAACAAACGTACAGGGAGGCAACATAATGAAAGTATTATAATTTATGATGGTGGAAGTAATCTGGCTCTGTGGTCATATTCCAATCACCAAAAGCCAGGGGCCTGTCCTGGCCACGGGTATGCTAACCACAGGGGTTAGGTTGGCTCTGCTGGGGATGAGGAACCCAGAGAAGCAAAACATTAGTGGCTGACATAATTTCAGGAGGTACTGATGCAGTTTTTCCAAATTTAAGCTTCCAGTGTGTCTGCGTGCATACCGCACATTAGTAGAAATACCTGAAAATATAAATTATAACACCTTTTTGTTTTGATTAACAATAACTCCTAATCGCATAATAAAATCTTTGGCAACAGCAGTAAAGCACTTTATCTTTCTTCTGTCTTCTTGTGCCAAGATAGCTGTTGGCTGTTTCAGGTAAATAGGTCATTTTAATTTTGCTTAGCATGTTAGGACACATTTACATAGTTTAACTACTGAGCGGGAATTTGACATAAACCACAATATTAATATAGAAGCATCAACAATGCTATTAAATGTGTTCTCACATTGTGGGCAGCATGATGGAAGATAAACCCCAAAAAAGGATTTGGTTGTTTTGAGCTAAAGGGTCTCAAAATCTCAGTAAACATGAAAGCGTAACCTCCCTTCCATTGTGAAACATCTTTACCCCACATCCTCCAAAGGAGCCACTCCTTCTCCTTACAAGACTACAAGACTGTAGTTAAAGGTAACTTCCAATGTTAAGGTGTATATGTCTCTCCCCTAAACAACAATAATGAATAAAATAGGTAATTTAGTGTTGCAAACTGTTAAAGGGCAGGTTTCCTAAAAGCCCTACTTTCATCATCAGAAAATTGCCCTCATCAACATCAGCATTTCCAGTGCTTTTGGTGATACATTAAGACAGAGCACTGACTCACAGCTGCCACTGCAGACTGAACAGGTAGAAGGTTAAAGGCTTTTCCCCCTGAGGCCAATCAGTTACACTCGTACAGTAATAAACAGGCAGACTGAAGCACCAGGCTAACAAGACACAGTGGAAGCAGCAGCAGGCAGGATGTTAGCAACACTGCAGGTATTTGATGGGATACAGGCAGCAGGCAGTCTGACATAATCTGACAAATCTGCATGGGGTAACCATTTATCTATACTGGCAATGGACCTTTTATTTCAAATGTCTTGAGGATTTGAAGGATCAGGGCAGACTATTTGCCCTCATGGGAAGACTTTCCACTCAGCTAAGCACAACACCCACTGGGATACTCAAGAACAGATTCCTCTTCTTCTCTGACCATATATATCCTAAAGCCACAAATGCCTTTGCATCTTTTTCTTTCCCAAAATCAATCACAGATGTTTAAAAACAGATGAGTGGAAAGAGAAAGAAGATATGCCAACCTGCTACTCTCTCTATAAATGTTGGTATCCAGATGGGAGGATCCGGGCTAGAACACTCAATACAAGATGAATTTGCCGACTTTGTGAATTTGATCTTCTGAAGTCACATTTCAACTTTATTATTAACTTTCACTGACCTTTCTGGCTGTCTTAGGTTTTCCTTTACCAGCTCCCAATGGTCAGCTAAAAACATGTTCGCAGGTGTTGCAACCTATAAAAAGCAACACCATTTGATTTCTAACAAAACTCATCTGTTTCCGAACGATCTTACGAGACCATTAAAACTTTTGGAGCTTTTTAGAAACTCTATTGTAAGAATGTTAAAAAGTCATTAGGTTAGGTTAGGTAGTTACTTTATTAATCCCCGAGGGGAAATTTCTTTCGCTACAGCAGCATACAGGAAGCAATAAGATAATAATAGAATAATAGAAAGCAATAAAATAGCAGTAAAATAGCAGTAAAAAAAAATTTAAATATAAAAAATAAAATATAAAATGCACAGTATATACAGTACAGTATATATCTATATATATTATATACAAACAACCAAGAAACACAGACAACAGTGTTATTGTTGTGTGATGGATTTTGCCAGAGGTGAGTTATTATCTTCCAATGAAGTTGTTGCACAAATTATGATGCGTGATCTTACTTGGATTTTTTTTTTTTATTACTGCTTGTTTTTCTTAGGCGCACCGTGCCCTATGGAATGTCGAGCTACGGAGGACCTCAGCGAAGCAGACGTGCCGCTGGTGGACAACCATCTGAACATGAGGAGACAAAGAAACCACGCTGCTTTTGTGCTGTGACTGATGCCGACCCAGAGTGCCATGATTTTTGCCTGCCCAGGTCAGTCAGATTCTTTCTGTACACATGATATCGAAATAACACTCCTCAGACTATCATTAGTTATGTTTGACACACCAAACTAACTATGAGTGAAGAGGGAAAAGAATCCACTAACTGTTTTGAACGGAGCTGAAAATAGGGTTTTGGTATTTAGAAAACACCAAGCTTGGTCAGTAATGAGCACTTTGTTTTGCATTCCTTCACTCCATCAAATCTGTGTTGATAGTCTGTGTCGAGCTGCACTGCTGTCAAAAAATCAAATATGTTTAGTCACTGTGTTAAAAGTTCAAATGTAATTATAAAATGCAATAGATAAAATTGTCTGTGTACCAAGTCAGACTTCAATGAATGAATGATGAGTTTTGAATTTTTTTCAGCAATATTGCTTGTTTGGTAAATTGAGTGTCTGTTGTGTCACATTTGTCTGCATGCTTATACATCTCATATTGGAAAGTCTTTAAAATTACACTACTTGATTGCTAAAAAATATGAAAAAGTATCAGAACATTCTGTAACTAAATAGAAAATGTATTTTAGTAACCGTTTAGGCTGCATAGGTTGTTTTTTTTCTTTCTGGTACACATAGTTCATTCCAGAAGGATAGCACACCCTTTTTTTTTTTCAGCAGAATACGCTAATTCAAAGATGATTCAAAAATATATAAACATTCCCCAGCCAAGAGCCAGGCAGGCAAAATCATGCCCAACTCTTCGGTGAATAAATGTCAGGTATCTTTTGTTACTGTACTTTTGGACACATTTCTGTAAATTCATGTGTTTTTTGTAGCAGTGTACAGTCCCATACTGGGATCATGAGGTCATGATTTAATGCTGCTTTGATTTTCATCATTCTTTTGAAAATCTGTCTATTGTGATTCTCCTGTGGATACAATACTAAATCACAGGATTAGGCCTTCCAAATCACTGATTTGATCTGAAATGTTGTCTTCTAAGCCCTCCGCAGGCTCCGCCAATCATGAGTCTCCACAGAATCCCGGGCCTCGGATGACAGTTTCACAGCTCCTCATCTTCTGCTCTTCCTCTCGAGTGAATGGACCCTTCCCACCTCTTCAGCCCCTTCACTCTCCCGTTTGGCTTCCCGCCTCCCCCAGGTAAAAGGAAGAACTTTGGAGTTTAATGCTGCTGACATTCCTCAACATCACAAGTCTTGGGGCAGGTTCCATCAAGCCGATTGGTTTCAATGACTCTTCAGCAAATTTGGTAGAGATCCCTGGAGGCTATTCCCTTTCTGTTCCCTCCTGAGAGCAGTGTGAGGATTACTTTTACTGTTGTATAATAGCCAGTGATCCTGCTTATGTCAGTCTTTTAAAACAATGAGATAAGCCGGTATCAAGGTATAAGGGACCACAAAGACATTTTCATGAAAATACTAGAAAGCAAAGCGTACCAAAGGGGAGCCATGGAAAGTGGGATCAAGGCATGATATTGTGATATCTTCCCTATTAAAAATTCTAAAGCGTGCAACCAAAAAAAAAAGCTTTTGGCCTCTCAAATTTTGGGGCATATTATTGGGCTTTGGTTTATGAGATTATTTACGGTCAATCTGGAAAGCATATTTTGGAAATGCATATTTTGTGTATATCAGTTTTTTCAGTAACAATATATAATTTGTATGACAGCTCTGGCTGGAGTGAACTCTATATTGAGCCATGCATTGTTGAATCCAGCCCAAATCAATGCCAAAGCTCTGATATAGCCATATTCCAGTGCAGCAAATAACATCATATCCTTAAACTGTAATTAACTGTTTTTAGCTGCAGATTGCTCATATGTTAATGAGTAAGGCAGACAACATTATATATTTTTATTACCGTCCACAAATGCTTTGAAAACACCTAACCGACAATGAACTTAAACTTAAACTGGTGGTCACACCCTGACAAAGCTCAATTGTTGTCCAAAAACTATTAAAACAAATTAATAAGACACATTATTGCACTGGAAGTCATGTTCCTTCATCACACTGAACATGGGCATGCTATTTTATTTTCAACCAATCCCATTATCCTAATCCTACAAATGTGCCAAAAGTATAGTAATCTGGACTGAGCGCCACAGACAGGGAAGGAAAGATGGAGATCTTGAGACAGAGTTGTCTGTTTAAGTGTTCATTCACAATAAGAAAAATACAGAGTAACGCCGGCTTTCTCCTTCAAGTGAGAGATTTCTTTGGGCAGGAGAAAAAAAATGGAAAGCGCTATATTGCCCGAGGGCTAAACACACTGTGGTTAAAACGTGTCAAATTTCACGAGTCTATGCTAACAGAACAACATAAAATGATGTGCTCTCCCATAATCAACTGATTGTGTTCCTTGTGTTTAGGGCCACTGACCAATATTTAATCTTTTTAGTTTCCTTTGACTGTGCAAAAAGTATTTACTTATTTATCCAACCAAAATGTTTGCACCTTGAAGAAGTTTCACCAAGGCTCACATGTCACAAGAAAGTTGCAGTACTGTATACAAGCTACTATGCTGCTTCTCTCTTAATATTTTTGCTGGGCTCCATTGTGTTCCACCAAACCACAGTTTATCAAATTATGTGGTCTGCTCTAGAAAAAGAAATGAGACAATAAAAACAGCAAAGGAACAATTATCTTTAAGTGACAGTTAATTTATTTGTGGTTAGAGAAGACTGAGAACATTTCTATGAAAGTCAACTTTAATATGAGTGGGTATTTCAAGACTAAAAGCTAACAAACCCTGACGCAATGAAAAGGATTACAATTTCTTCTGTATTTATAGGTTGGATAGGTAATGTAACACATCCAGGTGTCTTTTTTGGCATGTGTTTGTGAGCGAGACGGAAAGATAGACAAAGTGTAAGATGGAAAGAGCATGAACATTACAGAATGCGTATCTTTACAGAAAATGTTGATCATGTATTTAACATTAGAATAAATGCACAGGTATCTTGTATACTTAAAAATAACATTTTTTTTTAATTTGAGGAGCACAAGACAGTTTCTGATGTTATGCTTAACCACAGTGTTTATAGTTTTGTCAAAGCATCCAGTGAGAATCTGATGATGATCATAACCATGATCTGATGTATTGAATAGATGGAGAACAACTGTATGGTTACAAATTACATATACTCCTTCAACAGTTGCCTCCTCACTTTGTATGCTATGTATAGTATGTATGTATGTATGACTTGTATGTACATTTATAAATCTTATATTTCTATAGCTTAAACAAATATAGCAGGGTAATACAAAAGGGAATACATATGGAAGTAGAGGTGGAGGACACAACATTTTAACAGTACGGCAAAACCCTTTGTCAGAAACTAATTACTCAGAATTGATCGCTGTATTTATATACAATGATATTTTTCTATTTTCCTGCTAGTTACATGCCAGTAATCCTGGTTTCATTGTTACAATAGATTCCAATATGAAATTACTATTTTCTGTTTAACTTGTAACTTAATGCATACGAAAACCTAGTTTGTCATAATTAGTCACTTATCATCTGTACTTTTTATCAAAAACATTGTGACTTTATTGAGTCTTGCAGATGATGTGTTAAGGAGCATCAAACTCATTCATAAACAACACTTTCTAAAAAAGTTGAGAAGTTGTGTAAGATGTAAATAAAAACAGGGTGCAATGATTTGCATATTATGTAAACCCATATTGAAATGAAAATAGAAAAAAGACCACACATCAAATGCTGTGATGATGTGTATTCTCATATATACATATCAAATATATTCTCATTTTGAGAGTAATGCCTGCAACAAAAGTTGGGACAGAGGCAACAAAAGACTAGAAAGTTGGGTAATGTTAAAAAGAAAAAAAATGGTGGAACATCTCAACTAATTAGGTTAATTGGTAATAGGTCAGTAACACTACTGGGCACAAAAAGAACATCCTAAAGCAGCAGAGTCTTTGCAGTGAAGATGGGATCTGTAAAAGACTGTGTGGGCAAATAGTTTGACACTCAAAGAATAATGTTCCTCAACATAAAATTGCGAACAATTTTGGGATTTCATAATCTACGGTACATAAAATCATTAAAAGATTATAACAATATTATAACAATATTCAAGCCCTCAGGCGGCACTGCATTAAAAACAGACTCTGTAGTGGAAATCATTGCATGCGCTTAGAAACACTTATGAAAATCTTTGTCTATGAACACAGTTCATCGTTGCATCCACAAATGCTGGTTAAAATATTACCACGGAGGGAAGAATCCATGTACAAACATGATCCAGAAAAGTCGCTGCCTTCTCTGGGCCCGAGCTCATTTATGTTGGACTGAGGTGAAGTGGAAAACTGTCCTGTGGTCTGACAAATCAAAAATTAAGATCATGGACGCCATGTCCTATGGGCTAAAGAGAAAGAGGAACCATCCAGCTTGTATTCAGTGTACAGTTCAAAAGCCGGCATCCGTGACAGTATGTGGGTGTATTAGTGCACATGGTCTGCACATGAGTAGCTCGCGAAACTGGGACCAACCCATTACTGCTCATTACTCAGGGAAGGCCTTGCCTCTTTCAGCAAAACAATGCCAAACCTCTTTTTTGCATATATTAAAATAGCATGGCACTGTAGTAGAAGAGCCTGCAGTCCAGACCTGTCACCCATTGAAAATATTTGGCGCATCGTGAAATGAAAAATAAAACAAAGGAGACACCGAACTGTTGAGAAGCGAAAATCCTATATCAAGCAAGAATAGGGCAACATTTCACTTTCAAAACTCCAGTAGCTGGTGTCATCAGTTTCCAGATGTTTACAGTGTGGCGCGTGTTATTTACAAAAGAGGTGATGTAACATGGTGGTATACCTGCCCCTGTCCCAACGTTTTTGGAATGTGTTGCTGGCATAGATTTTTTTTTTTTTTTTTTTTTTTTTTCACAGTTTCAACATGTTGTCTTTGTTCTATTTTCAATTAAATATGGGTTTATCACATTCACAGATTACACTTTATACTTTTACACATACCAAACTTCTTTGGAAACGGGGTTGTACATGTAAATAGATCATCAGTTCAGTTGTACTCCTCCATTTCTTGGTGTGAAAGAAATGACAAAAGAAAGTTACAAGCATGAGTCTCTAATAAGATTACTTTTTTTTAACAAAACCATTAAGAAAAGTTTTTATGTTAATATTCACTATGTGTATCTTTTTTTTTTTTTTTTTACAGAAATGACACAAACTATTTATTAATTACTTTTTGTGTTTTATATACGTTCCTGCAATTTACAGCCCTCTGGTTAAAGAAAACCAAACTACATAATGCTTAAAAAAAATTAAAAAAAAAAAAGTACCTAGACACGGTGTAAAATTCTTTACATGGCGATATTTGAGCTTCTCTTGTTTGGAGATAAGATGTGGTCTGACTTGTGGAGGTACTGAGTGCAGCACAACTGGGTAGCCTGGGGCTATACTGTCTGTCAGGCATGTCCAAGGTCAATCACAGGGATTTAACGTTCTTCTTCCCGAAATTGCTTGTTCATGGCTGTCTCATGTGCCAAGTTGAAATTATGATTGTCAAGACTCAGGACCAACCCACATTCCCACTATGAGCTATGAACCGCCACCGTATCCAGTCATAAGCTTCTCAAGGCTACCTCTGGTGTTATTACACATTTTAACTCTCTAACCCAGTCGATCTATTGTACAGTATCTAATAAATTTCAAATGTTGTTCGTGTCCTTTTACGAAAAGCAAAGCAAATACCAAAAATCTCGGACAAATCTGTACGAGGGCACACTACATATATTTGTTGAAAACAAATTTTTCCGATTATTTTGCGATAACAAAGTTTTTTTTTCTGTAAAATGAGATAATTTTCTTTTTATCTGTACAAAACAAAACATCTTTGTCTCATGATTATGAGCTAATTTTCTAATTAATCTGACAAAATTTCCTTTCATTTTCTCAAGATAAGAAGGAAAAATATTCCAATATTACACAAATATGTTTTTGTTATCTTAAGATGTTGAGATGATTTACTTGAGAAAACAGATTTTTTTTTTTTTTTTTATAATTGCAAATGTGGCCAATCTTTACTGTTGTTTTCTAGAATATATACTATACAATAGAATTTAAGTTATTTTGTTGTAATTTGCACTTCTGTCATGCGAACACCTTTCCACTTATAGACAGACTGTGAGATCAACTGGACTCTCAAGCCCTAATACCATCTATCATCCTGGAATGCCACACTAAGTCTATCCTAAATAAGCATACCCTGGAGCCTCAGTGTAAACCTTCTGCAGTGAACAAGGTCTTATTCCCACAGTACACCCTGGGAAATATTTCTGTGCAGACATCCTGACCATGCGACGGCAGGTTCAGGGCCCCTACCGCAGCTTAGAGTTTGTTGTTTTGTTTTCTGTTTCATTAAATGAATGGGCCCTTTGTTCTGTACAGTGAACTGCTGCAAGTTACACAAGTAGACAATAAGGACTGCTTGGGTCACACAAGCCTTTCCATATATAATAATATAATTGACATTTTATATTTTCTGTATTTGTGGCTCAAATATGCAATAACTGTTTCTGAAGCGTGTGTCCTGGTTCAGCTTCCATCATAATACTTGTGATAATTTTTGCAGTAATATTTTTGTGAACAAAATGGAATGTTGTGTAATATGGATGTAAAAATGCATTAAAGTTTATCATCCTTTGGTTAAAACATAATCAATGTCTGATCTTTTCTTACTGCTACGTCATTAGAAACAATTATGTGGTGGTCATTAATGAAGTATGCAGTGTGAAACCCTATGTTGGAGTCCTGCATATTTACTTATCCGGAGCAACCGCAGAACTATGTTCTTCTCCACAATTCTTCACTAATGTGGTATTTTCTTCATTTTGTGATAATTAGCTGTCCACTCAAACTACAACCAGATATTTGTAAATACAATAAAGGACCAAATGGTGAAACCAGACACAAAGACACTGGAGGTTTGCAGCCAAACTGCAAACTGGCAATGAACCCCACGATTTACGATAAACTGCTCAGCTGGGTTTTTTCTGAGTCAAACTTTTTAATGTGCATTTTATGTGATATTCATGAAGTATCGCTCAACAGGGAGTACGCATAAACCTTTTAAGCAAGAAATCGTAAATCACTTATCCGCTACAAAGTTTAGGCAGAGCATATAGAATACCATATAGCAGTATTTTTCAGCTGCACAAATATCTAAGTGTAGATATTTGAGGTTTCAAATCAGGTTGTTTTCAAATTAGTAAACCATCTGTTTAGGGAGATAATTTGAAAATCCTAAAATCAGAAGAATACATGCCAAACAAAATGCACTGGTAAATTTAACAAAAAAAACGCAGCCTCAAGTTTAAATGAACAGGAATCAGACAAATGCTGTTATCTGGAACGTGACCTGATATGACCAACCATTACAACTACAAAGGGACCAAAACACAAAATATAGACTGAGTTAGAAAGGTGAGAAAAAGAGTTACTGTCTTTCCTTCTGGGAAGTGGGATGAATGGAATTGAGGGTCAGGCGGACGAGGTGAGAGGCCCCGGGAAAGCTGCTGGTTGTTAAGGCACAGCTGAGCAGGGTTAAAGCGGGGTTTTTAGCACACAAGACGTAGAGGTGGCAGTGATACTGAGCATAGGGACATATGGTATAATTAAATGGTCAAACACAACAAGAGAGTCAAAAGGCTTAGCGTTCACAATTCTCAGTGACCAAGAAGTGCTATGTACAACTGTAACGCTAGAGGCAACAATCTGGTGATGAGACCTGGGATTGATATACAGTACTGCAGAGTCTGAGGCCCACCGTAATGGTGAGACTCTCTTCCTCGAAAAAAAGCGACTCTTTTGGTCTTTTATACAAGCAGCTTATAATGCATCACAGTTACATTTAAAAGTTAAACTACGCTCAGAACTCGTACAAATAACAACAATCTGGTGGTCCCCAAGAAGTGACGCAGTTCAGATGCCGTCTATATAATGAGGGTGAGATTTTCCTTGTAAGGTAAAGGCAACAGTGGACCTTGGTGCGGAAGACAACTTTCACTTTCTGTTTCCAAACACAACTTTTTTTAAACTGTGTTTATTGTTGCTACAACAACAGAAGTCGCTCAGAGTGAAGAGGTTGTGTACATTTATTTGACACATTTCTGTGAGATTTATGCTGCAGCTTGCCTTGAGGAGTTGAGGGGTTGAGTGCAGGAGAATGCAACCAGGGAGTCAGAAAGTTAAGAACAGTGTCACACTCACAGCACATACAGTGGGTACGGAAAGTATTCAGACCCCTTTAAATTTTTCACTCTTTGTTTCATTGCAGCCATTTGCTAAAATCAAAAAAGTTCATTTTATTTCTCATTAATGTACACTCAGCACCCCATCTTGACAGAAAAAAAACAGAAATGTAGAAATTTGTGCAAATTTATTAAAAAAGAAAAACTGAAATATCATATGGTCATAAGTATTCAGACCCTTTGCTGTGACACTCATATTTAACTCACATGCTGTCCATTTCTTCTGATCCTCCTTGAGATGGTTCTACTCCTTCATTGGAGTCCAGCTGTGTTTAATTAAACTGATTGGACTTGATTAGGAAAGGCACACACCTGTCTATATAAGATTAAAAAAATTTAAAGGGGTCTGAATACTTTCCGTACCCACTGTACATACAAGGAAGCTCAAGAGACACAAAACCTCCCTTGCACCGTTCACAGCAGTGATTTATTATGTACGTAGTTTAAAATTTGTATCATAATGTTTTTCTAATACCTGAGACTGAGCCTATCTTAAAAAAATAAAGTCAGTGATTTTATCTTTTTACTCTAAGCTGTTCACGTGAAATTGAAATAAATCACTCTAGCACAAAAGCACAAAAAGTTCAGAAACTACGTAGTGCAGAAATAGAACAAAACGTTGCAAAATAAATAAAAGAAGACACTAGGATTTGCTTGTGGAGAGAACCATGACAGTAATTTCTGAAAGTGATAGTGATATGGCAGTTGGAGCATTTTATCTATATATCTTTATATTTAAAGTCTACAAACAGAGACAAAAAACTCTGCCAAACCTGTGACTAAAACAGTGAGAAGATGGACCAGTGAGGAAGCAGAGGATCAAAGCTTGCTTTAACTGCACAAACCAGAGTGTCTTTAAGACTGCAGACTCTGACCTTCATTAGCTGACTGACACTGTGACATCATATATCAGATTTGCATTAGCATTTCCACTGGAAAAATAAGTGTTTATAACGACATGCAATTGTTGACCCCCACTTTAAGAAATTTCACAAGGCCAAGTAGGAGGTTTCAAGAAAAGAACAACAAAAATACAAACTGGACGAATCAATCAGAGCAGCTAGAAAAATCATTACTGCATCGCTGCGTGCACGATACAGTACATGCTGCAGATACACCTAAATTATTTAATAGCCAAGTAATTTTAACAAATGAAACCACACCTTGGTCAACTGAGTTGCCAACAATATTGTCAATTTTTTCTTTGTATGTTGCATTGAAGATGATGTCACAGTAGTTTAACCCTGCGTCACATTGACAATCAGCTACACTGTAGAGGTTTTACCTGCAATGGAAAAGCGAGTCGAGTCAAGTAGAGCAGGTAAAGGATTTGGATAAGGAGACAGAAAAGCCAACAACGACTCCACTGCTATTTGGAAGTGCATGGAGTCCACCAGAACACTGATCAGAAGATGGAAATTTAGTGAAAGAGAAGTTGAGGCTTTTTGAATGAGAGTTGGAGGTTTTTGGAGTCAGCCCCTTGCAGCCCTTAGTGGTACTTCACCACATCTTCATGCCTTCTCCACCAGCACAGGTGCCCCTCGGGGCTGCGTCTTCTCTCTATCGCCATTCACCAAAAACTGCACCTCCGAGGACCCGTCTGTCAGGCTCAACAACATGGAGGTCAACATGTTCAAGACCGCACAAAATGACAGTGGACCTCAGGAGAATCCACCCACAGCTGCCCCCCTTCAACATCCAACAAATTTCTGCAAGTTCTGTGAGGATTCCACCATCACTCAGGATTTATAATTGGAGACCAACGCAAACATCATAACAACGAAAGCGGAAGTACGCCCTGCGCAATCCAGGAAGTTCAGACTCCCACAGGATCTCAGCAGAAAGTTTTACACAGTTGCCACTGAGTCCGTTCTTTGCTAATCCTTAATACTTACAGTCACCTAATACACACTGACACACACTTCCATATAGAGCACACAGTACAGCTCAATGCAAACATGGAAATTCAACTGTACATACGGTATGACTCCATAAATACATCCGGAGTTGACAAATAGCTGGCATTAATTCATATTTAACATAATGCCTGCAATTGCTGTATATGAGACATAGTTTGAAAGGACAAAATAGTATGGATGGAAAACATAATCAGAGAATAATAATGCAGAATCCAAATCCAATCCAGCCCTTTGTTTAGGAACCTGTCAGCCAGGGCCTTCTTCACAAAGATTTATGTTTGAACTTCAAATTATAGGGAACATTCCACGGCAGCATACAGCGATCTTACGTAACTCCCTGGGTGAAGGCCCTCTGGGCAGGCCTATCCTTGCAGGAGTCTGCTGGGCGGGGTTGGGCTGCCACCTTGTTTGGTTTGGGTTTTTTCTGTTTGTTCTCAGGTTAATTTTCCTTTCAGTTCCACATACTAAACTTTCTTTTCGTAACAACTCGTGTGTGGTCTCCCCTCCTTTGTCCAGCCTTTAGACACTTTGGGACAGTTTCTCGTAATCACGGCACAATGAGTAAAAGTTAGGATTTTTAACCACTCAAAATACTTTCGGCTAGTCCATTTTTGGCTGTTTGGGAGCAGAGGGACACCAAAACAATTAAACACGCACATAAATATTGTTACAGATAAAACATCTAATTAGAGGAAAACAGCATTTATTTGGAGTCATGTTTCTGGCAACACAAGTAACTACATAAAAATTACTCAACTGCTGTCAAATGTTCCTACTAACAAAGTAATTAAGAGTTGCTGTTCCATCACATAATAAGTATAACCAGAGTGCTGTACAGTGAGTTTGAGTTTATTGTTATATGGTTCACAGCTTTGCTCCCATGGGATAGTGAAAGCAACTTTTTTCAGGTAAAAGTTCCCAATATCCAGCGTACCAGAGTCAATCAAAGAAAGTTCAGAGACTGCTTCTGTTGTGCACTTAGGGTGTGCAGCACCATGACGTGCACACATCGGGAGAAAACTATAACCCTCCTGAGTAAGTGTCACAAATTTTGTTGCTTGATCAACATTAGCTCCTGAGTTACTGAGAAATTTGAGCAGAGAGTTCGCATCAAATTTTGTGTCACATTTTTGGGGAACAGATGGAAGTGGCAGGGGGTCAAATCAGTTGAATAGGGGTGGTGGAGAGGAGCAATTGTGTGTTTCCGTGTAAGAAACTCGCCCGTTTCTAACACGCTGTGAGCAGACATGCTGTCATGTTGGAGAACCCAAGTGCCAACGTGCCACAATTCAAGTTGTTTGCAGCAAATAGTTTTCCTCAGACACGTTAGGACATCACAGTTGAACTCTTCATTACCAGTCTGACACTGGGGGACAAATTCAGAGTGCACAACTCCAGGAATGTCAGAGAAAACCCACCCAATTGCACTTTATAGGGAGGCTGTGGCTCAGACGGTAGAGTGGGTTGCACACTAATTGGAAGGTTGGCGGTTTGATCCCCAGCTCCTCCTGTCCACATGCCTAAGTGTCCTTGAGCAGGACACTGCACCCTAAGTTGCTCCCGATAGTGTACCACTGGTGTGTGAATGTGCTCCTGATGGCAGCACCTTGCATGGTGATCTGTCTCATTAGTGGGTGAATGGGAAAAACTATGTTAAAGCGCTTTGAGACCAAACGGTGATAAAGCGCTATACAAGTACAGACCATTTACTTGTGACCTGATTTGACAGAAAAAATAACAATGTGCAAGGGGGACAGTAAAACCAAGAGACCTCCCCAAGCCTCCTAATATAGTCTGCCTGTGAGCAAATTTTAGAGGGACTGTTAAAGGAGCTAGTATTTAGTTAAAAAAAAACAAAAAACACTTGCTGGTTGGCTAGTTAATAAAAACCTCCCTCACCCTATCCCTCATAGTGTAATGAGTTTAACATCACGATGTTGCCATTACCTTCTCAAAATTATAGGAAACTATTCATATTGTGCTACCACAAAAATCCTTCCCCGTTTGTGGTCGGCAACCTTCTGATCTGTGTGAGATGGACCCAGAAAGATCGACAACGGACAACTGGAAAAATGAATGAACCCACAGCAGGGTCAATGTAACCAAATTGGTTGTTAAGATGCAAAAGAACATCTAACAACCTCTTTGACCCTGCATAAACAACCCAACTATGTGTTTACCGAAACAACCCAGCACATTTCTGAGTGTAAAAAGGCATCATTAAGACAGTGGGACCCCACCGTTAACCCCTCTGGAGTGCAGAACTCAGGCACAACTTGACAGATATATAGTTGTGGACTGTTTCAGCTCTGACTGTCTGGCAGAGATGCAGCACAGATGTCATCCCTCATCCTACAACACAGATTTCTTCCCACCCATGAGCTGGCCCAATAATGTAAAATTAAAGTAGAAAAGGGGCAGATCTAGGCATGAATGAGGAAAGGTAATTAAAAGCCTGTGATTGGAAACTACACCATTTACAACATAGCACCTTGAGTGTGATGAAAGGCGCCATTCAATAAAATGTATTATTATTACTATTAAAGGGGATGTGCTGAAACCCCTAATTCATGGCCTCAGAGGATGAGAAAGTTCATCTCCGAAGGTTCAGGAAAAATGTGGTGCTGTCCTCGAGCGTGATCCTATTGAATTCTTCACCACAGAGGTAAAACATACCAGGCAAAGTCTTTCATAACATTTAACTTCTTAAGCAGCTGAGACTCAAATCTCACCTCAAAGGACAGACTAACATGCAAATACTGGTTCATTCTAGTGTGGAATGTGAGGAGTGTTCCCATTTGAACTGCTGCTCACACGCTGTAACCTCGACATTCAAATGTTGCTTTATCAACATGATTACCAATATACACATGAAGGATTGTGATGAGATTTTATATCTAGAACTGTGGCCTACCCACTCCCAATGCATAAGTGAATTTACCTTATGGGCAAATGTTTTTTTGGGCTTTACAAAAGGGAGAAAACTATATTTCTTCAAATTAGCCTCCTGAATATTAAACTTTTGAGCAACAATTATGAATATGACTGATAGGATTCTACGTGAGCACATTGTCTTCTGCAAAAGTTCTCGTTTTAAAATTATTTTTGTCTATTAATGGTTTGAGGTGGATGTGACTCAGTTAGAAAAAAAAGGTAATGTCATGTCACGTTGGTGGGTCAATAGTCACCAGTCCACCACCTGCTGCAGGGACAGCGGAGCACTTTCTCCAAAAGACTCCTCCAGCTCCGCTGTCACAAGGACAGATACAGGAGATCATTCCTGCCGACCGCAATAAGACTGTACAATAACTCACCTCTGGCAAAATCCATCAAACAACAATAACACTGTTGTCTGTGTTTCTTGGTTGTTTGTATATAATATATACAGATATATACTGTACTGTATATACTGTGCATTTTATATTTTATATTTTTACTGCTATTTTACTGCTATTATATTGCTTTCTATTATTCTATTATTATCTTATTGCTTCCTGTATGCTGCTGTAGCGAAACAAATTTCCCCTCGGGGATTAATAAAGTAACTACCTAACCTAACCTAACCTAACCTAACCTAACCTAACCTAACCTAACCTAACCTAACCTAACTCAATCAGTCTTCATCAAGCAAATTATGTGTTTATGAATTTTGAATACTGAATGCTGACTCAATAATATAGAGTAAATAAATAATTCTTAAACATAAAAAAACAAATTTTAAATAAAAACTTTAGTTAAGTGCTTGTTTAGTCATGAATATCTTATGCTATAAATGCATTCTAAAACTTCAGTTGAAGCCACACTTCCACTGCTTATTCAGCCTTAGTCTTTGCTTTGATTATAGTAACTCAGCCACACTGAAGGAAGGAAGGAAGGAAGGAGAAACAAACAAAGAGTGGATATGTATTTATCGGCAGGAGACACCGAGAAAGGAAAACATGGGCTAATGACATTGACAGTTGTGTGTTCAGCTTATGCACCATGTGTCTTCTGAGGTCCATCAGTAATGTACCGTAACTAGAATCTATATCATTGTACTACAATGATGAAAATTCACTTGCTGCAAAACTTCACTGCTACGATCAAAATGCTCAACTATAAAACAGGCTGCACAACACACAAGTAGTAACTTTTACATAAAACAAGAGCATCACTACCGGCACTAAATACAAGGCTAAAGTGTGAGCATGCTTATCATCTGCAGTAAAAAGGGAAATTGTTTGTACTTGTATAAATCAGGTTGTGTTGGATGATAATTACATTCTCATTTATCAGAAAAGGCTTGTCTGTCAGATCCTTGTTTGATGCCTACGGTGAAGTGAGAAGTGTAGTGTATCACCGCGTGTTGTAGCAACACACCTGCTGCAAGTAGATGTAATTATGTATGAGCATTACTCGCAGAATTTAATAACATGAATCTAAGAAATGTTGGCCTTTGGGCTTGATTAATGTTCCCCTCTAACAGCTCTATTTTCTTCAACTTGACGTGTCATACGGCATCAACAGTTTGTATCCCATATTTTCCACTTCACTTCAACAGGACCCTTTACAGCTTTGAAGGAATGACACACTGTCAATGATCCCCATTTTCATTCCATTGTGGTAACTTTTCTGAGAGGATTTCACAATTCTGTGGAGGAATGTGAGCAGCTATTATGGGAGAGAAAGACATGTTTTGCTCATTTTCCTCCCCTGGAATAAAGCCAAAAGTGGTGTGCTGGTTGCAGGCCATGAGTTTTTAATGTGAGTGACAACGATGGGACAAACTGTTTATGTGGTTATGTGCAAATCCACCTTGCATGGGAACAGTGTCAAGTATGTGGGCTGTACTTTTAACCACTGTATTTATTTCTGATTTCAGCATCTTTGAAGATTTGTGGTGAGGATCTTTCAACTTGTGTACTTGCACCAATGTAGGAGTGTCTCATTGTGTGAATATGACTTCAACCCAAACCTTCCCCCCAATTAGGAATTATGTGTGTAATTGAGATTAATGTCATGTGGAATGTAATCAAATTATTTTACTCAAGTACTGACCCGAATGTGTGGTGTGTCAATCACGGGTACTTGAAATTTTACCAACTTCATGCTTCCCAATGGTTCAGAAGGAAATATAATTTTTTTTTTACCCCATTTCATTTATATGAACATTTTATTTACTGTGTTCTTTATAGATTATGATTTTACATACAAAATATGAGCTTGTTGAGCTGATAAAACATTGTCTAACCTCTTATAGATTACATAGCTTGAGAGCACTAAACCCTAATAGGTGCCCGTTGGCATCTACATGAATGATCCTGTCATAGCATGTGATGTTTTCAATCCCAGGTTCCCCCCATCCACATGGGGATGACACTAAACCTTAAGTTGCTCTGAAGTCTGCTGCCATTGGTGTATGTGTGAATGGGAGGAAACAATTGTGAAGTAATGTGTAGGTAAAAAGGCCCTCTACACGATACTACAGTCCTTGACTAGACGGGGCTTCTCACCAGCTCACCATTGACATCTAAATTAATTATATCCAGTATTAAATCAAGAATCTGCCTAAAAAAAAATCCATCAGGACACAGTCAGTTCTGAACCAAGTCAACCGAAATGCTTGATATGTATGCTAATAATCTATAGTGACACAACACTGTGCATGCAGTCAGTTTTAATGCCAACGGCCCAACAAAATCAGATCCCAGAAACTAAAACATAGCAATTATGACAACATCACACAACATAACACTGCATAAACATTAGATAACACTGCAACAATAATAGTTTTAGTGGAAGAGTGTTTTTCAAATCGACGTACCAATTTAAAGAAAGCAGAAGCCGTATCCTGAGCCATAGTCTTGTCCTGTGACCGAACTCCAAGAGTTTTTGATGGAACTTTAATTTAAAAAGAACAAAAAGATTAAATGAGAGAACAGCAACAGTGGAAAAACAGCTCTAATAAACTGCATGTAATAATACTAATAATTATTGTTATTATACAGCATCAATAACATGTGCAAATGAAACAACTTTTACTGTCACAATATAAAAAGAAACCTGGATGCTTGACCTGATTAGACTCTTAACTGGGGAAGTAACCCCTCCCTGTATAAAAAAAAAGGTACAACTAAAACACTGACTCCAGAATAAAGTCATCAGAAACGATAGACAGATATTTTATAAAACAGTTGTTAAACATTTGGACTGTTGATACAATTGTGAGAGTTTCATACCAATCCAAGCTGTAGAAATGCTCCAAGTGTGAGTAACCTAACATTTTCTATGAGAAAAATGTATGGAAGCTGTTGGGAGTCACTAAATTAAGTTTCTACACACCGTAAACACAGCAGATACAAAACACTATCCAATGATTGGGTAGCTCAGGGGTGTCAAACATATGGCAAACACCGGCCCGCCAGTGGGTCCAGATCGGCCTGCCGGATGACTTTGCTAAGTGTGAAAATTACAGAAAGACATAAATTGCATTTCTATGAGAATATGGAGGTTTATGAGAACAAACGTTTTGTAATTTTTTTAATCGATCCAGTAATTGCTTCAAAAACAGCGTAAATGCGATGTCTGCTCCGGAGGCAGAAGCGCTCGTTGCCACAAGCACTTTGTGACGCGTTTGACATCAAACGCGTCACAAAGCGAGGGAATCTGCAGAGGAGAGCCCAGGCAGATAAACAGTGGGCTGATGTCTGAGTTTTTGGTCTTTATGTTTCTAGTTTATTGTAGAAAGACCTTAAAACAGGGTTTATCATACAAAAAACTTCACCAATGATTTAAACAAAGAGAAATATTGTCGTTATGTATGCGTTATTATGCTATGATTTTACTGGTCTGGCCCACTTGAGATCAAAGTGGGCAGTATGTGGCCCCTTCACTAAAATAAGTTTGACACCCTTGGGGTAGCTACAGGCCACATACAATTGTATATTGCATCACAAACAACATATGCACGAAAGTATTCTTGGGTGATCCGTTTGTGTGGACGGTTTGTCAGAGTTTGTATTGGCAGCCTTGAACAAGCCTCAAAGACACAGTTTACGGAGAAGTAATTGGATGTAACAGAACATCGTACTGTAAATCAATTCACACTTCCTGACATCGAGATTATTGAGAGATGTGAGCATGTCACATACCTTCCAAACTAGCACTCTGTGGAAGAAAATAAAAAAGTACAAAACCTTGAAACCTCTTATGCCAGAGCTTTCACCTTTGGTCCGACTCAGACACAACTAACCCTGTAAATAACTGCAGAATGGGTCTTGAATGTAACAGCTGACTTGGGAAACAGTAGTTTAGCAAAAAAGAAAAGCTTGGAACTGTCTTTTTGTCATTTGTCTTAAATTAATTCCACTAAAAAATGGCTGCTGTTTTTCCTGAGAGAATTTTTTTCTTTCTTTGTAGTGTAAATGTAAAAAAAAAGAAGTGAAAAAGCCTAATTGGCAGGTTTAATTAAACTTGTCTAAAGATACACCTGAATGTTTCTGCAGGCCTACACAGAAAAACGTGTTTTGGGTAACCGTGGGCCGCATAGGCTTGCAGAGGGGACAACGTGCACACCTCCCAAATATCGATAACACTAATCGGTTGATTCAGTTCTTGCCAGGGCAGAAAATATGTGCAGCACTGAGCACAATTCAAGACTCCACGGCATGGATTAACACATCCATCTTTGTGAGACTACACCCCGGATGCTTTGCTCTAAATACTGATATCGGCATGGCGACATTCTCACACCAACATGCTGATGTTAAAGCATGTGTAATGTTTACCATGGTCGCTGTCTTAATTCAGTATGTTAGCATCTTAGTAGCTTAGGCTGATGGGTATGTCTGTGGCTATTTGGCCATAAACCAAAGCATTCGACAAATCAATAGAAGACAAATCAGGGGAATACCACCCCAATTATCCCCAATCTCAATCCAGAAACTCCCCATTATATCTGTTAATATAGTAAAGTAAAAACTACATAAGTAGAAGTTGCATTGAATGAAAATAATCAAGTGAAAATGCCCCAGAATCATACTGAAGTATAGCACCCAAGGAAATGTAGTTAGTTTCTGCTAAATGGTTTTAACAAAGTGGTGCACCAACTGATGGACAGAGTAATATATAATCCGTATAAACTATTGGCGTTGTCAAAAATCCACTGAATTCAAATCACATTAAACTAAGCCACAGCTTTTAGGATGTGGGTCATTTGAAGTTGTCCTTTCAAGGACATTTTAGCACCTTAAATCATAGTATTTTCAGACAGTTCTGTCTGTTTCATTACAACACTTCACTACTGTATGTATATGAAGAAAATATTGATGATGGTCAGCCTGCCTGAGTCTGGCTCTATTAGAGCAGGGGTGTCAAACTCATTTTAGTTAAGGGGCCACATGCTGCCCACTTTGATCTCAAGTGGGCCAGACCAGTAAAATCATAGCATACATAACGACAATATTTCTCTATGTTTATATCATTGGTGAAGGTTTTTGGTTGATAAACCCTATTTTAAGGTCTTTCTACAATAAACTAGAAACATAAAGACCAAAAACTCAGACATCAGCCCACTGTTTATCTGCCCCGGCTCTCCTCTGCAGATTCCCTCGCTTTGTGACGCGTTTGACGTCAAACGCGTCACAAAGTGAGCACCGAGTGCTTCTTCCTCCAGAGCAGACGTTGCATTTACGCTGTTTTTGAAGCAAATACTGGATCGATTAAAAAAATTACAAAACGTTTGTACTCATAAATCTCCATATTCTCATAGAAATGCAATTTATGTCTTTCTGTAATTTTCACACTTAGCAAAGTCATCCGGCGGGCCTAGCTGAACCCCCTGGCGGGCCGGATCCAGCCCGCGGGCCGTATGCTTGACACCCCTGTATTAGAGGTTTCTTCCCGTCAAAAGAAAGTTCCTACTGTCACTACGTGTTTGTTTAAGAGGGAATTTTTGGTTTTCTCTGTACAATATTAACTATGTTACGATGTAAAGAGCCCTGATTTAGAGCTATACTTTACAGTACAAGCACTATACACAATTCTAACAGGGGGAAACACATTAATGGAGGAACATACTTCTAAACTACATTAGAAGTCACTGAAAGCCCTGATGTCACAGTTTTCCCCTTAATGCAGCATGTATGTGTGTAGGCCGTGAAAACAAAAGAAAATTATTTTCCGCGTGTTCAAATTGCTTGGTATTTGTGTGTTTGTAGATTTATTACATATTGGTGACCTTTTTGTGCTAAATTTCTCCTCATACTTTACAAAAAACATTGAACCGAATAGTGGGAACATGGAGTTTTAGGTGAAACTCCATTCAGTGTCAAGTGTAAATTGTTCCTTGTCTGCAATTCGTGAGGGGATTTTTCAATTCCACTTTATATGAATGATTGAGTGTAGCCTCTGTTTTACTGGACATGTGAAAACCACATTTAGCACGATTATAAAGTTGAACGCAATTCACTTGCGAATCTTCACAGAAAAGGAACACTGAAGTCTAATTCCTCATTCTGGGAACATCAATGCCCTCAGCACCTGCACTGGAGTGTTGCTGATTTGTTTAGTACTTTATTCCCACTTATTTCTATTGAGGGTCACAGGGAATCAAACAAAAGAAAACTCGGTGTGTCTGGAAACCTGTTTAACAAACAAGGATGTTACAAGTCGTATTTGATTTTGGTCAAGGCTGCTACCTGTACAGCTGCCTGGCTTGACTTCAGCGAGGACATCTGCAGGCAAAGCTTGAGTATGAGGATGGGCTTCGCAGAGGACTGTAAAAGGTGCACTGACTTTGATGCTCATGCTTAACAGCAAATTAGATCCAGACAAGAAACTGGGCTGCCCGTCATTCCCTCGACATTACTGTTTCTATTGCTTACATCTGTCTGTCTGCTTAAAACTTCCATACTATCCCATGAACCAGAAACACTATGCCAGAGCTTTCCTTTGCTTTTTTCTTGACATTACATATATGTAACAGCAGTCAGGGGCCCTGTGGCGGTCCAGATTGCTTTATCATGTTTTGGCGTCTTAAAATTTGGAATTACTTCGATTTTCTGTATTATTGTAGTTCACTAAAAATGCTTTAAAACTTTTGTTTCTATAGATTCAAGTCTAGCCAAATCAACTCAGTTTTATTTACAACCCTGTTTACAAAAAAGTTGGGACACTGTAAAATGTAAATTAAAAAGAGTGCGATGATGTGCAAATCCTATAAACCCATATTTAATTGAAAGTAGACCAAAGACAACATATCAAATGCTGAAACTGAGAAATGTTATTGTTTTGAGAAGACAAATTGCTAGAATTTTGAAAGTCAAATGTTGTTTCATACTTGCTTATGGCTGTAGGATTTCAGTTTCTCAACAGGTCGGGGTCTCCTTTGATGTATTTTTTGTTTCATGATGCGCCAAATATTTTCAATGGGCCACAGGTTTAGATTGCAGGCATGCCAGTTTAGCACCTGGACCCTTCCACTATGGAGCCATACTTTAGTAATAGGTACAGAAGGTGATTTTGCATTGTTTTGTTGAAATAAGCAAAGTCTTCCCTGAAAAAGACGTTGTCTGGATGGCAGTATATGTCACTCCAAAACCTGTATCGTTCAGCATTAATAGTTATTTTCCAGATGTGCAAGCTGCCCATGCCATGAGCACTAATGCACCCCCAAATTGTCACAGATGCTGGGTTTTGAACTGTGCACTGATAACAACCTGGATGGTTGTTCTCCTCTTTAGCCCGGAGGACGCCGTATCCATGATTTCCAAAAAGAATTACAAATTTTGATTTGTCAGTCCACAGGACAGTTTTCCACTTCACCTCGGTCCAACTTAAATGAGGTCAGGCCCACAAAAGGTGGTGGGCTTCTGGATCACGTTCACATTTTATATGGTTTCTTCTTTGCATGATAGAGTTTTAACCTCTACTTGTGGATGCAAAAATTAAATGTTTACAGACAATAGTTTTTGGAAGTGTTCCCGAGCCCATACAGTGATTTACACTTCAGAATTATGTGTTTTTAATCTAGTGCCAGTCGAGGGCCTGAAGATCACCGACATCCAATATTGGTTTTCATTTGTTACAGAGATTTCTCCGTATTTTCGGAATCTTTTTATGATATTATTTACCGTAGATCAGGGGCGGGCAATTATTTTTTCCATGGGGCCACATGAGAAACAGAAAATATTGTGGAGGGCCAGGCCAAAAGGCTGAACTCAATTCTGCCTAATAAGCACTGCAGCTTTAGTCCATGCAAGAGGTAAAATTAGAAAATGTGTTTATTTTGTCATTTCCAATCAACCTCACACGGGCCGGTCGGAATCAACCAAAGGGCCACATGTGGCCCACGGGCCACACAATGCCCAGGTCTGCCGTAGATGATGAAATTCCAAAATTCTTGGCAATTTTACATTGAGGAACTGTAAGCTATGCTTAGCACTATGTTCCCACGCAGTCTTTCACAGGCCTCTGGGATGTTCTTTTTATATCCAACCATGTTACTGATCTGTTGCCAATGAACCTTGTTGTGAGATGTTGGACCAGGTGGGTTTATTTTGATATTACACAAATTTTCCATTTTTTTGGTTCCCTGTCCCAACTTCTTTAAATGTGCTGCTACCATCAAACTCAAAATAAGCATATATTTTTCATTAAACAATACAATTTCTAAGTTTTAACATTTGATATGTTGTCTTTGCTCTATTTTAATCTAAATATGGGTTTACATAATTTACAAATCATCACAATGTGTTTTTATTTACATTTTACACAGTGTCCCAACTTTTTGGAAACACGGTTGTAATAAAATTGTAATCAAATTTGACCTAATCTGGAAAAAACAGCAAAAATAAATGTTCTCAAATGGGATTCAAACACTGGTATAGTTCAGCACCATCTGGAGGGGGAGGTTGTTTCAAAGTTTCAGAGCTACCTCTAAGACAGCCCGTTCGACCCCCGAGAGCCGGTCTGGATTGATGGGAACAACAAAGAGCTTCTGGCCCAGTGACTGAAGCGGGCGACAAGGGTTATAGTGATGCAACAGGTCAAACAGATAAGATGTCCTGCTCCATTTAAGCAGTTATATAAAATAAAACTTTAAAATGAACCCCATATTGAACAATACTAGTCCATCCCAACATTTAATAAACTGCAATGTCCAACCTATAAGTCAGGGGTGGGCAATTATTTTTTCCATGGGGCCACATGAGAAACAGAAAATATTGTGGAGGGCCAGGCCAAAAGGCTGAACTCAATTCTGCCTAATAAGCACTGCAGCTTGAGTCCATGCAAGAGGTAAAATTAGAAAATGTGTTTATTTTGTAATTTCCAATCAACCTCACACGGGCCAGTCAGAATCAACTAAAGGGCCACATGTGGCCCGCGGGCCACACAATGCCCAGGTCTGCTATAAGTAATAAAAGCATGAGTGACCTTTTCTATGTCTTTAAAACAAAGGAATGGCTTGACCTTAACTAAAACTCTGTGCTGGAAGAAGCTGGCTTTGACAACATATTTCATCTGCAGGTTTCATTTAAAGGAGGAATCAAAAGTAATACTCAGGTTTGTTAGGTTGACAGGATGATGCCATATAGGGCCCAGTCAAGATTAAATATTATCAAGCAAGGACTAAGTAGCAAAATCTCTGTTTGACTTTCATTGAGATGAAGAAAATGTTGTGAGAGCCAAATTTTAACATTGGCCAAGCAGCTTGATAAAGAATTTAGAGAAGAGGCAGTATCAGGTTTCAGTGGTGTATCTCAGAATTATTGACATAAAAGTGATATTAGCAATATTGTGTGTTTTAAAGATAGACCATAGAGCCAGCATATACAATATATAATTCTTATCATTTCAATTAATTTCCTCCTATGATAGATGTAAAACTAAGATTATATGCGTGCATATTTCCTTAAATTTTAACTGTTTGGTTACAATATCTGTAATTTATTAAGAATTATGTAAAATGAAGATAACAAAATTAAATAAAAACATATTTTACTTGCCGTAATGGTTACAGTGTACAAAACTATGTTGTAACTTTTCATCAGGGGACTTTTTAAATATACACTAATGTTTCATTACACAGGTACATACATTAACAGCATACAGTATCAAAAGATCAGTCATGGCATTCACTTTCTAAAAACATTTAATCCCATTAGATACATTTTACCTGATTAATCAAGCACTCTGGGTTTAACAATAAAGGAACTGAAACAATTTTGGATTCCCTTCATTAAAACCTTGAGCATTGTTCTTGATATATTTTGTGTTGCTTTTGAATGTAAATTTTGTAAGATCCCACTCTTTACTTTTAATTTTGTTTAACGGTTTTATCACGATTTAATCTATCCTTTTGTCAGGCTCCTCACACAATTTCTCACACAAGAGTAAAAAGTACAGACAAATGCTAAGAATTGTTAAACAACGGGTGTTTAAAGGATCTAATGCACTTTAGGCAAAGAAGAACAAGAGCAGTAAATTTCTGCACAAAGCTCATCACTGCTTCAGTCAACCATAGCTCTGACGCACTTCCCGAGCTCACACTTGGCATTTCTTCATTGATCACACCAAGTAATTCATCTTTCATTGTTTCCAACTTGGAAGAAACACCAAACATCTGCCCGTACCACACTTACTTGCGCTGCTTCAGTGCACTGTCGAAATATATTAATCTTAGACTTTGTATCCGTGTTTGAGGACTGACCTGTGGATGAATGATGGATTTGAAATTCTTCCTCTCCCTTTATCTGTTGAGTTAACTATCAAACCCCTCACTTGGGTCAAACTTGGCAAACAACATTAAGTCTCTATTTGTACAAGCTTTGAATAGTAAAATGATGTCAGAGCAGCAGATGATGTAAGCACTGAGCCCCTAAGCACAGTCCTCTCCTCCATTACCACATCCTTGAGTGGTAGTTGTTGCATTGCATCTCTGTGTTAAGTATGCCCACAGAATTCATGCTGCTTAGTGATTTAACTGGACATTTATGTCAACTAAAGTCCCAAATGATCAAATAACTATAATTTAGACAGAAATTAATCCTTCTGGAATATTAATATAAATACTTTTGTTTTTCTCCTTTTACAAGCCAGGTGTTCAAGGAAGGACACCGAGATCTCAAAATGCACCTTAGCACACATACTATAGATCTATAAGGAGCACAACATATAACTTAGATCCAGATGTTCTAATCATTTGCATGTATGGCCATGGGAGGTGGTTTTGGCTTGGCTTAAATTTAGTGAGGTCTCAGTGGAGAGGTCTTAAACCAGACCTGGGCATTGTGTGGCCCGTGGGCCACATGTGGCCCTTTGGTTGATTCCGACCGGCCCGTGTGAGGTTGATTGGAAATTACAAAATAAACATATTTTCTAATTTTACCTCTTGCATGGACTAAAGCTGCAGTGCTTATTATGCAGAATTGAGTTCAGGCTTTTGGCCTGGCCCTCCACAATATTTTCTGTTTCTCATGTGGCCCCATGGAAAAAATAATTGCCCACCCCTGTCTTAAACTGAGAACACCCCGCCACATAATACACAGCTGTCAGACAGGGCCCACGTCAAGCAGCACTCTTGGAACAGTGAACACAGGTGTGTGTCCAGCGTGCGTGCATGATTGTTTATACAACTTCAAGGTCCAGGATAAGTGAAGAACTTTCATTGACAAGAGGTCTGATGACACTTGGGGAACGTGCATCAAGTGATGCAACCTGCATTAGTAACTGAGCAGCCGAGGCCAAAAAGTTAGAGGCAAACTTCTCGACCAGAAGGAAAAATCATGTCACATTTGTACGCGATCCAGGACTGAGTGAGTTTCAGTTTCAGAGTGTCCACAGGCTGTCATCATAATGGGATAAATGGGATTGAGGCACTGTGTCCTAATTAAATAGCTGCATGAAACTATCCTGTATTTAACAGCATAAGAGAAGGCTACTAAAAAAACATAGCAAAAGCATTGAAGAACTTTCAGGGAACTTCATGTGCCTTTTGTCTAATAGGAGGAATTAAGAGCCTCTTAAATATAATAGCATGGGAAAAGAAACACACAATTGGTTGAGTCTGACATTAAACATCAAAATCCTTTGAAATACTTGTAAGGTTTTCGCTGAATTATTTTAATTACAAGGAGGTGCCTGTTGCACCATTTTCACAGTTGTGCAACTGGTGAGGTTTAGGGCCACTCTTCTACTGGTCTTTGATCTGGAACTTTCTAATAATCACTTGATACTTCATTTTTACATAAGAATTAACATGTGTTACACTCAAGTCAAACGAGTTCACACAACACTGGTTAAACCTCGATAAATCTCTCATAGTTTTTGTAATTACTCTCACCGACAGAAGGGGAAGACTGAAGTTCCCCTTTTAACAACAAGATTTAACGACTTGATTAAGACTCGGTAGTACATTCATTTAAATCATCATTTAATGCCAAAAGACTTCAAGCCAGAAGAGATCAGTTCAAATTATCTGCAAATAAAAATGGTTTTTTTTTTTAGTTGAATAAACTTGGAAAGCAATAGATTTAAAAGGTGACAATAATTCTATAAACTGTTTTACAATGTTGCAAATGAAAATTTCTCCAATAGTTGCACACTGCTTCAGATTGTCTAGACAAGAAAAAAACAGTAAGCCATAATGTATTTATTTATTTTTTTAAAGGGATGTTGAAATCTTTCTTTAAACATCCAGCACATATACATCATGTTTGAAGGTGCATGCTGATGACATGACTTCATCTTAAATTAACAAATGACATGAGGTCAGTTTTCTCAGCCGTAAATAGAACCGGGGTGCTGTCCAGTCTTTAATAACTGCAGAAATGATAATACTTCATAAGTGAGACTTGTATAGGTGCCACATCCTTCATTGTGGAATTCTGGTGAAGGTTTGAGCTGAAACTACCAGAAAATAGCCCAGCGTGTAATTACAGAGTAAAACTACAGGTGCACAGCAAATGCAGTTCCCTTTAAGAGAGTGATAGATGCTGAAGCATATGCAGTCTGTACAGTTCATTCCACACTTTGCGATGATGAGTGTGAAGATAGTATCTGACTGCCACCATGTGGTGGAATCTCCTCACAACTATTTGGCCTGACTTGTAGCTTCTTATTAATCCACTGATATACCAAAAAAATTGTAACATGGGTATGTGGGCATTACAGTCCGCATTGAAACAATTACCCCAGCGATAATAATCCAAGACTTATCCCATAGCATTAGTTTTGCTTCACAAATCTTCCCCATATGCTAATTTTTGCATATCCTGTAACCAAGTGAAGGATACCCACAGAAGCGTGACAAGAATTGATTTTCCTGTATGCATATTTGCATTTCAACAGAACACTTGTGCATGAAAGCCAAAGAGGGCGTTTAGCACAGAAGGTTGCTATGAGTCACCAATGCAATACATCACCCACTGAGCCTTCATCCATTCTACACACACTGCTTGCTGTGCAGAGAACAGTATGGCCTTTTTGACTTAATGTTGCGAGTTAATGATGGGCTTTCACATAGCTCTGAATGCAAAGTACGTCAGAAATTAAGGCAGGTCGGATGTGTGTGCACGTGTATATTGAGAATGATTTCTTTCTGAGCACAATAAAAAAAATAAAGCGGCCATCTATAATTGAATAAGATCCCCCTCCCACCACAGACACACAATGAGAGAGAGAGAGAGAGAGAGCTAGTTACAGCTATCAATAGGAGTTTCAATTAGTGTTGTGCAAAGTAAAGTAAATCTGCAATTTAATGATGTCAAATGCAAATTGCATTTGGGCTCTTAGTAAATGACAGGTATATAAACGACATCTGAAGGTGCTCTGACACAAATAGACTACAGAGTTGCTCCTTGCTAAAAGCTCTGGAGCAACAGCTCAGCAGGGGTCCATCCTTCAGTTTAAGGAGTGTTGGCACTCATTTCCAAACCTCAGGAGTGCATTCTGGGATAACTTAATCTGCTTCACATTGATATACTGTGGCTGCATGCTTCCTACATCTTATCCTGAGCATATCCTTAACCGATCCCTATTTCATGATGCTGAATCTGACTCCAGGTTTAAGCCTGTCTCTGCCTAATGGTAATCTAATGCAAAATATCCAATGTATCTAAATGCATTTATGGAGCTGAAGTGCTTGAATTGGAATATACTGTATAACTAGACATATAATTGGCAATGAAAAATCACCCAGCCTAATAAAGAAAACATATTGTACATGCACTAAATTCTCTCGTAAAGAAATGGCCACACAAGTGGGTTTACATTTATTTAGATCACAGTGAAACTAGGCTATAGGACTGCGCGTTTAAACATCTTTTGCAAAAAGCGCCGCAACACTGAGATGTACGGTGCAAAAGGTGACCCGAAAATCAGCAAAGTGCTAAGAGACGCTGCGTGTCATGAGCGGAGCGGTCCTCACACATTACGCACGACGTTAGGAGTTCCCTTGCTTACACCGTGAAAACGCCCCTCTACTGTCCTCCAAACCCTCGCGACTGTTAGCCATCCTTGCCGGCTTGTGCCCGTCTGTCGTCCCAGCCTGCAGGGCTACATCTCCCGTGGCAGAGGAAAAAAAAAAAAAAAAAGGCGCTGCGGGGCGGTGGCGGCGTCCGTCTTCCAGTTTCCTGCGATCTCAATGATCAGAACCTGGACTGAGGCTTGACACCGGGACCTGACAGGACAGGTAATGCAGTTTATTTGTTTGTCTTGCTACGGCGCTGATGACAGCGGAGCAGGTGCACGCTGCCTTTTACCGGCTGTTACAGAGTGACATTGTAGGCAGAGAATGAGAAGCATGTCAAACCGGCGATGAGCTTTTGCACAAATACGCGTTCTGCATGCTCCGCAAAGACACCGCTTTGTGCCTCAAGTGTCATGGGCGGATGGAGAGGGTGTTGCCACACAGCTCTCATACGACCAATATGGTCGGCAGGCTGCTTGAATAAGCTGCATAAAATGAGGGCATCCTTTATTTCATGCATATGGGCCCAGCAGGCAGCAGGTGCACCTTTATCGTCCTACTGAATCACATAACGTCCGTTCGGCTCCGGTACTGAACACATCCAGCCCACGTACAATTGTTCAGACCTATTCTTGGCCATGCCTAGTGTGTGTGTGAGAATTGTGGTTTTTGTGTGTGTGAAGCTATAGGCTAACAGCTGATGCTCAAGATAATGAGCTAATTGAAGACGGAGTGTATTGTCGCGGGTGTGGCAGAGGGGGCAGGCGTGGGCGCCCCGGCAACCGGAGGGTCTTCTGAAGGTGTGAACTGCAGTGTCTGAAAGTGAGCTATTAAACTAGAAATGCCCTGAAAATACAGGTAGAAGAGTATAAAATGAAAGAAAATGCACAATTATCTCAACCAGTAAAGAAAAGGGGCAGATTTGGCTTAATGCAACTGATCAGGTTGCTTTCCTTGGATGTCATTTTTAGAGAATAATTAGTCAGGCAACAGGTAGGTAGTTACTCAATTTCACAAGCTGCAACTGTGAGCTGTACATCAGGGCCAAAGCACCAACAAAATGAGTTATATTACATATTTCTCTTCTGAATTCTTCTCTCAAAATGAACCCCTTTCATACATGGTGGACAAAGTACTCCAAAAATAGCAGATGTTGTGTAAACTATAAACAAAAATGAAATTTCAGATTAGATTTTGGCAGTCAGCCTACAGCAGAAACAGCAATATGAAAGAAAACTGACTTTCACAGATCGCACAGCCACTGCAGTAAAAGTTTGACAAGGAATGAAGGAACAAAGTTTACTGACAAACCGTTTCCAATAGAAAAAAAAAACAACCTACAGCACCATTCTGCAAGTTTTATTTGCACCTCCAGACAAGTCAGACGACAGAAGTTATCATTATCAGCAATCTATCCTTCTGTTCACCCCCTTCCCACTCAAAACAGACCGTCAGTCCTCGAGTCTCTGGCTCCTTCGCAGCCACACCACAGGCTACAGCATCTCCAAGACTCTGAATTTGTGGAGGCAGAGTCAAGAAGGGGGCAAATTACATCTAAAATACATCCATCTGTCCATCCACGGCTCTGTCCCTTTCTGCATCCTCCAATCTCATTTTCCTTTCACCTGCTCCACTTTCAGGATCCCTGGTGTTCATTACAATTGTGCAGCACTGTAGACAGTGTGCTGCGCCTCTGTAACACTCCTATGCTCGTTCAGATTAGAGGGCAAAGCCTCTTTGTGTGGATGCATGTTCTGTTCAAAATACCTCCAGGAAAAATGATTGAACACCTATTTCCTAGGATGAAGGTGGTTCTAGGAGATACACAATACATGCTACATTTACCACAGAGTAATTTCCCTTTTGTGTGATAGATAAGATGCAGCAGACATTCAAGCAATCTCCTCAGTTAAAACAGTGTGGGACTCGCAAGGTTATATGGCGGATGCACAGGCGGTGACTCCATACGTCCTGGAGGATGTGTAACGTCAGTGCAGTGCATCACCAATCAGTGTAAACACCCTAGGCGCTGGGTCTTATGTTGTAGATTGGCAGGATGCACCTTTGTGTGCGTGCTTTTGTGCACGTAAATTCAGCATGCATGCTTGTTTGAGGTAGCACACTTTGATACAATTCTCCCTCGAGTCCTATTTTCAGTCATCCTATGATCGATTTGTAATAGCTCATTGATGCAGGGCCTCTACAGGGTGAACTCATTGAAAAGAAGTGAGAGGAGCTTTAAAGGCATACTAAAGATAACAGCATGCACTAAACTGTCACTTTGGCATTATCATCACAAATGACAATGCCCGACTCAGCAAGACGTCACATTTCCCTCCTCCAGCAACATATTAAGGTTATGACACAGTTTTTGACATGGGTATATTCTATTGTGTGGAAAACCATAATTAAAACATCTTTTGATTAAAACCTGCGATGATACATTTCCTGAAGGATACTATTACGATTACTGATAGCTAGCGATCCTACTTGAGAGGCTGTAAAATGTAATGAGTAATGTAATGAAAAAAAACTAAATTCAGTATGTGATATAAAGTTGAAAATGTTGTGATATGTTTGGTTTTATTGAACTCTTTAAGTGAAAGTATACATTGAAGCAGTTGGGGCTCAAAGAAGAGTAAGTTTAAACCTAGTCTGAACTCTGCTTCCATAGAGTACCGATTGTAAAAAAAAAAAAATCTAAAAGTAAAATAAACAACAACAAATCCTCATACTGAAACAACAGGTTTGGGTTACAACAACTACATTTCTTACTTAAGTTACGTTACTTGCTCTTCCCTGGCGTAATATGCGTTACATATTTAAAATACCGTTTGTAAGTTACAGTAAATTTGTGTTCATTTTTGTTTTCACTGGGGCTACTAACAGCTGTCTCACGGGTTAAAGTCCTGAGTTTGATCCATCCAATCACCTTCTACCCATCTATATACTTGGACTTTGGCTGTGTCAAATCACACCCTTAAATACTTACAATAGCAATTTTGAGTTTGTAGGTGTGTTCACACTATCAAGTATGAAAACATGCAGTGGACTTTGAGCAGCCGGTGGTGCGCTCGTACTGGTTCACAAATGCTTAAAGCACTGGACACTTCAACCTTATGTTGTTCATTATTGTGAGGGACCACAGACCTGTTTTAAAACTGTGGCTACCAAGGAACCTAAAAATACAAGTTCTACATGTTCACATTAAAGTGTTTATCTCACCATACTGTTGTTGAAAAGAAGCCCTCAGTTTGTTTATTGTGTGCATAATGAAAACAAATAAAATGTTTAGGTAAAATAACTAAGAAGGCGGTAGATATGTTGGTAGGTGATGGATTCAAGTGCTATGGTTATTTTGTGCAGCAATAACCAGCTGTTTATATTTTGAGACAACATTACTCTGCCAAAATTAAGGCAATACTCAAGTAATTGTAACAACATATAAACTTACTAACGGAAGTACAAAAATTGAGACACCTCAACCGTTTCTCTTTATACTCCGTCACCTGACTTCCTTCATTGCTTCCTTTGTCATTGCTACAACCACTAGAGGTCGCAATAAATGTAAATACAGGTAATTTTAATGCCATTCAACAGTCAACCGAGGTCTTCATTTTTGGTGTGGGAATATGCTAATAAATAAATACAAAATACAAATCTAAATACTTGCAAAAAAGTACAAACGTTGATTAACTACTCAGCAGCTCCTCTATACAACACTTAATGTCGATACCATAAAACTATGCAGCATCCTAATTCACAAAATACCAAAGAAGATTTTCATTGATGATCAGATGACAAGTTTAAAGACTATGAGCATCATTTCCATTACATATCCTGCATTGAGACTACATGGTGATAATCTGCACCTACATTTTACATCACGTTACACATTTGATACGAGTAGTGTGACCAGATTTATAAATAAATGATTATCCCTAAATTCACATGTCTAAGATGCTTAAACCCTAATCTCATGCAGTGTTTGATCCAACATCATGTTGTCCCTCCACATTGACACACATACTCTACCACAGATCTACATCTCGTTTGACTGACCTTTTGCATTAATGAAAACATTTTAAAGCGGACTAGAAGCTGACATCCTACTTGAAAGTGTTGGTCATCCTCTTCCACCCACCACCACTGCTTCCACTGTGTCACTTCACTGCACCTACCTCTACATGAACTGTCACATTCTTCAGCATTGTGCCATGTGACGGTTCACCTCCTCCTCCCTCTCACGCATGTTTATCTCCCAACTAGCAAAATAATGCCTACGGGCTGTTCTCTCTTTTTTTTTTTTGTCATCTTCTTTATCTTATTTTGATATGCTTGACAGACAATGTTAGGCTCGGGTTACCATAGTAACTGCATTTTAAACAGGCACGCCTGATGCCTCTGTGTTAACTACAGTTTGGTCAAATAGAAAGACAACTGCTGCAAGCACAGCATGGTGCCTGTCATTTTCTTGTCACTGCGTGAAGAGTGAAGCTGTCTCTTCTTTTTCTACTTAATTTTGCATGTCAAAGGGGTTGAAATACTTTGAGGTAATCAGAGGAATCATCACGGTCTACACTATGAGCATGCAGAGGATGCTTTTACTGTGGGGAATCATAGGCCTATATGTTTATGGATAAATTGCACTCAATTCATTATTTAATTACTTTTATTATTAATTAATTTCTTTGTACAGTTGCAGTCATAATGATCACTGCAGCTACAGGAGGTCAAAACAACAACAACACCTATATGATGTTATGCACCCAGAAAAATAGCTTTGCAAGATAAAGTAACTTTATGAAGCTCATATGGTTCAGTTTCAGTGTTCAGAAGGTGCTGATTCAACATGATTGTCAGTTTTCAGGGAGTAGATGGTTATGTTTAAATTGAGCTCTTTTTCACTCCGCCTGTACACACACACACACACACACACACACACACACACACACACACACACACACACACACACACACACACACACCATATGAAGTTGCATAATAATAATAATATTTTAGAGTCTACAGTCCCTCTGGATGTGAACTGCTGCAGTGTGTTTGTCTGTTTGGACTGTGTTTGTCAGTGAGCGAATCAGTAGTACGTCAACATGTCTCACGATCCATGTCACCCACACAAGCTTCTGTTAACTCATGGCTCTTAAAACAATGTGTTTTGCTCTGAGACTAATTATTCAAATCATGTCTACGGCATTAAAATGCTTTTAACCTTAAAAGTAGCAGTGCCACGCCTTGTTACATGTCCTGACCCTCTTCACTAAGTGATTATTAGATTACTTTCTAGTGTAGAATGGAAGCTACTCATGTAAACTGCTAAATATTTAAGATACTCATAAATCAAATGATGCACTATGACAGCTCATTTTGAGAGATTTCACTGCTTGATTTGTTTTAATCAGTGGGGATTAACTTTACAGTGAACCCGCCCCAGCCCCTCCCCGCGCTCTAATAATTTAGATATGCACAGTTGCCACCTTCTTTGGCTCCAAGTGATAAAGAAGCAGACATAGATAAGTTTGTAATCAAACAATCTGTCTTTTCATATCAGCTCAAGAAAAGAAACTCAGTAGTTCAGATGTTGTGCAGAGACTGTACTAACCCCTGTAATTCCCTCTGTAGTAGTGCAGACCCTTCCCACAAGAGAGAGCTCATACTCGGGAGGCGCAGGTAGCACCACTCCCTCTGGGCTTGCTTTCTCTTCGGGAGGATGAACTTGCAGCCTCATTGGCTTGGGTGTCGTATCATTTATCCCGGTTGCCGCGTGACATGATTTGCAGCAGACTTAAAAGTTGTGCTACGCAATCTGCTCCCAGGACTGCTGAGTGCCAAAGGTTTTGCAGAATGTATGTATGTTGTTTCTCCTCAACAGGGACATCTCGCCACTCCCTCTTCCCCGACCCCCACCAGCCCTTACCTGGTTTCCCAGAGCCGGCCCCTGCCCAGCGAGGATTGATGGACTGGCTGTGTATGCCATTAGGAGGGAGGCACTGATTATAAAGCCCAGATATGGAGTGAGCCACATGATGAAATGGCAAGGCTCATTGAGGAATCTTCAGGGATTGGCTAGTGCAGTGGGTGGCTTCTGTGCATGGCAGTGTCGATACAGTAATTTAACATTTACTGTACAGAACATGCTTTTTATGTGACAGTGCGTACCATTTTCTTTGAGCAGCAGTAGCTGCTTCAGACGTGTCTGCATACACATCAATAACAGAAAATACACAGCTATTCATTCTAGTATTCACAGTAAGCAATATAGTGAGCCTTCACTGCCTTCATAAGATGGAGAGTGTTGCATTCAAAATACTGTTCATTTTAACAGTAAGAACAGCATACAGAATGTTAGCAACTCTCTATAGTTGTGAATACTGTGTTGCACTTCTAGCTGAATAAAGATTTGCAGATATGAATAAAAAAAAAAAGACCTCAAGGCCTGGACCTCAAGACCACACTAGTAACAGGGACATCAGCTGACTAAAACAAGAGATCCCAAACACCACATGGGTATTTGTTTTTCAATATTAACTACTAGAAATAATGCCGGGCCATGGTTATCATTTTCTAAGAATCCTCATGCAGCAGTGTCACAGCCACGGATTAACAGTCCCTCTGCCCTGGTGACATCTAATGATAAGCACCGAGATTGTCTTTGTGGTAGTCAAAGCCACCATGGAGAAGGATTTAAGAAATATGGCATTCAGTGGAATTTTTAGCTGCAAAAATCCACAAGGGCAGCCAAATGGTCTGGTTTACTCCCTGAAGATTTTTTTTTTTTCACACTTGGCACAAAAGAAGAGCCCTAGATTTGTAGTGGTAGTGGATTAGAAAGATTTCTTAAAATATCCTGAAAAACAGACAGATGGTAATATTGTATTGAGTGGTCTTTGTTTCTGAGTCAAAGTTATGTCCTATTAAATCTACTAATTAATGAATAGCCAGATTAATAGGAGAACATAGTGGGACATGCTTCATTCATTTGTGTAAATGAGGTGGTCACCACCGATGTTCTGGCAAAAGGAGAGGGCAGCCTGGAGAGGGCCATTGCTGGATGGTAATAACCTAAATCTAACAACCTGGATTCAATCAGTGTCTTCATTAAAGGGTCAGTTAACCCGGTATTTCATTTTTATCAGTTACCCCAGCCATTCAGATGGTTTAAAATTTTGTCCAGTGCAGTTTTTAAATGGTCTTAAGCACCACCATTGTGTAGCCTCTGAATGGGAAGGCTTTTGTTTAAAGAAGATTTCAGGGAACCAACCCTTTAAGCCCATGTGGGTTTGTAATCACAATAAAAGCACTTTATCGCAGGGGGATGCTACTGGAAGCACTGGTTTGTATGGAAACACATATTGCCTTTGCAAATAAGGTGGCCAAGTGGAAACAAGTCATAATGAAATGCAGTATGGGGGCTAAAGCCCTCTGGGTTTGTTGTAAGAAATGCTTGAGAGGATGATGCATTTCTTCCAACAGTAGCAGCACAGGGTCTGTCAAAAATGAAACGGGCCTCTTTACTTGTTCAAGCAGGCAGGTCGAATCTACACCATTAAATGATGCACTTTGAAAAAAGCTGTAAAATAGAGCAATTAGCAGCGCCAACTCTGGCTGAGAGGCTCTCATGAGATCCCTAAAACCTGACACAAAAATAAACGTTTTTAATATCTCTGGTTTATTTACTTATTTTCTGTAAATAATGCAGGTTTTTACTTAAAATTGCAATAAGACTTTCTGACAACATATTGTTTTGTTAAAAATAACTATCCATTTCAAACAGCACAGCATTGTTTTCTCCGAGGGGGATTGTGAAACTATCTCGATTTGATCTTTTTTGCAAAATAATTCCAAATGTCCAAACGCTTTTCCAGCAAAGCAGTGATAGTGTAACCAGAAGAGGTGTCGCTGACTGCTGCTTTTGTCCCCGTTTTGCTCTCACACTGTGTACTAGACTCATTTTGTTCCCTCCCCAACATACTCTGGAGAAAGGCGAACACTTGATGCCGTTAGCACATGCACGGTTTCCTGACAGCATACTGTGTTTGAGGAGCGAGAGGAATCCACAAGCTGTCATTCCTGTGTTTCCCCTGCTCCGCTCTGCTCCGACATATTTTTGAGATGCTATATTTGACAAATTTCTTCTGCCCATCTGCCGATGAAGGATGGGGCCTGTGGGCTACTGACGCCTGCCTGAAGACACATCAATTTTTGGAGCCTCTAAATTGACAGACTCTTTGTTTGAGAAATGGCATGAAGACAAATGGGATCGGGCAGGCCGCGGTGAATGGTGCATCGCGAACATCATCCTGCCCTAGATGATCAGCCATCATGTGTTTTAGTATCTGGCAATTTATCTGAGCCGCCCTGCTGCAGACAATGAGTGTTTTTGGGGCGTCGCGTTGTCTGCTTTTGCTTCTTTTTTCTTGGCTAGGACTTTCTGCCGTTTGGGACTTCTTTTCAGTTAAATGAGTGTGGTTTGAGAGTCTTGCAGTTGAGCCAGACGTACATCAGGCTATCCGCCATGCTCATTAATGATTCCTGTGTATCTGGACTGAAATGTAGAGCACAGAGGAGGTCATCTCCAGAGATAAACTGACATGGCAGTGCTGATAGTCCTGAATGCGATAGTAAAGTCTGTGTGCATGTGTATGTGTGACTATGAGGACAAGTGAGTATATGTTTGAAGGAATTTTGCTTGTCTGTGTCTTGTCATAAAAGATTTTCAATAACTGTGACTGATCAGCTAAACGCAGCTTATCTTATTGATATAGTACGTGCCGTATTTTGTAGCACACTCAAACAGTCAAAAACGTGTCATGGAGACAAAGCATATTAATTTGATTTGAAGATAAGATCTGTTCTTTTTTCAGTCGGAGATACCGTACATCACAGTTATTCGATTTATCAGCTTTAATCTTCACCCGACAAAAATGTAAAGGTTTGAAACAAAGTCCACTGTGATTAAAAAAAAAACAAAAAAAAAGAACAGTGAAGTGGGTAGCAGAAAAAAGAAAAAAAAGTTTGCAACAGTCTTCTCTAACGTTGTGAATGTCAGTGGAAGTGAGTCATGGCTCCCTCCGATCCTGATTGAACTGCAGGATATATACAGGTACATTTGTTAAATCTACCAGTAAATTGACCAGTTGGTACATGTTTTGTGCCACCAGCAGCTAAAATGATTCTGAACTATATGGTTATTATCTTTAAGATCAATTTAAGCAGGGTTGTAGCTACAAGTGATGTCTTCTGTATTTTTGGTGGATGTTTGGAGGGTTTAGGGACCAGTGAGGGCGGAGCTACATTCTACAATAACAACAACTGCAGTTACACGTTTCAAGTCAAGACCCACTGTTTGTGCAGTAAGTGTCTTCAGGCTGACAAAAATTAGAGAAAAAAAGATGGAATTTAGTGTCTCCCTACCAAATATTTCTTATTGCAGTCCAAAGAACGTTTTCAGAACAAATTTCAAGTCTTGGAGGGAATTATAATTTCCAAAAAGTATATTTAAACAGTTAATTAAGGAAATAAATGGTGAAAAAAACAACTAATTAGTTAGAAATAGACTTTTTCTGGCAGTTTGTTCTTATAAGCAGTTTGCCAAAGCCTTCTGAGTGGAACTCGCACTCTTGAATTTCAAAGACTAGTCAGACATCATATGAGTAATAACAACTGATCTGGTAGGGTATACCTAACTAAAGCAGGTCTCATTCCAGATGTGGCATCCTACAACTAAATGAATCGAATACAAGAATCGATCAAAAAAATTCTCTGACAGCGCAGCACTAGACAAGACCGGAGCAGGTAGAGGCAATAATCTTGGTCAGTTTTCCAAGTTTTGGTGCTTGATCAGCATCGGCCCGTGGAAATGCCACAGAAAACACCTCACCCAGTTCATTGCTTCATTACCGTCGATTTTCTGAAGCATTTCATGAGTCTTTGTAGCTGATTTCTTTCATGCGAGATCTCTGTTCAAGTTTCAGGTCCATGGTAGAATCACAAATGTTCACGTTCCAGTGGTCACAAAAACAGGTGTACCTCAGGTGCTGATGTTGATCGAGTGACGTAACTTGTAAAACTTACTCATGAAGATTATTGCTTCTCCCTCCTCTGTGTACGTCACTGTGCTTCGCTCCGTTCACGCGCAACAGGAGCAATCTCAAAACTAATCGCCCCTCGTTATATACACAAATCTGTGAATATGGTCACTGATATTATTAAACTTGAAATGAATGTTAAATGTAGTATAAAGGCACTAAAACAATAACCATATTGTATAGCTGATATAACTGTTGCAGCAGTTTACATTATATTTTACAGGTGTTCAAGTTGAGTCCAACACCCGTACTGTTCAAATTAAAATAAAAAATGAAGTCTAACTGGAAATAAAACGATTATTATAATATTGTTGCTGTTTTTAAGAGGATTAAGTTGCTCATTAATGCGCCTGTGGGCTTCTTTAACATGGAGGAGATTAAAGCCTCCTGAAATCTGGTTTTATGTCTTCAAGAATATTTTCGGGTAGTTTTTCCTTCATGTGCAGTCTAAAGAGAAACAGGAAACGATGGGAGAGAGAGATGATGGGAATGACATTTAGTGAGGTTAAATATCGAAGTGACTTCAATTCATCTTTATCGTAGCAAAAGCTCAAATGAGTGTAATGTAAAAAGGTCACTTGTGATGACAAACCCTTTGAGAATCATCATTAAACTCTGCAGTTACCCTCGGCATTGTGGGACTTCATAGCATATATTGCATTATTGTTTTGATTTTTTTGGGTGACAAATTTACTTCGTGCACATTATCAACTTTCATGATGTTGTTTACGGCTCACCGGGCAGCTGTTTTTACCAATAACAACAAAAAGTCCACTGTACACTACCTAGCCACCACTAAACGGCAGCTATATAAGGGTAGTGACTAGCTGGTTAAGACAGTCAGTCATTTAGCTGCTAAAAGACCACCTTCTGAATTTTATTCAGGGGAGTGGAAACCACCGCAGAGCTAAAGGGAAAGCAAATTCTGAACTTTTTATCAGGTAAGCAGAAACATGACTCCAATGCATTGCTCATTGTGCGTTGTTGGGTGGATGAGTAAATGGTCAACTATTTACAAACCAGTTTGTTAAATCGGCTCAAAAGATAAGATGGAAGTGTGGACAAGCTAAGGCTTCGTTCAGACTGCAGGCAAACCTGGTCTGTTTCTCAAATCAGATCTTTAAGGCAGACTGTTTGCACTGTTATATGCAAGTGAGCCAATCGGATTTGGACTATCCAAACATCACCAACCTATCTGCATTGGTTGCTGTGGTAACCATAAACAGGCAGCAACACTGGTGACGCGGCTTTCCAACACGGAAGCTGCTGGCACAGAAGTGGCATAGATTCTGCTCACTCATTGAGTGTGACATTGCGAGTAACTGATCTGAGCCACCAAACATCTGGACTGAAACGCATTTGCAGAATTCGATTGGAATCGCGTTTCAAACCACCTCTACATATGGTTTGGATTCAGTTTGCTGAATATGGATATGACAAAAAAATGGATTTGGGCTGTCTGTCTGAACAAGGCTAGAGAATCCTCAACTGTTATCAGAATCTGATTCTTATCTTACTCAATTCTGATTTGTGCACAAGGCAGTGAGAGAAACAAAAAATGAAAAGAACAAAGACAGAAAACTAAGACAAAAATCTGCCAAATTGTTTTTACTGTACGTAAAATGGTTTTCAGGGCCTTAAACGTAAACAGTTTTTAGTAACCAGCATTGACTCAGCAGGGTGGATAAACAGTGAGATTGGAACGAAAAGCTTCTCTTGCTCTGCTGTCAGTATTACGTTTGCTTCTGTCTCTTGATGTGTGACACAATTACCATCAGTGGTAGTTTGGGGCCATTGCTCCTTCAGTTAGTTGTATGTGCTATCAGTTTGGACACATTTACAACACACCCACTGACAATCACATCCACACATACAGTATACCACAGTGCCCACACAACGCGAGATTAATAGACAGGAGTGGAAGTAGAGAGGTTAAATCTGCAGTACAGTGGTGTCTGTGTAATGACATGCATTAAATTAGCTAAATATTGATGTAAGCACTTTCTGAAATGTAGTCTGTCGCTGTTTTAATTTAGTGCATGAGATTCTGAAGTATTAATAAAAAAGTATTTCTGTCTTCTTTAAGTAAAGAAAAGTCGAGTCATAAAACGTAACTATTTTTGGAGGCCTTCAGTCCCACACGTTGTGAAGTTTGACAGCGTCGAGGGAGGTGATGCTCTGAAAGCAGAGACTTGCTTTGAAGTTGAAGAAGCAAAGAGCCCCAGATGACATTGTGGAGAAAGACCTTTAATGGCAGTCTGTTTGAAGACGCTGACTGTTGTAGGATTTTTGAGTCTGAGCAGCCGCCGCAGCTCGCACGTCTCAGCCTCCATCATCTCTCTCACACAGATGGTTAGGTGTGTGGAGACCAGAACTGATGTGGACCCGCACTGATTGAATCATAGAGGACTCAAATGAAAGAATTGATTGGCCTCGCAATCACGAAGTGTGTGAAATGAGCGGCCTAACGTCTGACACTGATCCATTAGGATTCTTCTCAAGCTCGCTCGTGATTCGCAGACACATTGTTCTGACAGCTGCTTCATGGAGCTCGCCTTCACACTGAGCGGTTGCATTACAGTGGACAGACCCGATTGGCTAACATGAGTGAGTTCATATTAATGATACATGTTAAAAACAATGGACTTGGAATGTAAATCATCTTCACTGTGCTTCTCGGCACATAACACTGATTGCATTTGCATGAGAAGATTGTATTTCTAATTCAAGGCTTCAGGTCATTATTGTGGCCTTCTTAAGACGATTATCATATAACCACATTTCTCCTGTATTTCCTGTCGCCCTCAAGACCGTACACACACACGTGCTAAATGACAAATGAAATATTCCCACTGACATATTTGGTGAAGATTTGAGGCCAATGGTGAGTGATTTCTGATAATACTATATCATACAATATATTCTTAAACAAACTGACATCAGTACATGTATTGAGTAGGACACTTTAGAGCAGGAGTCTCCAACCTGTAGATCGTGACCCGGTTCTGAGTAGATCGCCGAAGGCTCGAACATTATGTATATACATTTGATAACTCAGTCTCTTCGTAAATCTGTTTACATTTCTATCCAATCAAATTTACAGACATGCGGGCACTTTGTGACACAAAGCAATTCAGCTTTCAGCCAATCAGCTGTCAACATTTCCTAGCTGCTGTCAGGTTACGCAAGACATGCAGTCATATCAGGGATGTTAAAAGGCGAGCAAGCACGCAACCGATTCGACAAAAAACGCGGATAGTAGCCAGACCAATAAAAGGCAATGTGTATAGCATTTTCCAGTATACCACAGCATGCACATGCTGTTGAGTTTAAGCTGTTGTGATACAAAATATGTGTGAAGAGTATCAATTCGTTGCTGTTCACATAAAAGAAGCGTATTCAGCTGGTTTGGGCGGAGCTTAGCTATGTGAATAAATGTAACTCGACATGTGTGGCTCTCGGACGTTATCACTTTTTCAAAGTAGCTCTCAAAGGAAAAAAGATCGGTGACCCCTCCTTTACAGCTTATCAACAATACAAGTCTAGTAGTCTGGCTCTGCCCACCAATTTCCCACAGCTTCTGTCTTCACTGTGGTTAGAGTCCTGAAAACCCTGTTTGCAATAAGGTTGGCTGAGCCCCTCTGGAGGGCAGACAAACAAACGACCAGTCGGAGTGTCTCAATGCAATGACATTGAAAACAGGCGTTTGTTTTCAAGTGTAGTTTGAACAATGGCGGTGGGGGTAGAACGGGATGAAGCAATACAAACGGTTGTGGCAATGCAAGTAAATATTGAGGAATTGAAGGTGGAGCAAGAACAATGTCTTTCTTTTTTTTTTTAAGTCATCTAAATGGTCTGAATTTGTACAGCACTTTATCATCTTAGAAGTCACAAAGCACTCTTACACTGTTTCCCATTCAACCATTCACACACTAATGAAGCTGAGCTGCCATGCAAGGTGTTTGCCATCAGGAATACATTCACACACGTCGACAGGAGGAGCGGGGGATCGAACCGGCAACCTTCTGATTAGTGAGCAACTACTATCTGAGCCACAGCCACCCCATTTAGAGAGCGGTTATAGAGAAATGCTAGCAGCCTGGTTAATAATGCATCAATGCTCTCTGGTGGTGGACAAGCTGTGTGACTGAATTGCTGTTTCGAAACTGTCTCATACATTTCTGGACTGCAATTACTTTATTTTATTAATTTATATGCCAACAATCAGCATAATACATACATGTACATGTAAACTAGCTGCTTCCCATGTCTGACTTATCTTGTTACATAAACATGAATCATATGACACAAATCAGTTTTAGAAAATGTATAAACCTCTACACAATGTTAACTGTGCATATAAAATAGTCATTACGAGAGTATATTTCCAACCAATTATACCATCCATAATTATTTATTAAATAAATCAAACAACCCCTTCAAAGTTGCAAAGAACACTGCAGAGTGTGTGACATCTGCAGCCATCACAGAGCCAGACTGCACTAGTCTTTGATCCGACTTCATTATGCAGCTTGAGACTGACCTATCATGAAAGCTGAGACATGCTGTGCAGCCTCTAAAATCGTAAACACAGAAGTGTCCTCAGACAGCTGGAGTGAGACATTTTTTTAAATTAGGGCCTCTTCTTTGAGGAAAAATGCTGCTGTATTTTTTTTCCTGGTTTATGAACACTTTGTTGGCCATTATTAGACCAAATTATATTTCTGTTTTGCTCCTCCCTGATGAAAGTTTTCCCTGGAAGCTTTATTGTTTTTATCAGCGCTTCCCATGTCCCATCCTCACTAATTCCCAGCTCTCAGTAACCTCACGCCTTATTTTGTGCCTTTTTGTAACATTTTTCATATTCAAGCTGTAGGTTTTATATTATAAACATCTTCACAAATGTGTGTTAAAGTAAACATTTTGTGGATTTGATGTTCCTTTTTTCTCATCTTCAAATAAACTATTTTAAAAATCTCATGTACTATCAATGCTTTGAAGTGAAAAGCACAGTCTTTATATGGCTTTACAGACATTTTATACATTATTTGGAGTCATTAACCAAGTAGATAGCTCTCCAGTCCTTTACAAACACCTTGGGCAGACCCATTTCCTGAAGCTTAAGTGGATATTGTAACATTATGCAGTAAAGGGTGCATTTCTTCCTCACAAACTTCTCTGTGAGGGTTGAAAAGTGAGGATATTCGAAGATAAACAATGTATTTCAGGAAAGGAGGAAGCTAATAATTCAGCAATTACCACCATATATTTTTACCGGACAGGGAAAAGCAAGCAGCAATTTAAAACTCTGCACTTATATTCCCTCCATCACAATCTAATCTTCAAAATGGCTGAAGTGAGGAATTTCAACAGCCTGTAATTTCGACAGAAATGTTCCCATTTTATCTGAAAATTTCAGCTGACGCATAAAGCTGACATAATGCCTTGACTCTGCTCACCTTCCATAGTAAAGCTACACGCTCACTCGGGGCTTTAACGTGCATAATTCATTTCTCCTAGCTGTAACGCATAATCTGAATATCAGCTATTTGACTGCATGTCACCCGCAGAAGCAGCACTATGCAAGAGTTCAGCTCGAGTATAGCAGTGGTCACCTTCAGATGACAAACCTCATCTGTCGCCCGCTCACCTGAATACTGTCGCAGTATTGTTGTACATCTCACACTTTTAACACCTTTCCTCTCGCTGGCGTCTCTCTCTTTGTAATCTCGGGGTTATTCGGTGCTACCCTTTCCTTCCTCCTGTCTCATCCTCAAACTGTTGTCACATTCTCAGTGGCCTCTCCCCCCTCGTCGCCTCTCCCTCTCATTCACTATCTCCGTGTGTCTTGTCTGGTGCTGCAGGGCTCTCTGGCTGATGTAATTTGTGCTATCTATTTTGCTGGCGTGAGAAGAGAGCGTCCTGAAGCCAACGCTCTTTATGCCGAGTGCTCCTGCGAGAGGCTGTGAGCCGTGCGACTGAGGCACCCTTGATGCACAATGCAATGACCGTGAGTGTGAAACAGACACTCAATATGGATGTCGGTCCAGCATAATTAAAAGATAGCACATAATAGCTGCCAGCTGAAAAGGAAATTGGATGTGATGTCACCACAGGTAGTGGTTCGGCGTCCATTCATCACACCAAATATCAGTTTAAGTGCAGATTCGGTAGACTGTGCGAAGATAGGAAACTCTTTTGCTTGCATCTCATGAGTCAATTCCATCTGGAGACCATAGGCAGACTGAACTTCTGGCAGCGGTAAACACTTCACACTGGTTTCTTGAAACAGTAAACGATTTGATGTTGACTGAATATGTTTATGTGTGGTTGCAGGACTATAATCCATTTCCATGACAACAGAGAAGGCTTTGGCTGGGGAAATGAAGACTGCACTGGAGGGTGACACCAGGAGAACCAATCAGGTGGGAGCACTGTGGAACTCACAGCAGCTGTACATCATTTTATTCAGGCCTCTCAATCACTTAGGGGCCTTCCGGCTTTATGCTTGATATGCAAGGCAGCTAGCCCGTCCCGCCTGTGCCAGTAGCTTAACATCTTAGAGCAGCAGCTCACACAACATTGTACATTTGATGATTACCTCCTATGATCAAAGATTTGGGATTTAAATAATTTTGTAAGACAAGTACATGATGCCTCGAGAATTCAAATATTCAAAGGAAAGACAAAGTACAGTGGTTTCAAGCACGCTTACTCAGAGGAAGGATTTTCTTTCCTCTCAGGTTCCAGAGGACCACGGGGATATGGACGATAGCTCAGAGAAGACCCCCAGCAAAGCCTCCAAATCCCCTCAGAAAAGCAGCAAGCGGCCAAAGACTGTCCCAGTCAAAGTAACTCTGCTCGACGGCTCCGACTATGACACAGCAGTTGAGGTATGCTACCCACTATCTGCGAGACTTGGCAGAAAATGAAGATGATGTCTGATCAATCCCAGAAAAACACTTTGATTATGAATATGTGTTCTAAAAATGATCACAACGTGGGAGTTATTTTCATAGATATGTACATCAATCAAATAATGTGCTAAGATCTGGAACATCAACAGGTCCAACAAGGCAAGGCATGAGCAGTCAAATAATCATATACGCTTAAAAGAAACCAACAGGGTTGCTCAAATTATTTGAAAGAGAAAATGAAGCTATAATTCCTGCCCTAGTTGTGTACAAACACTGTTCTCTTATGCAATCAGAGATTATTTCTGACATTTTGGGTTCCCTCTTCAAATGCTTTTTCATGTACCTGTTTTTATGTGCATATTTAATCAGTGCATAATGAACCAGAAATTTTGGGGGAAGAAAGGGCAGCAAAATGTAAACTAAATAATGGAAACGTATTTGTATTGTACATAAAGCATCTGACTTTGACTTCACTCAAGCTTCCCCTTACTGATGAGATAAAGAGATGAAAGAAAACATCAGCTCTGTGGGCAGCAAATTATATTACTGTAATTAAATTATGTGATCTTGTTGCGTCTTCTTTTTCACTAATGGTGGTAATGACACCAGACTGGACATTTAGTGCCACCAGTGGTTTATCATTTTTGCACTGTAGTTAAAATCTGCTTCACACACAGTATATGTAGATATTTTGGCTCCGTGACTGCTCTGTTTGAAATAGTTTCTCGTTTTATCTCGTAATATTTCCTCGTACATTTCAGTCACAGATCCACGAATAAAATCTCTTGCAGAAATAATGTTAAAAATACAAAACAAGCTGGAGAAAACCTCAGGGAACTATAATAGCAAAATGATTTTACATAGACACGACTTTAATAGAACTGGCCGTACTGGAATATGTCCGTTTTTACTCCTTGCTTATTGTCAGTAAGAAAGTCTACCCTCCATAGTTTTTTTATTCTCCTGGCTCAGGGCTAGTTTTCAACCTGTTTGATTGTTTGACTCCCTATTTTTTTCTTCCATCAGACTTTGTTGTAGGCGTATCTCTGCATTCAGGAATTATTTGGAGGGTACAAAAAAATTATAGGCAATATAAATGATGGCCAAAACTGCAAAACTAGAATGCTTCCTTTAAAGCTGCTTTCAGCCTCACAGCTAAACACACAGCTTCCTTTTCAAAGAGTTGTCCATAGTAATTGTTTCAACCATTAGCAATTCTGGAAATGCACAGATATGTAATTAAAAAAAAAATATTTCAAAGGTTGTTTTGCTGTGCTGGCAAAACACACTTTGGCTGTTTCTCTGCGCTAAAATGCACACATACTTTAAATTCCTATTTTGCTGTGGAGGTTGATTTTTATTTATTTATTTATTTTTAAGCATTTTAAGAGGCTAGTGTATATCTCCTCCATTTGAAAAGAGCCCATGACTCAGCATACAGCACGGTACACCTCATAGGGATTTAGACTCCCTTGGTAATATGTGCTATTGAGTCAGGAAAAACATCTCTGTTGCTGCTCTCACAGAGAAGGAGGTTGACGGGTGGAGGGAGGTGAGACAAGCTCTGCATTGTGGGGGATGGAAGCCTCTGATGAGCAATCCCAGGCTTCCATAAATCGTGACTCTGTAGCCTTTTGTGTTTGTAAACAGACGGGTGTAGTTCAGTGAATCCCCACCGCCATCGGTTTATTTGAGTTTCACAGTAGCCCACACGCTTATCTTGATCAAGTGCTGCAGAAAATTAATCTGCGCCTTGACTGCAATGACTTGTGAGTGGTGTTTCACACCAGCGGGAGATTTCCAATACCGTTTAAAACCAGCAGTGGAGTCCCCTTGGCTGCCGCTGCTGCTGCTCGAGTGTGATGTGGATGGGAATGAGCTTGTTGGCCCCTCAGCCTCATTCATGTCAACTATATTCCTTTTTACGGTTTACTGCCTCCCACCTGACCTCACATATGTTACTTACAAGAGCCGGTGAGTGGGGAAATATGTCAGGAGTCCTGACTGAGGCACCGCACACACAAACGCATTTTCCTTCATCTCAACCCCCATCTTTCCCTCTGTCTTAGTTACATGCATACACACACACACACACACACACACACACACACACACACACACACACACACACACACACACATTTCTTTTAGGTCGTCGCAGTGACACCAGAAGCAGTGGGCTTGGACAGAAAATCCATAGAGTTGACAGATGAGTGCTCTTATATCTGACCGGGGAGAAAATAGAATGGGAGAAGGAAAGAGGAGGAGGAAAATATGAGGAGCGAGGTAAGAGGTGGAGCGAAAGACGAAGAGGAGGTAGATACTGGCAGTGCTTGTTTGTTTGTACACTGTAGTGTGAATGGTAGTGTGCAAGAAAGTGTGTTTGCAATGGATAAAAGGGAAGCAGGGACAGAATGATGAATGCAGTGAAATCATTATTTTAATTGCAGTCACAGTGTTCACCACGCACAGAGGCCCGATGATAAAAAACAGGGGGAAGCAGAATATTGATGTTTGGCTTACGACCGAGCTCGGTGCATTTATAATGTCCATTCCTTAACCAAGAGCCGTACTGTTAAAGGCCAGCCTCCAGTGAAATTCAAGATTTTAACCTTGTTAACATGTACACGTGTTGTTGTTTTTAGACACTAGAAGACATATTATGAACGAAATAAGCTGTCAATGCCATGGCTGAGCATTTTGGTTTTGATGTGACAGTCTTAAAAAGTTATCACTGTCAAGGTATATCTAATCCACTTCAAGACATTTGGGGATTTTTTTTTTTAAGGCAGAAGAAACTTATAAATATGTAATTTTGATGAGCAGAGATGAGTTTTCAGAGGTTTAATCAATGCCAGGAGAGGAACTTAAAAGCAAGAACTCCAACACCTTATTATAGTATTTCACTGCCTTCAAGCTTTTTCAAAAGCATCTTTTATGACACATCTGGGTTTTTAAATAAAATCCTGAGAAGACCATGCTACCACTACTTTTAACTACTTAAACTTTGGCTCAATAGAATATTCTCTGCAGGTCCAAACTATAAAAGGCAAATGTTCATTTCCATGGTGCATACATTTTTGCTGGTTAACCACATGAGCATGTGAGTTTCCACTTTATTAGAGAGACAGAGCTGTTTGGGGACTGCGGGACTGAAGTCAATGCATTCTGTGCTACTGATATTTCAGAGCTAAGTGGCTGACGCAGACCACACACTATTCAGAAAGAATACTCCAAAGAGTTTTACTTGAGAGAAGGATGCAGCATTTTCAACAATCATGCAGTGAAAAACTAGGAAAAGAGATACGCATGTGCATGTGCACAGGAGAAAAGCTTTAAACCTACAGTCCGAAGTGCTCCGCATACATTCAAAATGCCTCCTTGGGGAAAACCACCAGCTCCATAAATGTGAAGTTCGTGGGATCATGTGGTTTACTTGTTAAAACCCAATAAAAGATTATTGACATTGAGACCAAGCTCGGTCTCCTTTGAAAAAGCTGAAAGGATGATAAAAAAAAAAAAAATCTGTTTACCAACAGTATATTCTGTATCATATCTTCCCATTATAACAGCAGTCATCTACAAGGCATCCCTACACAACTCTGGGGATATCGGTGTGCACAGAGCTTGAGCCTCTGCAGGTTCAAATGTGTTCGATGATTTGCTCAAGGCAACTTCAGAACGTGTATTTGCCAGAACTCGAGCTCGAGTTGAGGGCAGTGTCTCCATGTTCTGGACTGCTCGACATCCAAACAGCTTGTCTCTTTCGTCCTTTAAACTAGCACAGGGACTTCACAGGTAAAAATTCATAGATAAATCAGTTCACTTTGGAAATCTGGTCTTGTTTACATCGGTCATAGAAGGAAATTTGAAATCTGATTATGCGCCTGAAATCCAAAATCAGGTGGAAATGGTTCAATTTCAATAAATATATAATGACATTTTCGGAAGCTTATATTTTCAGTTACTCTGAAAGATGGCAAACCTGCTAGTCCTTAAAGTTATTAATAAAAATTACTCTGCAATGAGAGGCTTTAGCAGTTTCATTTGAGTTTATTTAATATCCTCACCATATGGTGCCCTGGCTGTAATGCTGCTTAATGAACCCAGTGGGAAGGACAAGACTCTGATAATTGTTTACTTAAGCTGAAAAGTTGAAAAAGAAAAAAGGGAGCACAACATGAAATTGTAACCTGGCTGAAAACGCTGGAGGGATTTTCATCACTGCCTTTAAGCAGTCCAACCAGGGTGGAGGATAATGAATGAGGAGATTAAATGCAATTATGAACGAACAATTATGTTATGTTACGGCGGTTGCGGTTAGTTGGTTGTAAGATAATGAAGACATTTATGGTTAAGTGTAAGAGGTTGTAGTTTTAAGATATTCCAGACTGGAGACCACATTTGATCCAATTAGTCTGACTGGATTTTTCTTGGTGCATTCAGTTTTTACATTTGTTTATGTTTAATAAAGAACAGAATTGTTGAGCTGTAAACAAACCTTTTGTTTTCCAGTTCAGAGGTAAAGAGTTTTTGGTGGTAGTTAAAGAGATAAGAATAATTAAGGTGAGATTATGAGGAATGTTCATCTGTTTTAAGACCCCTGGTATAGATGTCGAGGGGAACCGTGGAATGCAATAACCGAGCACAAACAGTGTGCGAGTGAGGTTTTCCCAGAAATCCCGTATGGGAGCGGATAACCAGAAGGCATGGATGTGATTATCTACAGTCTGTCTACATGTCTGAATTCCTGAGTCCCGTTTGAAACAGTTTGTTTTTGTTTTTAATACATCAGAGGAGAGCAGAGAGAAGTCTGTCACACATGGCATATAGTACCTTACAGTGTCATACATGTTCTACTGGGATTAAATGCTTTTGACCTATATTATATGGTAGCAGTCTCTTTCCTCTCAGGGCCTTGAACAGTTACCTTTTTCAGAGGGATTTACTTAGTTTACAATCCTGGCTGTTTGGCAACAGGTCACTTTACATGAACCTTCTGAAACTCCTCTGCGATTTTGCTGTTTTTTTTTTTTTTTTTGGTGAATGTCACAATCAAAATTACTTGATTTTGAAGCCACTTCACAAGAAAAAAAATGCAATGCAGTTTGCAAAATTCAAATTTTTTTTTATGGTAAAATTGCAGGAAAGTGTAAAAATGTTGTTATTTTTACCTCGGAATAATCACATGTATACTTACTATAGTAATACGCATACTGCATATCACAGAACAGGCTGTCAATATTTTAGTTTTCACCTTTTTTATTAAATCATTTTCTGAACTTAAAGAACCATTAGCTCAATTACAAAAAGTCATAATTCAAACATAGGCCTACTGTATTTTAAAAAAAAGTGCAATCCCTTACAACTGTAGGGGTGTATCAAATTAATTTAATACATTTTCTAATTCTCATGTTAAGACCACTTTTCCAATAAAACCATCACTTCCATTTGTTCGAGTAAACTGCCGTAACATTTATTTTGATGACAAGAAGAGGGGTTGAAAAGCTTTGCTGTCTGTGAATGAGGAGACATGTTTGTTGGTAAAGTATGTTTTAATTGGAAAGGGTTACTTTGTGCTGTAAAGCCTTCAGGAATTCTGCAAAATTTAATTTGAATTAATGTGATCACAAGAATGCGATTTCCTGGAGGGACTGATTAAGGCTACAAAAACCCATAATGCAACACTCAGAGGACTGTAGGAGAGCAAAGTGGGAGGAGCAATTTTGGGCAACACTGATTTCAGAGGTACAAATTACTTGGCTACAACTGAAACCTATTGCACTGTTAAATCGGATGTTTACGTATTCAGTAATTTTTAGGGCTGGGAACTCGGACTTCGAAATTTAACTCCATTTAAGCAAGAGTGAATCTAATCAGCGTCAGGGAGCCACAGCATTTACCATACGTTTACTCTCATTGGGTGGTCCTGCCATGAAAATAAAACCCTCTGTTTGAATTTACTGAGTAAGTCATACATCAGGACACCTTATTTCACTCATTTCAAACTAATTTTTGGCCACAGGCAAGGATATGATCTACAGATAGCATGTGAGGCATCTAAGGAACATCAGTAAATTGTATGATCTATTGATAACTTGGACAAAAGGTGTTGAGGGGACATTGTTAATTGTAGCTACAAAAAACAACCCAGGTCACACTGTACCGGCATAGATTTTTTTTTTTGAATGATACACAGCCCTACAAATGGGACGTATGGGACTCTAACAATCCTAATCTAGAGTATTTAGATGAGCCTCCCTTGTAGATCCTTGATCCCACGAGTGGCAGCTATCTTTGTCTGCTTGGCTGTTCTGACAGTTGATTATATCATTACTGACCTCTGGTGGCACCAGGTGTGCACCACAATACATGTTAAAAGGCCATTTTTTTTGGTCATTTGTTAAAACAGTGCATAAGTTGTAATTTAATTTTGTGCAAGTAAATGGAATGGTATGATTTATTGATCTTTCGCTGAAGACGTCTGTTAAAATTTGGTCTATCCTGGTTAAAATCCAGGCTAGAAACTAAATCCAGCTATTTCATTCCACATTGCATTAGTTAGAGTGACCAAGTTCAATATATTTACCTTCTCCTTGGCCAGCCATTAAGCCATTCACCCACATGCTGTCTCTCCTCATTTTCTCAGCATGGGTGAGGCAACGAGCAAAATGGATTTCTAGAATTACACCAAATGGCTGCTAACAAAATCAGGCCGCAGAACTTGTTACAGCAAAGTGATTGGATCCAACTGGAGCGACAACAAAATCTCATCAACAGCTCCTGAATTGGTCGCCATGCTTGGGGGACCACCTACGATGTGTGATGCAATTTCATTTTGTTGTAAAATATATGTGCCACTCCCACAAAAATCTGACTGCACCCACAGTCTGTTAATCAACATTAGACTCTTACTGCGTCACTCCTGACAGCCTCAGTGCAGCAGGCGCAGAGAGAGAAGGATTACTTTGTAATGGTTAATTAATTACCCGTCTTAAATTTGTAAAACTTATGCTGACTGTACTGCCAGCGTTCCTCACAAGAGATGAACAAAGGTTTGTGGTGGCCTTATCGTAACCGGAGATGGAGCAAGTGAGAGGGCGCGCACACATACAAAAGGGACCTATTACTTCTGTTTCCATGGTAACAGCTGCTTAGATGCTTTGTCGCCAAAGGAGCCAGGTTTCCCTAGGAGATGGATCTGGTGTGTGTGTGTGTGTGTGTGTGTGTGTGTGTGTGTGTGTGTGTGTGTGTGTGTGTGTGTGTGTGGAAATAGCATTTTGCCAAGGCCGTCTGTGCAACCCACAGAGGCCTTGATTTCAGCCCTGAAGGTCTGGATAGAAAATAGGTATGGTCTGTTGAAGCGCCACTGATGCGAAGTGCTATTCCTCCCCTTATATATAGGCATAAAGATAATTGCTGCTCCTACTCAGCAGGGAGAGGACAGACTGGGAGCATCTCGCAAATCACTGTTACTGTGGATTTTCATGTCACTGATACTTTTTGACTTCTGTATTATGAAACAAAACTAAATAAAATACATTACTATCTATTAGTTTTCAATTTGTTATTTAATACCTTATCTTTTTGCAATGATTGATATCCCGTTAAAGATTTACAAATCTCTTTCACACATCGGTCATTTATACCAGCTCGTACAATATGATAGTGTAGATGCTGAAAGGAAATATAAAGGAGAGAAAGAAGCGTAGGACATGCAACAAAGGACTCTGCCCGAATAAAGTCAGGAACATTGCAGTATTGTGAAGGACTCGAGCATGAGCCAGTAGATTCCCCCAAAGTCCTCCACATCTTTATTAAAGTGAATTATTACGCAAACCTCTGCAAACTGTCCCCCCTTTTCCCCCCTTTTGCTGCATGTGATGGTTCATACAACTTGAGCATGCACCTTTTCTCCTTCCCACTTGCTGTGTTCTTATACGTTTGTGTGTGTGTGTGTGTGTGTGTGTGTGTGTGTGTGTGTGTGTGTGTGTGTGTGTGTGTGTGTGTGTGTGTGACAGAAATTTGCCAAGGGCCAGACCCTGCTGGACATGGTGTGTGGCCATCTGAACCTGCTGGAGAGGGACTACTTTGGCCTCTCTTTCCAGGACACCGACAACTCCAAGGTCAGACACAAAGGCTCAAACACACACACACACACACACACACACACACACACACACACACACACAAACATTAGGATACCTTACTTGTGTGCATTTATTTTTGCCCTTTTATTCATTCTGAGATCTGTAACTGAAACTCTGTCACTGTAGCCAAATGCTGAGGCAATTTAACCAAACCTTGGACACCAATTTGATCCCTGGCGGAAACTGCCCTGAGTGGCCTATGAGAGACTTCACAGACACACAAATGAATGTGTGCGCACAATGTTTATTACAGTGGGTGTTTATTAAAGCTCAACATTTTTATGTGGGTTTTTTTTAAAGTAATATTTACTTTGAGAACAAACTGCAGTTCTAACCTCTCCAAGGTTTCATTGCCAAGCAATTAAATAGCACTTTAAACGACATGTCAGGAACATTTCATTTCCTTTTTCAATACAACACTAACCATTAACAATGTGTGGGAGTAAATTAGGTTCTTTTGTCAATATCTTTGTAGAGTTCAATGGCAAACATGATCATTTGTTTCTTTGTAGGGTGGGTGATGTTGGGACATCCACACGGGGATTTAGCAATTTTAAGAATATGAATATTATTAATATTATGCTTCTTACCAAATCTGCTCCAGCTTACACACTACACTGATATGGATTAAAAAAAAAAAAAAAAAAAAAAAAAAAAAAAAAAAAAAAAAAAAAAAAAAATCCTTTCTTTGTATTTTTAGCTTCATTGGCACAATATACAACATAGTAAATGTTTATTTGTAAGTAAAAGCCACATGATGTAACTTTTATGAAAGCAGATTGTGATCAAAATGAAATGCAAAGTCAGGTTTTCCTTCCTTGTTTGACAAAACGTGTAAATAAAATATAAAAACAAGAGCTCTATCACCAAGAATGCTCCTTCAGCTGTTTTAAACAAATACAACAGACTTGACATCCTGCATTAAGCAGACTTTAGCAATTCCGGTTGCTGGTTTATCTTTGTTCTCTCGCAACCCAGTAAAAGTTGCTTTATTCTTCATTACATCAGCTAATTTCCTGCTGCACATTTAAATGTACTCCAGTTCTGCTCTGGAACTCACAGCTCTCTCCTTCTGTTAACGTTTTTCCTTCTATTGGTCCTAGAGAAAAAAAAATTGAATTGTGCGCACAAATTACTAAATCGAGGCCACGAGATACTAAAACTGAAGCAGTACTTCTGTATTATCCTTTCTGGTGACTAAATATGTCATTGATTAGTCAGACAGCCTGCGATGGCTAGAACAACTCTTAACTAAGGACAGCTGTAATACAAGGGATGCAAAGGATTATTGTTATTTAAAGGCAATAACGATGATATAGAGAGCTTGTGGATTATATCGTTGGTAATATGCTAACTTTGAGGATGCTATTGACTTTATAGTTTGTGAACTGACAGTTGAAGGAGGTGAGTGCACTTCATACTTAGAGTAGAAAGCCTGTTGTAGTGTGGTATCTCCATATATAAACTTATCTCGTGCGCCCTAATTAATTAAAGCGTGGGAACAAATGTCAAGTAGCCTTTCAGCTGACCAGCCTATTTTAGCCTATTGATTCTCCAGGTGTTATATAGCAGTGAAACCCCGGTTGCCCTTTTAACCGTGCTTTACCACTTTCAGCCTGAGAGTGGCATACATGGCCTTTAACATTTTTTTTAAATGTGATTAGACAGCATGGCCTTTTAAAAACAGTGCACAGGGTCTACAGCACACCATGAAAGCTCTTGTGACATTAAGCAGACAGAGCTGGATTCAGCTGGCATTTAAAGCCTCAATATTGATGCTTTCAGTGTTTATAGAAGCCTTGATCAAGTTTCTTGTAGCATGAATATATTAGGCTCTCAACGAGGGAATAGATTTAAAAAGGGAAAGCAGTCAGAGAGATACAGTACTTAACAGGGCTCTTAAAAATGGGAATATGAATTCTTTTTCTGAGGTCAAATGTCTCAAAGGGGATTGTCTCTTTCTTTCTTTATCAGAATTGGTTGGATCCTTCCAAAGAGATTAAAAAGCAAATTCGGGGTAAGTGCAGTAGACACACACAGAATGTAGTCGCACACGGTCTATCAAACCCACACACATGTAGTATGTTAATGAACATCCTTCACAAAACAACCTGCTGGTGATTTGTCCACAGTTGGTTCCTGGGTTATGGGGTTTTCTGTCAAGTTCTACCCTCCAGACCCATCTGTGCTCATTGAAGACATCACCAGGTACGTGTGATTACAACATTTAAAAAAAACAAATTTGTTTTGGTTGTCTGAGGTGCTTAAGTTGACTTGTCCTAAGGACATCTTTATTTTGGTAGGAGTTACACAAAGGACATTGCAACCAAGACAGACCCTGTGTTTCTTAGTACCTTATGCAGCAAGCTTAACATTCTTCCAACAAAGATTGAAGACAAAGAGATGACCGTCAGTCAGAGAAACTGTCAAACAGAATAGAACAACAATAATAATTATAAATCATAAAAAGGTGAGGTATCACACGGTGGTTTATCCAAAGTTCTTGAAAGAATTAGGGGTGTGCCATATTATATTGTATCATTCACGATGACATCGGTTTAACGTTAAGTGATTGAAAAAAAATTAATATCAGGATAATGGCAACATTTCTACTTGTTGATGAAATGACGCTATACCGTGAGACAGCACAACGGTATGACATGTGCGTGAACGCACATCTGGCATGGCTGAAAGCAGCTGTATTTTCTACGTAATGTGAATCTCATGAGTTTACACTTATATCGTCCACCCCTGGTAAGAATGAATCACTAACAAGGAAACTGGATTCACAGAGGTATTGTGTTTACACTAACATTGTCACACCCAGAAGATACAAAGTATCACCAATGATAGATCAACATTAATAACCATAGCAAACAGTGCTGTCCAAAGATGAATGAACAAATCCTTTGAACTGATACTGGTACAAACTACAAGTTTAATACGTGTCTGGTATGCTTTTCTATGTACCGCTACCAAGAAACAGCCATATGCTGGAACTCTTTCACCTTTTCGGCTTTTTTACCTTACTAGTACAAGTCCTATAAATGAAGGGGTATACAAGCTGAGCCGAGCACTGTGTGACAGAGTTTAGCCTGCTTCAGCAGTGCAGGTGGTGACAGACTGACACTGATGTTTTTCCCTGGCTTACAGCAGCTGTAGGCTCTCTGCCTCAGAGCGTTAGGTTAAGTACTAAACATACTTGACTTGACCTGGCTGCTGCTGATATCAGCTCCAATCGATGCTAAGTGCAGATAAACTAAACTACTGTAACAAATTCCAAATCAGCAATAACAAAACACGCATAACAATAATGGTACGTACAGACAACGCATTTAAGGAGGAGATGAGAGATGAAAAATTGCTCGGTCACATTTCTGTTATTTCAGAGAAAATGAGAAAACTACTGTGGAAATTTTATGATGAATGAATTTGAGTAAACTGCCTTTTTGATATATATTTTTCAATAGGCAAAAGTACCTCTCCACTGCTTTGAGCTGGTTAGCCAAAATTGGAGCATAGGTCGGGGTCGGGCCCGTAGAATCTAACTTAGACAAACCACGGTCAGATAAAGGATCAATTCATCCACACTAACATGTAGGGATGGCATCCCCGCCTCATATTGCCCACTGCCAACATCACTGTGCTATAACACGAAGAGTGCAAATTATGCACTGAAAACAGGGAAGGAGGAGGCGACTTTTTCTCCAGACTGTGCAGGAAAGCCAGTGCAGCACAATGCTTCAGTAAACTGAAGTCGTACAATGCTTTCAGTATCTTTGATGTTTGACGTAATGTCTGCAGTCTGTTGATGATGATAAATCAAATCCATTAAACCAGCTCAACGAAGCATGTTACAGAGCAAACTGCCAGCGAGTCAGACGCGCAAACGCACATCACAACAACAACGGACCATCATTTCCGTTCATATACAGGCCCACACAACACGGTCCCAAAGACATTATCAACATCCCAAGGAGACAGGCAGGTGTGTTATGACAACCACAGAAAATACTCTTTTTTTTTTTTTTTAGCATGCAAAAAGTGCATATATCTGGCTTATGATGACTCTGTGAATGAAACCTTAATGGAATTCACCAAAGTAGTTACACAGTTGAACTAATACAATTACTAAGCCTTCAGCACATGCATTTTAATTTGTTTGATTGCCCAATCAGGGAGTACTCTTGAATTCCTTAGCAAAAACAAAGTGGGTTCCAATTATAAAAAGCCAATATTAAAAGCACCGCAGCAATACAAAGGACTGTTTAAATGAAATAATAAACTCTACATGTCCCAATATGTCTCTAAAGCTAATCCTCTATTAGTTGAGCACCAGTTAGATAATATATGACATTTTCTATTGGTAATGATATGCCAAGGAAACATTGGAAATGAAATGAAAGCTTGCTAACTTTAGTTAGAAAATGTTTGGTGAGGCTCATGTTACTTTTAGCGAGCTAATGTTAGTTAGCTAAACTTCTTGCTCAAGTCATCAAAGGACACCATAGTAATTTCCATATCTCTTTTCACTGTGTTGAAATAAAACTTTACAACACAAATCTATGCACACACAACATTCACAGCATACTTTGGCTTCACTGTATTCATCTATGCAAGAAGGATGGGGACAGCAGCTGCTGTAAGGTACAGCTTCTATATGACCAATACAGTTTACAGTTGAGAATTTGATCAGCACTACAACATTGCTGATAATGGACCATATAGTTGACAATCGATCCATTCACAGCCTGACACTATTCCAGTAATTGATTCTTCCACATGTTTTCTGATCACATTGAAATGTTTAATTCTTGAAGGAAAATATTGGCAACATCTCCACCTCCTGTGTTTCTTTAGGTACTACTTGTGCCTGCAGCTGAGGGATGACATGCTGTCCGGCCGTCTCCCCTGCTCGTTTGTCACCCACGCCCTTCTGGGCTCCTACACTGTCCAGGCTGAGCTGGGAGACTACGAGCCCGAAGAACACGGCCCAGACTATGTCAATGACTTCCGCTTTGCCCCCAACCAGACGCGTGAGCTGGAGGAGAGAGTGATGGAGCTGCATCGCAACTACAGGTCAGAGAAAATATGACTTCATTCATTAATTTGAATGCCAGGAGGATGCTGGTGTTTTTATTTTCAGGTGGGGTGAATATGATGAGATAATAAGAAATGGAGAATCCTTTGTGGCATTTGTACTGTAGGGGGATGAGTCCAGCAGAAGCAGAGGTGAACTTTCTAGAAAATGCCAAGAAGCTCTCGATGTATGGAGTGGACCTACATCACGCTAAGGTACAAAGATAACACTGAGGTACTGTCAGAAGTTCCATCTGTCAATGCACTTTTTCAGATTCTTTGATATTTTATTCCTGTGCTCTCCAGGATTCAGAAGGAATTGACATCATGCTCGGTGTGAGTGCCAACGGTCTGCTCATCTACAGAGACCGCCTCAGGATCAATCGGTTTGCCTGGCCCAAAATCCTCAAGATCTCCTACAAAAGAAGCAACTTCTACATCAAGATCCGCCCCGGAGAGGTAAATACACACTATCATTATCTTTTCTTTAGCATTTTGCTTGGCTGAGTAGGAGTTCACTGGGCGATTACTGCATGCACAACCCCACCAGAACAGCTCATCGTCACTCTGGCCAAGATGAGGCAAGTGGAATATAGGCTCATTTGGTAAAGAGCCAGCTTCACATTTCTATTTCATGGTTTCACAGTTGTTAAAATTACATCAGTGCCTCTCTTGACTCATCCCAAGCAACATAAATAGTCCTTTTATGATTTGATAAAAGTGTTACTTCTGAGATTTATCTGTTGCAAACCATGTGACAACTGCTGAGAGTATTTTTTTTCCCGGCTATTATTTATAGCTCTCAGAGATACCGTTTTTAAAGATTAGGCTGATAGGTCATGTTTTTGTTCCTGTCCTCCTTTTTTTCTTCCTCTGTGCCGACTTTAAAGTGTGATTAGCTAGTCATGAGGATTTGCATTTTCATCTGGGATTTTACGTGCGTGTGTGAGAGCCACATTATGCTCGCTCTGGTTTCCAACTCCCTAAAATTATTATGATTCTCCTTCATTCTTTGGCCTTCAGGATATTTGTAGTGTGTTTTATATCCACTGTTAAACTGACATTGACATCTTCATAGTGAATTCCAAGGCCATTCTGTGCATATACTTTGTTCTGCAGATCTATCCTCTTAAGTCAGCTGTCACTTAAAATTTGGCCAGAGGGCCGTCATTGTGTTTTAAATCCTATTTTATACTAAACTGTCCCCACAGATCTTTTTTTGTGTGGAACAAAAGTTGGCTTCCTCCTGTGAATGGACTGCTCCTAATGTTTAAAGACCTGTTATATTGCTAATAACCTATTGATCTGAGAGCATTTTCTTCTGCTCACGCCGCTGAACATATGATGGAGTGAGTGCATGAACAACTAACAACTAATCTATAGGTTGGTTAGAGATAGAAAATCTTCCTGACATGGCAGCTGGAGACGCGAGAATATATCTCCACGAGTAAACGGACAAACATTGATTTTTCCATTGCTGCGGAGTAAACACAATTCACCCTGCCGCCATCCCTCCATCTTTCCCTGCACTTGCTTCCTTCACTCTCCTTTTCTTCTTCACCTCCCCGCCTCCTCCTCCTCCTCCACCTCCTCCACCTCCTCCACTCCTTTCCTGCATCACTCAGTATGAACAGTTTGAGAGCACCATAGGCTTCAAGCTGCCCAACCATCGGGCCTCGAAGCGATTGTGGAAGGTCTGCATTGAGCACCACACCTTCTTCAGGTAGGACTTGACACTCCCAGGTACACTGACAGATAGCACTCTCTCTGCACTGTGGTTGTTGCACCCTGCATGAACTGTTGGCACTTTGCACAGCAGAGCTCCTTCAAGTGACACTCATAATACAAATAAGTTGATTCCTTGAATATTCATGGTAACATTTTCTGTAGAGAATCCATACTTCTGTATGATTTAACTGAAAAGAATGGATACTGTTGTTTGAGCACCCCTGTGCAAATTCCATATTATGTTAAGGTGAAAAGTAGAAGGCTAAACACAACCCCTGCAGCAAACACATACAACATTTACCATTCTTGCTGTTGTGAATTCATTCGACAATCATAGGTTCATAGGTATTTTCTTGGATGAGAATAGACATCTTCTCAGTCAATTGAGATGAACTGAATGATACAACTTTGCTGTCTGTATGGCACATATGAAGCTATTCAGGCAGGAGACGGTTAGCTTAGGTTACAGTATGAAAAATACAGGGATACAGCTAAAGCAGCTGAAAAAAATCAAAGTATAGAAATTATACTTTGTGGTCTTATGGGGCCAGACTACTTTTGATGAGGCAGAGTAACTTATTGGAGTCTGTACTTGGTGCCTGAGAACCTCACAGTGACAACAAAACTCAAGGAGTCTTCAGAGCAGGACAATAAAAACGCCCATTTGGAATTTTCTATGACCCGCAAGAAGAAGCCTGTCTGGATACTGTTTCACTGTTTTCACCTCAAACAAATATGAATATTGACCTCTTATAAACACTTTTGTCAGCTTGGAATTATTTTTGATTGTACCATAAATAGCCCCGAACTGTTTTACAACGTTCATCTTGGGTTGCACATTATTAGTTTATTCCATTTACTAATATTCAACAGTTATTGTTAGCCATTAATTGACAAAATATTATATTTGGCCCTCGAGACCCCAGTGATTATCCTATCTGGTCCTGTTACTATTAATTTTGAAAAGCCCTGTTTTTGAGGTACAGGTTGGACCGAGCCAGGTTATTTCTCGCCTTTGTAGTAAGCTAAACTAACCAGATGCTTGCACTACTTCTGGAAATTAACACCTGCTTATAAACTCAATACAGCTGTCTTTATTTTCACTATAATTGAGTCCAGAGAACATGCTTATTTCCATTTAATTTCCCTTGAGAATAGTAAGAAGTAAAGCTCCAACAAATATGTATGGTAGATTGACATAAATTGAACCTTCCTGCAGGTTGGTTTCCCCAGAGCCACCTCCCAAGGGCTTCCTGGTGATTGGCTCCAAGTTCCGCTACAGCGGTCGGACCCAAGCCCAAACCAGACAGGCCAGTGCTCTGATTGACAGGCCTGCCCCGCAGTTTGAACGGTCTGTTAGCAAGCGCTACCTGCTGCCCCGAAGCATTGATGGAGGTAAGGACCCAGACTACTCTACCACCCACACAGAGGGTCACTCATGTTTGCAGATTATATGTTGAGAAGCAATAACTTGGCTCCATCAGCCCAGGTTTAAAAAAATGGACTGAGCAACAGATAGCAATGTATAAATACAACAGGATTGTTTATTTTGTGTTCTGGCTCTCAAAGTGAAGGAAGCGACCAATGTCCCTTTGCACAACCAAAAATGGACATGAAATTGAGATTCCACAACTCATTGAGATACTTTACAGAAGATCAGGACATTTAAAAGCTTCAACACTGGACTCCAGCTGTTTGATTGTTACTCTCTTCCTATATTTTACAGCCTCAGCTCTTGGTGACAGCATGGACCAGCTGTCCCAGAGAAGCTCCAGTGAACGCACACAGTTCATGTCCAGAGAAGACCTGGACCAAGAGGGCAGCCTCGACCTGGACCAAGATCAGTATCACTATCAGGACCAAGACCAGGACCAGTACGCCGATGAGGAGGACGAGCAGTATGAAGGTCAAGACCAGAGGCAGACACGGGGCGCCAACATGTCAACGCCCACCAAGACCTTGGAGCTAAAGGTACAATAATGAAAGGATACACGCATTTATAGTTGTGAGAAAAAAGGCAAAAGTTTGTGGACACACTACAAACGAATTACATAATAGAAGCAGAAGTGTTTACTGAGCACATCTTAACAGTGTAAATGAAATCAGCATTCACCTGTTCACTTATATATTGCCAATGTGGTAACTCTGTCACAGTTTTAGGACACTACAGTGCAACATTTGAAAGAGTATACAGCACCTTCTGCACCCCAAATCGGAAAAATCCCTGAACGTGAACTCCTCATCTCTCTAACTCACATTCCTTTCATTCAGAACTATAATCAATCCCCTATTTTTCTCCCCTCGGCCTACTTCCCCCTATTTCCGGCTCCTCTCCAGACTTTTAAGACTTCCCAGTATGAGTCCTCTCTCCTCACGATTTCCTAAATTGCTTCCCAAAAACTAACTTGACCTCTTCCCTGCAGCTGATATTTTTCCTAACCCAACATCCAGCTTCTAACAGATCGTCTTCTCATTGCTGTGACATTAATACCAACCTCTGCTGTCTCTCTCTCACATATCTGTCCTCTACCTCCTCCTCTCCTGCAGGGTGAGGAGGCAGGCTCGCCTTTAGACTCAAAGCCAGAGGTATTTTGACCTTTGACCTTCATGTCTGTCTGTGCCTTTAGTCATGCACTCTGTGTCTGTTAAGCACGACCTGTCATTTGTTTTTTTGGGATTGTTTGTCCTTTGTTGTCATGTCATGATTTCCAGGATTCCACTAAGTATGATCCATGGAAACTGCATGAACTGATCTTCAGAAGAATAGCTGAGAGATCCTTAACATACATTTACTTAGGTCTTTATTTTCTTTTTTCCTTTCTGCTCACTGGGAAATCGTTTCAGAATAAATTAATGTTAGATTTGAATAAACACAGATGTTGTATCCAGAGTGACGCAAACATAAGAACATAAGAACTCCAGTGGAAAAAGAGTCTTCTTTTTCAATTGACAGCAAATATTGAACAGCATGCATCTTTAACAGTGTCCCTGTGTGACATGGGAGGGATTGATTGTTATTAGCAGGATAAACAGATGGCCCTTAAGCACTGCTGATGATTCAGTGAATTAATGGCTCCCCAGTTGACAAATCTCCCAGTGCTCCAGCTAAGATCCTCAAATATCAACATCTTTATTTAATTAGATTTTTTTTCAAATTAATTTTATGTAAAACTGGCTTTGTAGATTTAACCTCTTAATTGTTTTGTATTATTCCCCTGCAGGTATGTGTGGTAGTGTTTTTGAGTAGGAAAATATTGACATTGCATTAGTCAATTAATGGACTCTTCATTTGTGGTTTGGTAATGTCTTCCCATCAAATCTTTGGATGAAGATTCCAAACACTTAAACTCAGTCAATACATGGCTGCATTAATTATCAGTTGGCCGACACTGAAAATTGATTGACTCTGTCTTCTTGGCAGAATATTAAATGGCTTAATAGTCTCAGTCCAAAGCCCCGATGGTGTCAACTGTTTCTGTTTGTCAAGTCTGGCCGCCTGCCTTTTTGACTCACCTGCAGCATTTTACCTCTTTGTCTCTGCACGCATCTGTTCTCCTTCCCCTCCTGCTTTGCGCCAAAAAAACAAAACAAAAAAAAAACGACCCTTCACTTCATCTTACTTGCCCCACCTCATCTGTCGGACAAGGATCTGGTCAGCCTTCGGCCCAAACAGGAGGTACTGCTTGCCCCCTCTTTTTGGCATGAGCTGTGTGTGACCGTCAACAGATGTTCTGTGTTTTTCTTATTCACAATTGTGCAACAGCTCACGTTAAAAGCATATTCTTTTGTTTCCTACAGTGCACATAATTGTTTGGTGCAGCACTACAATCCAAAATCATAGTTTTGAATGTCAGTTTCAAAAAGGTTTTTCAAGGTAAAGGCTTTTTTGTTGCCTCGACATTGATTGGTAAATAATTACAGACCTCAATTAGCTCTGGCTTTGTGCTTCATCTTCTAGAGACTGTTGGGTGTTCATGAAGGCAGAGTAAAAATGTTTAGTCACTGAAATGTTTAAGATGTGTTTTTGTAAAGCAGAGTTTTTCCCTGTAAGTGGGACCTTTAATTGGATCTCTTTCTTCTACAACGCTGCAAGGAAAAATAACATTGTTGATTATACCCATAGCCGTTGGTTGATATATGTTTCTGGTCATCTTTAATACCTGTATTATCCATTCATGTGGTAGAGCATTTCATTCATAAAGAGTTGGATTCAGGATTTGAACATACATTTTTCAACTTACATCTAGTTCAGTGACTGTAACCAGAAGTAGATCTGGGATTTTATCTTGTGTTAATTTGTGTGTCTGATGTGCTCTTCACTGTGTGAGTAGCAGTTCTTGGATAAGCCAGAGGACGTTCTACAAAAGCACCAGGCCAGCATCAATGAGCTGAAGAGGGCTTTGAGGCAGCCGAACAGCAAGATGGCCCAGAGAGAGAAGCGCCTCTCCTCAGCTACTCCTCCAGGAGGAACCCCTGAGCGCAAATCAGTAAGAATTAGATCCTATGATACTTATTTTCCTGTATATTACCATTTCTAAACATGATGTCTACTCTTCTTATTCTCTGTCAAGATTCCATTTAGACAAGGCACTGAAAAAAACATCTTGAAATGGAAGTTTGCAGAGTCATAGGTCCCCCAGTTAGTCATTGTTATTCTTTACTAATCATTCACAGTACTGATGTGGGGTAGCAATAATATCACAAATGGAAGAGCAGATGATCTAGCTAGGCTAATGCAACTGTCTACTCTATGTCAACATAGGCTACCGGTGATGCCAAATTGATTGACAAGCAGGATGCTTATGAAGGAACACTGGACTCTTACTCTAAAGCGGAAAAGAGTAAATCCTCTTCTATGGGTAGAGACATGTTAGCGGTGACATCTTGGACCGAGGCAAATATGAACAATTGCCAAACCTGCTGGGACGCTTCGAGAACTAGACCAAAACAGGAAACAGGACTAAGGGATACGAACCTCGTGGATGATACAGTAGCAACAAATGGGCATCATGATTCTGTGTTAGCCAAGAATGCCATTCAGGAAAATGGATATGACTCTCCACCTGAGAAACAGACAGGTGAAATGAACAGGGATATGAGGCACCATCAGTATGAGCGTCGAGAGAGACCTCAGGGCTTTGAAATTTCAGTGGCTGTGGATTCTTTCCCAAAGGCCAACAGGGCCACTGAGAGCGGCACAAGACACTGCGAGGCTTGGAAAATACAAGACCCGAGCCCCATGGGAGAAAAAGATTCCAACAAAACTGGGAACTCACACTCAGAAGGCACCAAAATAGTTCCTCTCAAGCCACAGAGATCAAAGAAGTCTTTGAATAAAGAGAACAAAGACGTTGTAAACCCTCAAACTCAAAGCCAGTCTGACAGAGGCGTCTCTGGCGCGGCCGGGGATGTTCAAATGACAAAATCATCCTGTGAGTCAGGAAGGAGGCTGGATGATAATACTGTGCAGCAATCTGCCACAGATGTAGCCAAAGAAAGCACAGCGGCCCCTAAATACCACAGTGACTCTGCAGTGTTGTATCAGCAGCAAGCTCAACTACATCAGCAGGTGAAGCACGAGGCGGTCGGACAGCCGGAGCTCCGAGACTCCAGAGACACAACAGGACAAAGCCAGTGGGTAAGAGGAGGTGCCCTGCATGAAGATTATTTTCAAAACATCTCGGAGTTTAGCTGCAAATACCCAACAGCTCCCCCTCGCACTCTCCCTCTGAAAACACAATGGTCCCGAGACAGACAGAGCAACATGGACAACAGCCACATCCACTACAGGACGGCGAGCCAAGAAACAGCCAAGAGGAAGCAAGCGGTAAACCACCTGCCCCCTAAAACTCACTGTCAGTCATCGGAAAGTCAAACATTGCATGAGCTTCAGGCAATGTCGTGCAAATCTTGTTTTTACCATCTTAAAAACAAAAAACACACCAAAAAAAAAAAAATCACGCACACATATACTTCAGAACCCATGTGGCTGTGTATGAGAAAGCAAAAGTTCACGTTCCTCCGCATCGCATCATTGACCGACTCAGTTCACGTCCATGGCCCGGGGAGCATTTGCTTTCCCTTGTTCCCCTCTGCAAAGCTTGACATCTTGCTTGGCCATTTCAGAACGCTGCGGGCCTTTAAGCAAATATCCCATTGCTTAAGCTTCTGGCGTCCCTTTTATCCCACCTTTAACTTGTCACGTTGCACCTGGTCCCTCCTTCCAACATCCTCTCAGAGCAAAGGTGGCTGCTGTTGCAAGGAGTGCAAGACCCTTTTCCACCATTTTTCTTTGAAACCTCTTTTTTGACATAATTTAAACCCTTTTTGTAAATGGCTGAGAAGGGCATTTGAACCAAATGTTCTGCCTTGGCATCTCTGTAGCAGTAGCAGAAAATGTAAAGAGGCGATTAGATGTAATCACAGGCTGCAGAGCTGCCAAACCTCTTCAGGGCTCAGGCATTCATACGCTGCCTTTACGAATATGAATGCCTTTTCCCTGAAAGGGATTGTGAAAAATCAAACCTTTCAGTGCATGGCATTACCATTGCACTTGCAGTCATTTCTAATGATGTCAACCTGTGAAGTAAACCCTGTGTGCATGCCTTTGACAGTAGGATTCTCACGCTTATCATGCAAGTTTAGCACAACCCCTTAAGTTTATAAATGAATTAGTTGTGTTACTCTTATCAATAAAAACCTTAGCAAGTGCAAAAAAAAAAAAAAAAACAGAGAAGAAAACAATGCAAATGTGACTATTAAAGCGTTTATCAGACATGTGCTGCAAACAGAAGAAGCAATAACAAAGAAAATCTCCTAACTTTCTGCTGTCTCCTTTTCTGATATGCTTACACAGACATTAGCTATGGTATAGAGATAAGTTTATTTTTGCTTCATTAATGTTTGCTTGCTTTTTTCTTAAATTTTCTTTTTTATAGGAGACTCCTCCGACACCTGCTATTCATGAGGATCCTTTCAACGACACTTCAGTGAGTCATCACTCAGCTCCTCTCTTATTTATGTAGCCACAACTTGGGGAATGAGTAAACAAACTATAATTAGGTTTTTAACACATTTTCTTCGACGTGTTCTTATTAGCATGTTTGTTTTTACATGTAAAGTGTGGAAATTATATCGTTATTTGCATTTCATTAAAAGCACAAGTCGGTAAATTCATATCTAATCAAAGGGGAAACAAACAGCACCAAAATTCAAGACACAATCCAACAATTACATCTGATTTCTAATGTTTTGTCAGGCTGTCAGTAAACAATTCTGATCAACAGAGAGACAAAAATGTTTTTTTGACTATACGAGTAAATATACCTGTAGGTTTCGTACATGATCTGAAATTCTGATTGAGATTTAATCGCACGATATGAATGCATTATCAATATTTTTCTCTGTAGAGGGAACCATGGGAGAGACGTCTGGGCTCTGTATCAGAGGATGACCTGGACCATGAGATCCTGTACCTGAAGGAAACCCACCTGGGCATCGAGCGCAAGTGCTCCAGCATCACGGTCAGTTCAACGTCCAGCCTGGAGGCCGAAGTAGACTTCACCGTCCTTACAGACCTGCACACGGGCATGGAGGAGTTCTCCAGGGGCATGTCAGAGCTGGGAGATAGGGATCTGTCCCCGGATGGGGGTCTGTGCCTGGGCATCGATTTCCAGCAGCAGGGCCCCTTCGAACCACCTCCTCCTTTAGTGTCAGCCCCTCTGTCCAGAGGAGCCAGCAGCAGCCCTCCGGCCAAACACATCCCGGCAGAAGAAGTCCGACCAGAGGTGAAACGACTCGATGTGCAGGTAGACGTTTTTATATCAGCTGTGTTTGAAGCACTTCTGCTCCTTTTGGTCAAACTTTACAGACAGACGAGAAAAAAAATGCTATTTTAAGGCACATAAAAATATGCACCTCTTTTATTTACACTCCCGTGCAGGTCAGCATGGGTGTGAATGGGATCTGAATGTACCACAAAATAGCAAGAGATCATTAGTCAAGTGTTTTATAACATCTCTAAGCATGTTTTTAACTAGAAGAAGTGTTTTTTGCCAGAACAACAGGAAATTGGGCTGGATTTCCATCCTCCCCTCTCAAAACACCACTGTATTACCCTGTTTGTGCTGCCCAAAATTCCATCAAAGTGTGATGACAGACCACTGAAGTGAGCTGTTGATGAATTGATGCACGTTTTGTTTACAACTTGTGCAGTCTTTGGTTAATGTGAATGAAACATGCAAAAACAGAGCGGTGACAACTTTTCCACTGTGGTTCAAATGAAAGAAACAAATCATGGTGCGATCCCACCCAAAGTGTTTGTCACACGTGTTTTGCGGTTAAACTCAGGTTTAGGGTTAAGATTTGACTTGTCAAAAAGCTGCACAGCTAAACATATATATTTAATGCACTTAAATCAACAAGAGAGCAGCTAAAAGACTGAGTAAAAACACACAAGCGATTATGTTATGAGTTTGAAGTTCTTTAGAATCAGAATCAGCTTTATTGGCCAGGTACGTTTACATATACAAGGAATTTGACTCTTGTTGTAGCTTATCTCGCAGCATGCAAAAAATAAAAACAGACAGACATAAATAGACATATAAAACATAAAGAAACATAAATACAGCAATGAAACAAATATATCCATACAGTATATACACCTAAACAATGGTGCAATTGCACCCAGTGCAAATGGTGCTGATGCGGTTGGGTGTCGTGCAAAACGTCCAGTGATGTTGAAGATGTTATGTGTTGAGCAGAGTGACGACGGCCTGCGGATAAAAACTGCTCTTGTTTCTGGTGGTCTTTGCACACAGTGCTCTGTAACGCCTCCTAGAGGGGAGGAGCTGAAACAGAGGGTGTCCAGGGTGGGATGGATAAGTCCTGAATGGAGGGCAGGTCGGCATCGATGATTTTTATCTGTAGTCCTGACTGTCCGTTGTAAGGCAAGGCAAGGCAAGTTTATTTGTATAGCACATTTCAACAACAAGGCAATTCAAAGTGCTTCACAAAAAAACATTAAAAACATCAAAACATCAGGCAAAGGAAAAGCAAATTTAAAAACAATTAAGAACATTGATTTAAACATTAAAAAACAGTCATTAAAACATTAAACAAGCTAAAAAAAAAATAGAATAAAAGTTGCAGTGCAGTTTAAGAAAACAAAATAAAATGCAGAAATGCAGGAAATTGATCAACATCCTTGAATCTGGTTCAATTGAAGGCAGCAGCAAACAGAAAAGTCTTCAATCTTGATTTGAAGCAGCTGAGAGTCTCAGCAGACCTGCAGCTTTCTGGGAGTTTGTTCCAGATACTGTATGTGGAGCAGAAAAACTGAATGCTGCTTCTCCGTGTTTAGTTCTGACTCTGGGAACAGAAAGGAGACTCGTCCCAGACGACCTGAGGGGTCGGGATGGTTCATAAGGTAGCAGCAGATCAGAAATGTATTTTGGCCCTAAACCATTCAGTGCTTTATAAACCAACAGCAGGATTTTAAAGTCAATTCTTTGTTGGACAGGAAACTAGTGTAAAGACTTCAGAACTTTAATGTGTTTACCCAACCCTTGTATGGGATTTTAATCCCCTGGCGATATAGTTATGTAGATTTGTGTGTCGTCTGCATAATTATGATAACACACTTTGTTTCTTTCCATAATCTGAGCCAGTGGAAGCATGTAGATGTTGAACAGAAGAGGCCCCAGAATTGAACCTTGGGGAACACCACATGTCATTTTAGTCTGCTCTGATGTGTAACTAGCTACAGACACAAAGTATTCTCTGTCCTTCAAGTAGGATTCAAACCAGTTTAATGCTGTGCCAGAGAGTCCCACCCAGATTTTTAGTCTGTCTAGTAGTATGTCATGGTCAACCGTGTCGAATGCAGCACTGAGATCCAGTAATACTAAGAATGAAATTCTGCCACTGTCTGTGTTTAAGTGGATGTCGTTGAAAACCTTAACAAGAGCAGTTTCAGTACTGTGGTGCTGTCGAGAGCCTGACTGGAAGACATCAAAACAGTTATTTACGGCCAAGAAGTTATTCAGCTGTTGAAAAACCGCTTTTTCCATTATTTTACCTAAAAATGGGAGGTTTGATATTGGCCTATACTTTTTCATTGTTGCGGAGTCTAAATTAGCCTTTTTTTTTAGGAGTGGTTTAATAACTGCAGTTTTTAGGGCCTGAGGAAAGACACCTGAGAGAAGGGATGTGTTTACAATTTGTAAAAGATCAATGGTCATGCAGTTTGGAAATATTTTTGAAAAAGTGTGTTGGTATAATATCCAAGCTGCAGGAGGAGGACTTCAGATGTTGTATAATGTCTTCCAGACTTCCATGGTTGATTGAATGAAATTGTGTCATTATATTTGAATGGATATTATTTAGAGATGGGGACAACACATATCATGTGGTTGGTGTGGAGGCACTTACTGCTTGTCTGATTTTCTGAATTTTGTCAGTAAAAAAGGAGGCAAATTGATTGCATGCCCAAGTGGATTGGAGCTCAGCAGCTACTGACACTGGAGGGTTCGTTAGCCTGTCGACGGTAGCAAGTAAGGCGCGTGTATTGTTATTGTTTTTGGTTATGATGTCAGAGAAGGACTGCCTTACATTTCTCAGTTCCAAATTATAATTGCGAAGTCTTTCTTTATAGATGTTACAGTGAACCTGGAGATTTGTTTTTCGCCACCTGCGCTCAACTTTTCGACACTCTCTTTTCTCTATTCCGACCAGCGTGGCATTTCTCCAAGGAGATCTTTGCTTACCAGCAACAACCTTCACTTTAGTGGATGCAATGGAATCAATAACATTTTTTTACTTTAGAATTGAAGCCATCTCCAAGCTCGTTGACTGAGATGCCAGAGAGGGATGGTGCGGAGGAGAACCTCTGAGTAAATAGTTCACCGGTGTTTTCAGAGATGTAACGCTTTGTCATAACCTCGGTTTGGACATTTGTGTGCCAGGAGATTGAACTCTCAAAGAAAACACAGGAATGATCGGAGAGTGCAACATCAGTCACAGCAACCTTGGAGATGTTTAGACCTTTGGTGATGATGAGGTCCAGAGTGTGTCTCCTGTTGTGGGTGGGTCCTGTCACATGCTGAGTGAGATCATAGTTATCAAGGACACCACATAGTTCAATAGACCCTCTGTCCTGGGGATCATCAACATGGATATTAAAATCACCAACAATAACAACACAGTCAAAATCAATACAGATTATAGACAGCAGCTCAGTAAACTCATCAAAGAAGGTTGCACAGTATTTCGGTGGTCTGTAGATGTTTAGGAATAAAGCTCGAGAGGAATTCAGAGCTGCATATTCAAAAGAAGTAAAATGACCAAAGGACATCTGCTTACATTGAAGAGAATCGTTAAATAAAATAGCAACTCCACCTCCTTTCTTGTGCGCTCTTGTTTCACTCATGAAACTGAAGTTGTGAGGTGTTGATTCAATAAGAACAGATGCACTGTTATCTTGGTCCAACCAAGTTTCAGTTCAAAACAAAAAGTCAAGTTTGTGCTTGGACGTGGAGGTGGAGCTGGAGCTGGACGTCGAAGAGGGTTTATAGGAGAGAAAATGGGAGTGGGGCGGGGAGGGAGTTTGGTTCCAGCAGTGGCCAGCTCTTTCATGTGGTCAGTGAACTCCAGGCGGGGGGAGGGTGGGGTGAGTGGAGAGGAGGGAGACCTCGATGGGGACTGGGGAGTGGAAGTAGGGGCTGGTGAGGGAGGTAAAGACTCCTCCTCTCGGAGGGGGGGAGAAAGTGGGTGATACGAGGCGGTCCCTGGTGATGAGGTTGGAGACTCCTCCTCTTGGCTCTCCTCTTGGGGCATCCTTCCCCGAAGGTCTCTACGGCGATGTTGTGGGGTTATCTCTCGTTTAGACTCCTCTTGTCTCTTGTCCTTGGCAGTGGGAACAGACGGGTGACGCAGGAAGTGAAATAGATTAGAGGTAAACAGTCTTACCCCTGACTTGTTCAGGCAAACTCTATCTGCCTTAAAAAGATGTCTGCGCTCCCAGTTAAGGTAGAAATTATTGATAAAATGTACTGAATGGTCAGTGCATACAGTTGACAGCCATTTGTTCAGTGCAAACAGCCTGCTGGATCTTTCATCTCCTCCTCTGACAGGTGAAAGAGGGCCACTGATAAACACCTCAGCATTGACGGAGCTGACTGTGTTTAACAGATCAATAAAGTCTCGCTTCAGAACTTCAGACTGTTGTTTCACAATATCACAGCTTCCTGTATGCACCATGATGTTTTTCACCATGGGATGGTCAGCCACGATGTCCAGGATTTTGTCTCTCGTGTTAGAGACCATATCTTTCAGAAAGCAGAGTATTTTGGTATTCTTGCTTGCACATCGTTCTACAATTTTTTACAGCAAAGTCACCAACAATCAGAGGTTCAGGCCCAGTCATTAGCTTTCCCTGCGGCCTTTTACGTTCACGTTTACTCTCAGTTCTTACCCTGCTTTGAGAAGATAGCTGCTTATCCGGGTCATCAGATAGAGATTTAGGATCCTGCGACAATGGAGCAAATCTGTTTTCAAGTTGCAGGCTAGATTGTTGTGGAGTTTTTTTTTTTGCTGGTTCTCCTTTTCCCAGCGGTCTTTGGATGTGTCCTGCTGAGTGCAGGGGTTGAGGAGGAGTTCTGCCTGTGTAGTAGTGCAGGCCAGCCAGTCCCATCACAAACCTCAGGGCGCTGGACTCTGCCTGTTAGTCGTCCTCCCACATCCGTGCATATGTCCCTGAGGAGTCGAGGTGTTGCAGGATGCATTGCAGTGATTGCGTCATCCATCGACCTGTTTTTCCGGTAGGCAAACTGCAGGGGGTCCAGCAGGGGACCTGTAGTGTCCTTCAGGTGGGCCAATACCAGTCTTTCAAAGGACTTCTTGACAACAGACATCAGGGCGACGGGCCGGTAGTCATTTAGTCCTGTGATGGAGGGTTTTTTGGGAGCCGGGATGATTGTGGAGGGTTAGAAGCAGGAGGGAACTTCACACAGCTCCAGCGATGTGTTGAAGATCTGCGTAAAGATGGAGGCCAGCTGGTCATCGCAGGCTTTCAGACAGGAGGGAGACACACCATCTGGCCCTGGTGCTTTCCTGATCTTCTGTCTTTGAAAGAGCTGACAAACATCTTCTTCTTCACAGATCCGAAGTGCTCTTCTGTTCATTCCTGAGTCACCATATTGATTAAATGTGGTCCTTTTGTAGGCAAGCTGCCTCCAACTTCAAGCCTTTTGAAGTCCAGTTTCCCCACTGAATTTCGGAAAAAAGGCAACAAATCATCAAACTCACCGACCTTAAACTTGTTCTTTGTTTTATTTTCTCTTAAGCCTGTAGTTCCCAAAAAACCAAAGAGGTCGGTGCCCATGTCGTCGTCAGTGGACAGAGAGCAGTCGCACAGAGAAACCAGTCGAATCTCCGGCGGCGCACCGCTGAGCAGAGAGGCCAGTGATATCATGCCCACACCAGCAGTGAGGAAGACGGACGTCAGGACGGAGACTCAGCCCAACGGGTCAGAGGTCACAACGACCATCGTGGAGTTCACAGATCAGGTGAATTACATATTTTAGTGAGAAATGTTGTAGATTAGACAAATATTTAAAGAAAACTAGAGCTGAAAATGTCCTACTATCCATTGCTGAAGCTGAACCGATCTCTTGCAGGATCATGGTATCACTGGACTGAGTGAAGTCTCCTACTCTACAAGACAGAGCGTGTCCCCTGTGAGTACAAACAAGAGGACCTCTTCAATTTGAACTCAACCTGCAGCACACTCCTCGCTGCTCTCCAGAGTTTAAACCTACTTACAAAGACATGAAGTCATGAATATGTGCCTGACAGGATGTTGTAAAGTATCTAAAAGGAATTGCTGTTGTTCTTATCCTCTGTCATGATTTGTTCATGTGTGTGTTTATAGTATTTGCCAAATGACACCTGCTCTGATGCTTTCTCAGGTGCACAAGGGCAGTCTTGGAAGAGAGGCGTCGGGGTCACCCATCCTCGTTGCTGAAAATGTTACCTCAGCAACCACTCACGTCACAAAGGTAAAGAAGCACCATTTCATGGTCAACTGGTCTGTCTGAATTATGCTAAATGCGGGTTACATTGAAGGATATTAAAAGAAAAGCCATTGTGTGTTGCAGACGGTGAAAGGAGGATATTCAGAGACCAGGATCGAAAAGAGGATCATAATCACAGGAGACGACGATGTCGACCAGGAGCAGGTGAGCCGACATGGCGCGTAAACTGTGGATCAAACCCTAGTCAAAAAAGTATAGTTTGAGTAGCTCACAGGGGGAGAGAGGAACAAACATAAACTTTTCAGGTCAGGGGTTAAAAAAAAGAGGCAAACAAAACTACAGAGCGCCAGCTGGGGGCTGAGTCTGAAAAGCAGGGTCAAAAACACAAATGAGAACAGGCATGGAGCAGACACAAAGAGCCAAAAACATGGGGACAGAAAAAATAAACTGACAACATAAGAAGGAAACACACAGACGAAATACACAGCGGAGAGGAGAACAACGAGGGAAAGATTAAACTAATCAGGGCGGGGTAGATAAGGGCTGTGTTCCAAATGATGTACTTCCATTAGTACATTCACATATAGTACTCCTCCATGTTTAATTGAGTACTTAAATTTGGACATGTTGGTGTTCTCTTAAACCGCACAGCACCGTTCATCACTTTCCGACATTAACCTTAACATCTGAATGCATCACCTGCCAACATAACTGCTGGCTTTAATTATTTATTATCAATTATTTTATTGTTGTTGTTTCTAACGTTGTTTCTGTAAATGGTGGAAAACATCTGTCGCATCCGACACTTAATTTTTGGACCGTTTTGAGTGCATCATCGGGGAACTTGTAGTGCACTGCATGTTTTCATTCTTGTCAGTGTGAACGAACGTATGCACTCAAAATAGTGAGCGTTAGTACTGAGTACAACATTTGGAACAGAGCCATTGAAAAATAAAACAGGAAATACAACAAATTAAATGGCAGAACCATGACTCATAAGGACAGTATTTTCTGCTATTACTCATTGGTTTTGGGTGGGGTTTTTTGGACATTTTTAGTTGCTGGGTATTTTGGGGATTTGTTTCTTCCAGTGAGGCTTTTTAATTGTCTATATAATAATTATTTCAGTATGAGAACTGTTTCTAAACAGCATTTTGTATAAACACACACAAAAGTAAGGGTTACAGCTTTGGGCTCTTACAATTAACAAATGCATTATGGATATAAATAAAGTATGCAAAATAGTCTGCTGAAAATAATTGAAATGGTGAATTATTGTAACATTTATAGTAGTTGCTGATTATTTTTCTACCGAAAGGTTAATCAATAAGACAAATGTCTTCAGCTCAATTTGGGGGCATAAAACATTGTCTGAAATTGCCTTTGCTGCAGGGAAATTGTGTCGAATTTCCCTTCTGTTATTATCAAATAGGAACTTTATTTGGAATTCAGTCTGGAGCTGAAAAACACAGAAAAGTTGTATGAAGTACTGAAGTTTAAATATTGACTCTTTTCTTGCAGGCTCTGGCTATTGCAATACAGGAAGCCAAGCAGCAGCATCCAGACATGCAGGTGACAAAGGCAGTTGTTGTCAGGGAAACTGAATCATCTACTGGGGATCGACATGGTGCATCAGAGGTACAGGTGCCATCTTGACTCCAAATGATAGTATCAGGCCAGGATTTAGCCTCCTCTAACCTCCTTTGAGGATCAGGGATTTGTGGTTGACTCTCCTCTTTCTTCTCTACAGTCCTGATTTCCCAAGACAAGAGTGCCCCCCTCTGGATCAGAAGCGTCAGTACCCGACCTGAAATTGCCACCCACCATCCCGACTGATAAGACTTAAATGCCAGTGGCATTCTGATGGAGCAAAACAATCTGAAACGGGACTCCTTCCAAATTCTTATGTTTTATTTTGATTCAAGCATTTCACTAGTGAAATCATTCATTTTCAGTGGAGTGGTCACTTGGTCATTCTGCAAAAAAAAAAGAAAAAAAAAAAAAAGAAATCATTTGTGGTCTTTAACTGGTTGACAGAATGCCTCCAGAATCCAAAACATGGGGAACATTTAAAAACATAATCCAATTAAATTCCTTGTGGACCTCTCAGGGCCTCTATGTTCAAACCAGTGGAGTATTCCTCAAAGGTCAAAAGGAATTAATGTAGAAGGGGTTTGTTTAGATAGTCTGTACCCTCACTCACTGTGGAATAATCCAGGATTGTGTGCCATGTTGGTAACTACTCCATACAGAGAGTGGCATTTGGGAAATTAGGAATATGAGTGTCTTATCTTGCTGTAACGAATAACAAGAAATCATCTGGCGGTGTCTGCTGAAAAAAAAACGTAAGTGTGTGTGTGTTTTCACTTTGTCCGTTGATGAGTAAAGTAATCCATAACATGTCGCTCCAGAATTTTTATAAAGCATCCAGTGAAGCAGGGTTTTAGTGAGAGCAGAAGATCCTCTCTTAAGTTTTCATTCCTGCATTGACGGTTAAAATGAAGTGAGCTTTGGTCCATCTCATCACACCGAACGATGAGGATGCATTGATTAGAAAGGATCATGGTCCTTCAGACAACTTTATCGAGGACCAAAGTTAGATAGTCTGATCACTGTACTTCCCTCTATCTGTCTCACCTTCAATACTTTACTTCTGTTAAATGTATTTCACCTTGATGTGTGGGTGGCAAGTATGCAAGGTTATGCATCTATGTCTTGACTGTAGGAGCTGTTAATACACAGTGTCTCTGTTGTATTTATTCAAACATTGGCGATGTAGTTTCTGAGCATGCCGATGTCTCAGACGGAGCCCAGTTCCCCTCCTCTTCCAGCCTTTAGATATGCTTTCAGCTGGATATAATACCACTTTGGCCATTTTGTGTAGTTAAGTACATATAGTAGGTTCACGTCACAGAACGGGCTGCTGCATCAGTAAAAAGTCATGTTTGAGATAATGTTTGCGTGATAATTTCTTGCCTTTTTGGATTGTAATTGAGTACGTTGGATATTGAACACATAAGGATGGATGATATTATCCAGAATCAGGAAAGAAACATCCTGAAAAATAGCAGACGCAGAGGCAGAATTATTCGCAATATCAAGTCTGAAAAAGGAAATTAAGCTTCCTGAAAGGAAATGAAGAGTATTCGTCAGAAAAGTGGGAAGTATCGAGCATTCAGTTTTGTTAATCACAAGATCCAACGATGTAAAATTGTCTATAGTTTGTTGCTTTTGATACAACCCTCAACACGTTCATCTCATTTCCAGCCACCAGTGCTGAACAGTATATCTTCATAATCATAAGTTTTCTTCTAATTTTACCTGCCGATGAAGAAACATAAAGTCTGTGAAGCCGTCATTCTGTTGTGGTGACTGATGGTTTCTCACTGCTGTTCATTTTACAAGCAGTTTTCTTCATCTTAACGTCTACATCCTGCCTGCTGAAATGGTATTATGCATCAGCACTATTCCAATACTCTGTCATGTAAAGTACAGTGTTATAAATGAATAAAATATACAGTAGGAGAAGCGTCTCTTAACCTTTAGCTGTGTGTGATTTGGTTACATAGAGATGCCATAGACATGTAATGTGCCAACTAAGGTAGCAGTCAAATTGTACAAACTCGGGTTTTGTATGAAATAACTTTGTATGAACAAGCTACTTTTAATTACAAAAGTGCCAGAAAGTCAAATGCATAAACTTGGCATGGCATGGTTTCCCTTTAATTATAGTGTCTTTAATGCAACTAATTTAAAAAAAAAAAAAAAAAAAAAAAAAAAAAAAAAAAAAAAAATTCAGTTTCTTTGCAAAAGTCATATTTTATATTTAAGTGCAGCAGAAAATTCATTCACCAGATAAAAACAATGTTAAAAACTGTCATGTCAGGTTTATGAGAGTATTACTGAGGTGTAACTTTGGCTTTCAGACACTAAACTTTACAGTCAATGTCCACATGTGTCGTGTAACTCCTGTTGTGTTTCGGATTTTGGTTCCAGATCCTTTAAAGTGATGGTTAGTCATGGATGTGGGTGACAAACTGGAAGCTGGATAAAAAAAAAAAAAAAGAAAAGAAAAGAAAAAAAAAAAAAAAAAAAAGAATGCAGCCATGCATACCGTGTACTGTATATTTGGTGCTGTTTGGTGGATTGTGAAGATGTGAAGTAGTTAATGGCCACCGGCTTGATGTACACTAGAGGGAACCGGTTACCAAAAACGAAGTGAGCTTTGCGCTGACATCAAACATTACCCTGCTGAAATCCTTCTCACCATCCTTCACTATGGGACAAAAAAATATCCAAATTCTCCTTGGATCAAGCTGCAAGGTCAAACTTCCTCACTCTGTTCAGAAAAAGGCCTGCTCATGGACATCTGACAAGTAAACAACCAGACTGTGATTAATCGCATACACTTGGCTGTGGCTGAGACAACCTGGTGCCGAAATATGATTGGACGACCTCTGGCTGACCCTCAAACCTGGCCCTGTCCTTTCTGTACAAAGCTGTCCTCCTCCGCAGCTTCATCTCTTCTGCTCTGCTGCTCTCCATTGCTTGGTGCTGCGTCTTTGCTGTACATTGTACTTGCATTCCTTCCAATATGAATAAAGAAGAGAGAGAAAAAAAAAAGACAAAAAAGAACCAGATGAGAAGGGAAGCCCTCTGTTTGATGTCTGTAACACGTCTGTGTTTGTGTCTATAGTTTTCATCAAAGACGGTAATTAAGTTCAGCTCCTGTGTTTTGCAATCATGAAAAAATAATGCAGTACAAAAAGCAGCTCTTTATATATCTGCGGTGGTGTTTTTTTTTTTAATTTTTTTTACCAAGCACCCCAAGGTTTGTTGAGGAAAAGGAATATGTATGCAAAATGCTCTCTAGCAATGTTGGAGAAATGCAACAGAAAGACTCCGGTTTCATTAATACTATTGGAAGAAGTAATTATTCCACACGCACCTACTGCTGAAGTTTGTTTCTCAGCTTGTTACGATACTGAAAATGCATCTTACTGCTGGGGAGGATATAAAAAGACAGAAGTGTACGCGAACAGCATTCAAAATACCACAAACAATGTTGTAAATTAGTATTTGAGCGTCTTGCAAAGTGATTGCTGAGAGGAAAGATATACAATTTAGCGTTGCGTGATTTGGAATGTGTCATTGAAGACCTGACCCATCAACTTTTTTGTTCTTTACAAAATACGTTTGAATTTAGCGAGCTTGCTAAGTGTTAACAGATCATAGTGATGCAGATACTGTACAGCGTACGGAACAATTTGAGGAAATTCAGCATACATGCTCTCCTCTCTGTGAGGACATCACTGCAAGACCAGTAAACAAATCAAAAGGAGGTAATAAACACTTTTACAGTTGTATATTTTCAGATAATAATTGCACTTATGAGTTGTTTTTAAAACGCTCGTCAAAAGCATCTGTATAAGAGGAACACGGAAACAAACGCTGTTCTTTCTCTCTTTCTTCACACTGTGAAGATGACTCGACGCACAGAACTACATTTACAATTGGTTCAAAGGGAGAAAAAGATTACATGTGTTAAATGTGCAAATCAATTCCTGATTTTTAATTGAATGGAATACTGGAGCATGAACGAATGTGATGCACACACTTAGGCATGCATGAACGTACGTATTGGAAGGATGGTGAGCAGCCCGGCACAAAAATGCCAGAACCGATTTCTTTGTCCCAGTCCAGCCCTGGACGTTACTTTCGACTCTTCAAAAATAAATGAGTGTTGCTCTGAAGAAAAACGGCGCTGCGAGGCTTTTGCAGGTCAGATGAGACAGCTACAGAGATGTTTGGTTTGTGCCTCAGAGTTTCTACTACATTATTTCCATTGAATGCTTTAACGACGTCTTCCACGAAGCCAAAATGCATCCTCTGTCTTTTTTCAGTATTGTACTTGCATTCATTATGATGACAGGTTCCACATGTTAGTAGTTTGTTCATGTTTATATGAAACAAACAGAGGGATTTCATATTTAATGTGAGTTTTTTTTTGGTCTTTTCAGCTGAACTCTGGCCACTTATCTTCAAGTGTGACCTTAATAAACAAGTTAAATGTAACAATTTAAAATTAAGTATGCAAGTGGGTTCCTTGGGGAACTTAGGCATTTGAGAAAATTATAGCCTATTAAACTCATGATCCACTGTCTAGCTTTTTCCAGTGCAAACCAATGTTGTTAAAAACTCCAAAATGAACCAGTGAATCGCCTTTCTTCTTCCCAAACGGAAATTTCAAAAGGCTCTGTCAGAAATGTGAAAAGTTCACCCACGCGTTTGCGAAGCTTTACTCCATATTGCATGGCCTCACGAAGAGGCAGCACTTAGATTTGAAGTCTACAAGATGTCCGGCCTCTTCTGACATCAAAGACAAAAATGAAGAAAATGGCATTATGTTTATTAAAAGCAGGTCGATCCATTCAGACACCCTAAGCAACGTAGGTACATACACTGACCAATCTCATGCCACACAGCAGCTGACAGTAAAATACCGCCCCTACTTTGTAATAAGCTACGTTAGAAAAGTCAGCAATCACTGCCACTTACTGTGTTACAATGCTCATCATGAAGGACATAAGAGAAAGGCCTGTTGTGTCTGAGCCCAAAAACACCCCAAACTATGATCTGAAAATGAACAAAATTTAAAAAAAAAACAACCAAATCTGTTAGGTCAGTTATTCATAAATTATAGCATGAGTGAGCCTAAACACAATGCGGATAAACAAAGAAGGAAAATAAATAAAATCGCTTTTGAATAATAACGACATGGATTATAATCATAAAGACTTAAGGCTCATTTGGGACCTGAGGATTTCATACATACAGTGTACAACAACGCAGCTCACACAGCTCAGCGCGCCTTTGTTCCACACTTGACATGGATGAAGGAGGAAGGTAAGACATCGATTAATCAACACAAGTCTGCTGTTTACAATGGAAGCCGTACTAGGGGGGGTGTACACGCTGCATTTTTCGCACATTGATACAACAGATGGAACTGAACCTTGTTGGCCTCGAACCTTTGGCTCCAGTTTTATGACAGCTCTGAGGTTTTGATGCAACAGAAAAGCATGAATGAAGTCCAGGCAAAGTTAATAAAGATCTCGACATCTGGTTTTCATAAAGCAATGAATCCTCCTTCCCTGTTTTTTTTCTTCTTCTTTTTTTTGGGCAGGGTAACGGTTGGTTTTTCTTCTTAGACAGTGCAGGTTTCCCAAAGACACTCCAGAGAGAGCAGGGAAATGACTTCGACCACTCCCTGTCTTAAAACAAGCGTAAAGAATATGTGCTATGTAAATGCTTTAGGTCTCCTCCGATAGCCAATTTTAAATCCACACATTTGTGCTGCACACATCTCCTGTGCATCCCCATGGAAACAACATATACACATCCTATTGTGGCCTCCAAGATGAAAACCACAGAATATCCATAGGTAGGTTAGAAAGGAGGAGAGAGAAAAGAAAAAAAAAACATCTTCAAAGAGACTGCAGTTACGGTGTCCTTTCAGTTTCATAAAAGGAACTTCTGAAAGAGCCAGTTCCTTTCAGTAACTTTTTTAGAAAGGTGGAGGAAGAGAACCTTCCTCAGGAAGAGATCTGTGTAGAAAAAACAGACGAAAGAGACAGTTGCGTTGGGAAGGGAGCAGGTGGGCATGTGGCTGTCAGCTTCCTGTTGTCTTTGTCCTGCGGTTTCTCCTCTTAATAAGCAGCTGCGGCGCCGGGTTCCTGCAGATGTTTGTCATAGTATCGTTGTGGCTGTGAAGATCAAGGCTGCAAAGTTGACCAGGGGAAATGCCAACGACTCCGCGGCTGCTCCCACAGCCATGGAGCCTGAAATACAACAATCAAATCAAAACACGTGTTTGGACTTGTGTTCATCAATGTCTGTTGTGGCCTGAGAAAAAAAACAAAAAAACTCCACTGACTGACATGAACGTTTCGCATCAATTATCACACAGAAACATAGAAACCCGATCCGAATGCATCCAGTACAAAGACGTGCTGCGAGTACACACATATATCAGTAGATGGCACAAGTACAACATGCTCAGTTTTGTGGGGCAACCTGATTCTCAAAGAGCGAGACGACAGCTAGAGAATTACTGTAGTTTCATAAAAAGGAAACATCCGCTCACAAACAACCAGGTACTGCCAATATTCCACGCATGTCAGAGTTGTTGGATTATATATATTTACCAGCCTGCGGATAAGATGCTGTATTTATTGTAAAAGAGAACATAAATTGCTCATTTGAAGAGTCACTGTTTTGCACCATTTAATGGGTAAAAATCCCTCAGAGAAGATCCTGAGATAATGTTCTTGTTGTGTCTAGAGTATTCAGTATATTTTTACCCTAACAAGCCGTGATGACAGGCGATACTGTCTTTCTCTACGAGTTCTAGGAAAATTAAGAACTCAGAAGATCCACTTAGAGAGGTGTAGACGAGACAATTTAAAGGTGAGGTGGTCACAAATGAAGTCTTAAACATCAGTGTGTGGGCATCTACAGGTCTGTCCCACCTGCTATCTTGGGGATGGTAATCTGGCGGCTGCTGATGCCTTCGCCTCCCTCGCTGAAGGGTTTGATCTGGATCACGTAGCCTTCGTCGACTGGCAGCGACAGCTCCAAGGAGGTGTTGTTGGTCTCCACCACACTGGGCCGGCTGTGTTTGTCTTGGCTGTACATCACCTGCAGGAAACCGAGTGCGGAGGATGACAACAGTGTGTGTCACGGCACAGAGGGACTCCGAGCAAAAGTGCATTGTGTGAGGGGTTTTCTTGCTAATATACTGACAAGAAAATCGAAGTTTAAGTCCCAGAAAAAGGACGGCTGTGGATATCTGCTCATGACGGTGCTGGATCACCAGGGGAGAGGGTGCGGCCGAGATAAAGGGGATTTAGAGATTCGTCAACGTTGACTTTTTAGCTGCAGTTTGGGCTGCAAAAGCATCTGCCCCCTTACGGACACTTTCAGGAGACTCTTTTAATGTAGTGGGAACAATGCACAGTGACCTCAGCTGACAAAGACCTCGATTTGTCAGCGGTTTCTCATTTTCAGTGTAGGAGGCTGCAAATAAATATAATTTTTTTTCTTTTTCTGATTCATAATCCAAATGACACTTCAGAAAGATTAATAATAAACAGATATTTAATTCCGGAAGGAATCATTAACATATGCATTATGTATTTGATGCTGCTGTGGAAAGTCAAATGTCACAATCAAAAGAAAATGACCATAGATCAGAGTGTGCCGCAATCAGAAATGACTTCCCCTTGAGCAGCAATCAGACAAGTTGCTTTTTGTTAATCTTGTGTGGCTGAAACTATGTGGTTAAAAAAAAAAAAAAAGGTTATGGCTGTTGGGGTTATCTAGGGATCATTATTTCAAGGAAAGAAGGCATATTGTGTAGGACTTGCAAGTTTAAATTAATATGCAGCTTCACCTTACACCACCACAACATGAGCATGAATTAGGGCTTCATGCATTAACAATACTGTGAGGTTTATCAGCAAAATCAGTGTGTTCATAAAGAAAAAAAAGAATTGCTCATCTGGAGTAAATGGACCAATCTACCAATCTGCTGTGTTACAATCTAAAAAGCCATTCGCCCGTCAGGTTTGCAGTTCAGTCTCTATTGGAAAAGTGTGAAACTCTCCACTTTTTTACCTTATATCCTGTGACTTCTGACTCATTCTCCAGGGCGTGCACTTGGTCCCACCTCAGGATGACCTTGGAGTTGGAAGTGTTCCACATGATTTTAACTGGCGCTTGACTCGGTGCTGGAGGAGGACAAGGGGAGGAAGAGGAGGATAACAAAACAACAGACTGTCCAGTCAATAAACAGTCCTGAAGCAACTCAGCATGAAGGAGATTTCTCATTATCAGTTTATCATCCCACTGTTAAGCGGGAGCACTGACTCCACTAAGGTGTGTGTGTGTGTGTGTGTGTGTGTGTGTGTGTGTGTGTGTGTGTGTGTGTGTGTGTGTGTGTGTGTGTGTGTGTGTGTGTGTGTGTGGGGTGGGGGTGGGGGAGTGAGAATAGTTGTACGTTTGGCTGATATTAGAGGATGGTAAATAGGGGAGACAAAAAGAGACAAGAAAGAATGTGAATCTATATATCTATAACAATTTCTAATGTTAGCTAATGTGAATATAAAATGCTGCACACGTGTAAAAGGTAAAGCTCTTTATGGTTATTGTGTGCAGCGAGCCAGCTCTGATGAGCCGGCCGCTGCTTTCTTTACATCTTGCACAAGCTCTGGCACGAGTGCTTGCACGCAGATGACACGTTGCATAGATGCACACTGGTGACAACTGCAGAGGACAATGAAGTATATGTGCGGTGCATGCAAGCCATTAAAAAAAAGAAAAAGACAAGTCGGGGAAACGATATACAGATGAGACGGGATTCTTCCTCAGCTGGAAACATCTCGTCCTCCGCCAGCTAGACCTCTACGTCTAATCTCTCAGCGTGGTGGTGAATTTAACTGGCATTTACACAAAATAGGCCAGGCCTTTGAAATGAGAGGTTATATATGACGTCCCTTAGCTTCTTGCTGTTCACATTAGTGAGATGCCAGCAAATGGAACAGCGTGTCCGTGAAGAAGACGGACAACATATAATCGATGTAAACACAGTAAACAGTCAAATATTCTTAAACAATAGCTTTGTGAAGATTTTATAAGGGAGAAAAAGTATTTAACATACTTTATGTCTCAACTACGTCCAACACACTTTAGAGCTCCATGTGGTACACTTTCTGTAATTCATGCTCCCTACTTTCATTATTGGTATGATGAAATATGTACTGAATGGACCATGCACCTAGAGCCAGAGAAAAAGCATGAAAAAAAAGACAAAAAGGACACAGTCATTCGCCAACACTGTCTTGTAAGAGGAGTCCTCACGTGGTTTCTTGGTTGTGACATTGACTATGCTACTCTGTGGACCCACTCCAGCGCTGTTATAGGCCTGCAGGGACATGTAATAGGTACTGCTGCCCTCCAGATCCCTGATGAGAGCTGAAGTTTTATTCCCCACTGTCCTGATCACACTGGCTGCTTCCGGCTTTTCCTTCTCGCCCCAGTACCGCAACTAGAAACAACAAAAATACACAGGTTACACTTCATCAGTTTGCATCTAATTTGTTACTAAATACTCCCATCTACAATTGTACAATTGTGGGAATTAAACCTGGATAGCTCTCATAAATGGTGGTTTATTTCATAAATTAATATTACAGACACAAACACAAAAAGGTCATCACACTGTTATCTAATGAAATAATAACGGATTTAATGCCAGTAGCTGTTGCTCCACTATGTTTGTATGAGTCCTCTTGTGTGGGCATGTGTTGGTTTGACCTCGTAGCCTAGGATGCGTCTGCGGTTGTTGCTCCAGGACAGCGGCTTCCAGGTGACCTCTACCTCGGCTGCTGATACACTCCTCGCCTTCAGCCTCCCTGGAGCTCTGCTGGGCTCTGAAAGGCACACAGGGTAGTCAGGAGAGGGAAGAAAACATGGATTCACGACACCCACGTCCTCTGTTTGACTTGCTGAGAATTCTGCAGCTCCATCCAGTCTGTGGGGTGAAGCATTCACTGGAGCTTGTGTCACTCAAAAGTGTGATATGGTAACTTTATTTGGTGGTTTTATACAGCTCACAATACTCAGCAGTGTGTCTATAGCACTATTGTATTTAACAAAAAGCTTTATGTTTATTATTCATGTGATAATGATGATAATACTTTAATTTGAACTTGTTTATATTCATTATGTTCTTTTGCAGTCTCATACATCACAGACATAGACTGAAAATAACTGAAGGACCCTTTTTTTTAATAAACAAACAAACCTTGGGTATAAAAACGTAATTACCTTTCAGTTTTAGTGCCTAGTGTTTTCTGATAAAGACATTATTCTCTTGTTTTTATATGTGCCAACCAAGGCCACCACTGCCTGCAGGTGAGACAGTCGTCTATCAACTGAATATGATGTTACAGCCAATGAAGACTTGCATTCAAATCTCAGAAAGCAAAATATTTCCCTATAGCATTAAATATTCAGGACTAAATGTGCAACAATTTAGGCGTAGCTAGATAAAGGCTAAAATAAAGAGAGTTGTGTTTTAAGCTTTCTTTTAGCTTCCCTGACATGTACTGATATCTAGTTTGTTCAACAGCTTTGGAGCAGAAGTGACAAAAGCTGCATCGCCAGATGTGTTGTACATTGCCCGAGATAAATTAACACATCCTCTGATGTATAGGTGTCATTTTTACACACCTTCCTCTGCTGAGTAGATGGTGGTCACCGGACTGAAAGGGCCTTCTCCCTTGTTGTTGTAAACCCCGACTTTGACTTGGTAAGGGGAGAAGGGAGGGATGCTCTCGTTCTTGAAGACATATCGAGAAGCCTCTGGAGACGTGACAGCAGCCTGCATCCAGCCCTGCGCCCCGAGTGGGCGGAAAGCCACCACGTATCCAAAGCCCGGACCGCTCTGCAGCTCCTCAGGAACAGGCTAAGGAGGTATGAGATGACTCAGAGGGATGACTCAAGAGAGACGAGCATGACTGATCGTACAGATAATACCTAAAAGAAATGCAGCTCTGCGCAGATTAGGACACTTGGCGGAATAGTTCTGAGGGCATTACTGTACTGCACGAACTTATCATTCTGTCTGGTAAAGTGTTTTTATAATGAATAATGAGGAGAAATAAAATAGAACCAGCCAAAGACAGTTGGAGAGTTATTATTCATATACTCCTATCTTTTAACTTCAAAATTAATGTCAGACGCCCATACGATTGCAAAAACTAAAGGGGCATAAACATTTAAATTTCATTCCAGATGTGTTTTAAATCACCCAAAATGTGAACCGAATTGTTTTTCTACATTTCATTAATATATAAAAATTGGGTTTTTATTATAAAAATGTCTTTCAATTGTGTATTTAAATTTGCATGTAAGTAAAAACAGATTCACATCCACTTAATCTATCTGCTAAAACACAACAAAAAAAGGACAAAAAAATGATTACACATATGTAAATGCATGTTTACCTCCCAAGTGATGACCAGCTCCGAACGGCCTCCGCCACCACCGTTCACCCTCGCTGGAGTCACCCTGGGAACTAACAAATCCGACGCAGTGTTAAATGTGCAATTTGTATATTCATATATCTGCAATTCTAACTGTAAATATCCACAATCTCTCTTTTACTGAAAAAAGGTGTTGATATTGTACATGTTCAAAGTTTTCAAGAGTTACAACTTTCTCAAATTCGTACAATTTCCCATTTAATAATGGATGCCGACTTAAGTGACATCGCTTGGGGCAACTTACCAAAACTTTTTACAGCTCGCTCTTGAGCCATAAAAGGCTTTAGACAACTATTTTACATGGCCAGTGGGTCAGTTTTCATTAGACACTATATTGTGTTTCAAATTTACTGTGTAATTAGTATATCGTTTTTGTATTTATAAATGCGTGTAGGTATATGTAGGTGCACACAGTATGCTTGCATGTACTGCAAGTGTTATTATGTACAAAAACTCCTTTGATGGCTGCTTATTTGCTGCTATATGGGTGATTTAACTGTAAAATTTTCACATCAATTTCAATCTCCTTTGACAGATGTTATATGTGCTGGCTGTGAACTAAACAATAGTATTACGTTGTTTTTCCTTGAAACTATTGGACCAAACGTGCCTGGCATCAATGATGTTGTTGGTTCATTCATGTGTTATGTACATTGAGAAAGCAGAGATTTATCTGTAATACACTGGTACAATTATGTTTAGGATTGGATTTGAGTAGATTTTTTTCCAACATGTAAGAACATGTGTTTGAAGGGATCTAATTGCCGTCTTGCAGTGGGTTCTTTCTACATGTATTGTGTATAATTTGGAAGCCATTTGTGTCACCGTTGGCAGCAGAAGAGCCGTAAGGAGCTTCTGATACTTACGCATTTCTTTGGTGCGGGCCTTTTTGGAGGGTTTGCTGGGCTCTCCTGTTCCTATGCTGTTGGTTGCCAAGACTCTGAACTCGTACTCCACCCAGGGACTCAAGTCAATGACAGTCGCTGACAGCTGCTTCCCCCCTAGCAGCTCAGGAACTGAGAGACATCACAGAAATAATCTTTCATCAAAGCCCCGCAAGATCTGCCACTGAAAGTTAGCCAAGTCATTTCATGTGTGGTGCTCGAAAAGGGTACCAGTCACACACACGCACTCCTTTTTATCTGCTCAGTAAACTTCACATTCACACAACCTACAGACAGACTGTCAGATGAAACCAGCCTACCGGTGGTAACTGCTTGCCACCCGAGAGAGAAGGGCGTTCTGGCCTGGATGGTGTAGCTGAGGATGGCGCTGTGGCTGTCCATCCCAGGTCCCCAGGACAGAGCGGCAGTGGTCTCTGTCATCTCGGTTACCTGACAGTCCACAGGGGGGCCTGGAGGACCTGCAAGGATAATTAGTGACAGTTTACTCGCACAGAATGATAAATACTGCCGAGATGAATGAAGACACGGGGCAGCAGAAAGGAGACAGAGTGGGTGGGCCGCGCTCAGAGCTTATGTAACAAAATGATGAGAGCCGCTTACACTTTCTGAAACTAGAGTGAAATACTGAACTACAAGCAATCCAAATTGCACTCTTTGTTTTATCACTGGCAATGCATCAAAACTATGAATGCCGAGCAAATCTCATTGCATCTTATGTCATTTCACTTTTTTTTGTGGTTCCCAATGAAGGGGTCTGTGTCTCTCCCAGGGTATGCAAGATAAATCAGTGTGATATCAAGATAATATACTCATAAGAAAAAGGGCATTTTTAAAAAAATTTTTTTTTTTATATTTACTTCTTTTAAAGATGACTGAAATTAAGTAATCTAAGAATATTATGAAGGCAGACCTCTCCTTTGTTAAAGTGTTCATCTCTCGTAAACTTATGTAACCTGTAATCACGGAGACACTGTTTCACTTTGAGAGGTCAGAAGTGGAGTGGAATTATACATCTGTGAACGGTGGTTCCACAATATAATGTATACCACTAACATGGGAACTAGGTTGTGCATTATTAAGCTATGCCACGCTTTAATTATAAACACCAAAGTAATTCTGTTTACCTTTCTTTATTCACTTTGTGATATAGAGTGGTAATAGGAACATTGTCACATTTCGGAGAAGGAACATGTTACAGCTTAGTCATACCCTCTAACTATCTGTATCTGTTTATGGTACAACATGTCACAAGCACAAGATGTATTTATATCTTTTTTTGGACAATAAATAGAGCGCATACAGGAACACGATAAAAATGATCTAATCGGCCTCATTTCCTCAATAAAAGCTCATTGTTAAAGGTGATGCTGAAAATCAATGGTGGAAACAGAACAACAAAATTACGAGTTAGAAGTGCATTGCATATTGTGTCATTTTAGTTACCAACAGGAGGTTGTGTATATAATGTGAGGAGTCCAAAAGAAGCAAAAAAAGACTATGCTATTGACAAAAGTCCATGCAAATGGTCCTTAACTTCAGCTCTTTTCCCATCAACTATCAAGTCACATAGTGTGCCATCATTTTTTTTTTTTTTTTTTTTTTATATACATTAGTTCAGAAATTTGGACGATTGTGTGATGTAAGAGTTAACTTTTTTCTACATGAGGGACATCCTTACCTCTGACGACCACATCCGTGGCAATCGACACACTGTCCACCTTGGTCTGAACAGCGCAGGTGTATTTCCCAGCATGCCTCAGCTGAATGTTCCTGATCATAATGTCACCAGCTGACCGCTGTGGGTGCAGAAGTCAGGAGAAAATAAACACAAAAGAATAAATTAAAAAAACAGAGAAAAAGGTGCAATTCCAAGTTGCAAAATGGAGCGAAAGAACTGTAAAAACAAGTGCAAATGTCACAGGGATTTCTTTTGGCACTCAGTTTGTTACATTGCAGAAGAAGAAAGGCAATAGACAAGTCCAGGGACACACCAAATGAGTGAGTCCTGCTTTTCATGATCATTTATGAGGAAAGATTTTAGTGATTAATTAAAAAGCTTCTTTCAGCTCTATCCCTTTTATTCTGCCTGATTCCATTTACTCTACAGACAACCATTCAATGCCAAATGCATTATTAGCTTTGAACTTTAAAGTTGGAGCTAGTAATAAGTGGATGTCTTATCTATGAACGTAAGGAACTGTGAAACAGGATGAGACTCGATAATTACTTTGATGTATAATCAGGGACATTTTATGGGGACAGAAATTCAGTTACTCCAAGTCATTCACTCTTTGAAACTCCCTGCCATCATTAAAATAATATAGGGATGGAGCGGATCTCTCACTTTGGCAAATTTTATATACAGAAAGAAAAAAATAACCTCCAAGCTTAAATATATAAATCAAGCGAGGCAGTAAGAAGCGCTACAAATACTGTAAACATCCGTTGTGTGGCTTTTAGACAAAGAATTAAAAGGTAAATGTCATCCTCCGCCCACAGCAAGTCGCATCTGCATCTACTAACTAGGCAGTGCAGTTGCTTCATGGTTGGGCTAATTTGTCATGGTGGATAAAACAAAGCGAAATACAAACTCAAATATATATAAAAAAAAAAATGATATACATGTACAGACATGTTCTCTCTTATTTTTTGATAGTTCGCAATATTAAGTTGAAAATGCCGACTGTGTTTCCCTCAGGTTTGCTGATGCATCCTTCAAATCCCTTTCATCTTAAGTAGTATAACCACACTCTCTATCAGACATGAAATATTCAGTATTGGCTATTAGCTTTCAATTGGTAAGCCCATTTAGGTTTTTCTATTCCAGTTCATTAAAAATGTCTTTTAATTTGAGTTAAAAGATTGATTTCATGGATAGACACTACGACTGCAACAAGAATGTATGTTTCTATGTGGAGCTGCAAAATGTTATGAAATTCACAAAACATGAGCGCTGTGTTGACACTGAGACTGGTGTAAATTTGCTGCTGCTGTCGTACAATTTTCCTGTTATTCAGCACCTGTATAATCCAGTAAATTCACTACCATCCATCCACCATCTATACCCACTTTATCCTTAATAGGGTCACAGGGGTCGCTGGAGTCTATCCCAGCTGACTTTGGGGGAAGGCAGTGTTGACCCAGTCCATCACAGGGCAAACACAGAAAGACAGACAGAAGACAGACAATCCTTCACGCTCACATTTACACCTACAGGTATGCACGCACCCACACAGGCATGGGGGGAACATGCAAACTGCCCCCAGCTAAGATATTCACTACCAGTAGTCCTATATGATGTCGCTGCATTACGATACCTAATTAGGAAATATTATCATCACATGATTTATAATTTAGCCAAAACAATTTGGGTTTTTTCCCTGTTTGTGGGCGGTAAAGTAGGGAATGGCATTTAAAGCAAAAATACTATTCAAAATTTGATGTTGTGTTGTTTCAGCATATTTCTGCAACAGAATACAGAAAAATATTTCAGTAATAACATAATAACATTCTTTATATTATATATTCTAATGTTTTATATAACTCACTCAGCAATTTAAATTTCTTCAGTTGACTCAGTGCTCAGCTGAAAAAGCGTATTTCATATCTATCTGTAACAGAGATGTCACAGTGTTGAACACTAACATTCATATATTTGCAGCCCTTGAGTGCACAGTTGACTCCATTAATAGTAAAAAGCATGCAATGTTAAAAATACAAATACATTTTTTTTTTTTGGTTTTGATCAAAAGGTCGTACTCCTGCCACATGGGTCATGGAGGGTTGAGTGATGAGGTCATACACAAATGACATGTCGCTTGTTTCTCCACCACAAAAAGTCTGGGGAGTGTGAGGGTTTGGTGCGTCTAAATGAACAGCAGGGCAACACGCAATTATAAACCTTTTGTTGTTGTTCATGATCATGCCTACAAAAAAAACAAAAAACAAGAGGTGATCTCGAAGCCAAGACCCCATAATTGCTTTTCCTAATTAAAAGATGATGATCAAATGTAACGCATGGCTGAGCACTGCATTATGACTTCCTTAGTTGCTGCTTTAGTCAACGGAGGAGGTGTTAGTAACAAGCAGAACAGGAAAAAAAAGAAAAAAAAAAAGAAACCTCAAACCAGCACGACTCATCATGAACAATATTTAAAGATGAGGCTGAGAGGACGCTTTAGAGAAATTAGATGTAAATGTGATTAAATATGTTAATTATAATGGCGCTCAACCAGTTTCCCTATGAGTCAGGTTGAACTAATTTATATGTGTAAAATCTTGTGGAATAAAAAGTTAGTGTTTGAAAGATTATTTGAGTATTATAGAGTAAAACTATTTATATATGGCTTTGCTTTAAGCTCATTCTCAGATGCTGAAAGCTTTTATACATGCTGAAATAAAAAGCACAGAGTCACCACCTCAAGTGGAAACATTTTCAAGAGGGTAAAGAAGTACTTGATGTTACCCTACGCAAGAACCTGGTGCTTCAAATATATTCTATAGCTCTTCCATGAGTTGAAGGGTTATTTAAACAGCTCAAATCAGAAACGTGTGTGTGCGTGTGTGTGTGTGTGTGTGTGTGTGCGTGCGTGCTTTCTGAAGCCACCAGTTATGATTGTGATCTAAAGTGGGTGTTTATGCACAGCCTTAAGGCCACAACATCTCATATTTCCATAATGTTTTTCACTGATGCAAAGTCACACAGAGGCACTCACCCCACCAACTTTTTCAAAGTAAGCCCCGTGGCTTCCGAAGTGGATGAGCTGCTCGTTGAAGAACCAGGTGAACTTGAGGTCCAGCGTTGGGTCATGGGATACCTGACAGGGCAGCACAATGCTCTCACCTACAGTCACGTCCAGATGACCTGCTGGACTGGTAATTATAGTTGCCTCTGTGAACAAAGAGCATTATGTAGTTCAGCGCAAGTTTAATCAGGAAGACTATCGTTACGTTCATTCTTTCTCAATCAGCCTCTCCTGCTTCTTCTAATCACCTGACTATGGGTGTTTCAGGTAAACCGATCACACCATATACCAAGGTCTCAATTAGCCAATCATTTCATTGCTGTCAAACTTTAAATCAGTTCTCCTCTCTTCTGCTTTAGCTGTCAGGTCTGGGTGGCCCACTGCGACCCTCCTCCACCCTTTTCCCCTCCAGTATGTATGACCGCTGCCCAGGTAGAGTTCATCAGAGTCCACTTCTCATGTCATCCAGATCTGCAGTCACGGACACTACCGACCTGCCAATTATTGTTGCATCTCAATGTCTTATCTTTCGCCACTCATCTAACCGGTTAACCAATAATTCAATTTGATTAATTCCATTACCACCATCACCTATGAGGGGTGGGGTTCGTGTACTGCACAGTGCCTCACCCCGCTTTAAATCTAATGACATAACAATGGGGTCTCATAGCCAAAGACTCTCACATCCCTCACGCTTCTCTCTGTTCCTGCATTTGACAATAACATTTTCTGTTCACTCAAATCGAGTCTCTCCTGATTAAATTAACATGGTGCCTTTCCTCTTCCAAACCGCATAGACACTCTGCTGTATAGTTATACACTTCTTCGAGTTAGCTTGTTCCCATTCCTTTATGTTTCCTGAACTTTGACTTTAAAGAATTGCAAAAACCTGCCACACTCAAAAACAAATCCTGTCCTCGAGACGTTAACCAAAAAGGACAAATTACATTGGACTCTGTCAGTGACCTTATATTGCATCTCTTGCTTTGAGTTTCAGAAACAGGAGCACGGTCCTAGATATGACTAAACAACAAAGAAGAAGCGAAATAAACAAACTAAAAGAAAATCTTCAGCACCATTATCGTAGCTCAGTTCTGAGTATATAATTTGGCTCTGTTTATGGGAGACAAAAAGCCATCCTATTTCATCCTCCGCGTGGTGCAAATCAACATAATCTTTGGTCGTCTCGGCGTCTCATTCAACAGCAGTGTGCTGCAAAGAATTCAGCACAGGCTGAGAGGCCCATACACCGGTCCACTTTGAATTATGCATGCATGTCATAAGCATCTAATGGACAGGCAAGCCAATGCAGCATGTCAGGGGGAGTAAAGGTCTATATTCAGCTCTGTCAAAACAAGCCAGCTTGTTTACCTCACACCCCCTAAGGAGAGCCGACTGGTCATGGTAGTGCATTCCAGGTGAGTCTTCGCAAAGTTTGGCACAGATGTAAAATGAGAGGAGCAAAACTTTCTGCCTTGGAATGCAAAGCTGTCAAGCTCATTTCCTGTTATGACTGGAAGGAAATCCACAAATTGGCTCTCATTCCCCACACAATACTCTCTGAATGGCAATTCCCTTTCTGTAAACCTATGGAGCAGCAGTATATATCCAAGCAGAGCTGCTTTTATTGTGTAGATAAGAGGAAGCTTGGAATGCATTTTTGAATTAGTCCGATAAATGCTGAGATGTGTCAATATGCCGAGCTATCCACATATGAGACGTTGAAATGTAAATAGTATGCCTGATAGTATACTAAAATAGTATGTCTGAGGTTCAGTTGAGTCAAAATAACTCGTCTGGGTAGAAGTGAAACATCAGCCATCAGCTGGTGAAGTCTTAGGAATGATTTAGCGCCAGGAAGCCAAGTGAAAAATACAATTAACTGCCATTAAATAGACAGAAAGAGAGAAAGCACACCAACAGCAGCACATTTCTGACGCTGACAGAACATTGACTTTGATCACCTTTTACGTTAAAGTGGCAAATTATTTGCTTGCTTGTTTCCACATCAAGCAGTTGCCGACCAACAATACACATCATTTGGAGTTGTGTCTGTGTCCTAATAATGAATGATGAACATATTCACTCTCTTTTAGCTCTGCTTTGGTCTTTACCGAGTCCTCGGGAGTTCTTCCGCTGGTCACTAACTGTGTCTTTGTGTTGTTAATTAATTGCAGCCCTCATCAACAGCCTAAACTGTGAATAATGTTTCTTTTAAGATGTTACATTATTAATTCAGTGAGCAGAGGCTGGTAACACTGAGTATTGGCTGGATTAAACTCACAACACATAATATTAAATACATTTACTAGAAGCATGTCATACTTTATTCTACAATGTAGTTATATATCGGACCTTCCACCTGTGACCAATATTATCATTACACCTATTATGCATATACACTGTAAAAGACTCATTCGTATATGTTAAGAGGCTGCGGGGCAAGAAAAGAAAGCAAAATTGGGCTTCTATGCAAACCAATTTGCAATTCAAAAAACTTGTGAAGAGGAATCACCAAAAGGCATTTTGATAGAGCAGTGTTGTTGACTCTGCTCTTTAGAAAGACCTAGAAAATCCCTTGCACTGCAGAAGTGTGTGATTTAAAAGGATTGAAATCTTAAACAAACTGAGCAGTTCTATGAGCCACCGTGCGAAAAAAAAAACTATGAATTAAACATTGCAGGCGCATGAATGCAATGAGTCTCGTGCCTCGCTTCCTCCAGCTGCTGCCAATCAACTAATTGGACTGCATATTTGTCAGGTAAGAAGAGGTTAGTTTTAATAGGAACTCTGCTTCGCTGTTTGGTCATGAAGAAGGCAGTAATGGTCATTGTTCATTTTAAATGCAGCACTGGTCGGTCGGGTCTCAGCTCTGGTGTACACTGCCCGATTATTTATTGCGTATTACTCCGAAATAATAAATGATGTGTTCATTATTACAAAGGCAAGTGACAAAACCTGAAGAAGGACTGATGTTCAAATTGATTGAAAAAAATAATGAACTCTACAATTCCTAAAATACATGGCAAAAAGCAAACTCACTGGTGATGTATATTAGGTTTGGATTTGATGTAATTTAAGTAGTATTGTCTAAATAAATGGATTATTGTTGCAACTCTATTATGTACTGTAATATGGTGTAAGAGCAGCTGTTGCCAGGGTAACAATTAATGAGGGTATAATAAGAATAAACAAGCAATATCCAGCTGCCATTTACTACAGCGAACCAATAAAGGCTGATGTTTGAGGCTAACCTGGGAAAATATTATCTTACCTTTAACCAAGAGGCTGCCAGCACTGCTCGCTACTCCGAACTGGTTTCTGGCCACACATGTGTAGAGTCCAGCATCCATTTTAGTGACATTGGAAATCCGCAGGCTTCCAGTATCCAACACCATAACTCTGTAGGGAGTAAAAAGACAATGTCTCACTGACTTTTTTATTCTAAGTGAATAAAAGCAGCAGGTTCAGACTCCTAAAACATTTTAACTTCAGCCTGGAGTTTATCTTTGTGAATTTTACTTTGCTCTTTCTGCTTCAGTTTGACATAGTAAAAGATCATTGTGAAGAGTTACAGTTTGATATGTCACCAACTGAGTTGGTAAGAACAGTGCAAGAACACTTTATAGGAGGAAAGTCTCATTTTGAGTTCATGGGAATATCAAGGGGGATCTACTCAAACTGTCTGAGCTGGTGTTGTGTTAGAAGCAGTGATTCAGCACACATAAATACACTATACATGATCATACTGCATGGTTGTTAGGCAACCTCATCCTAAATACACACATAATAAAGAGAAAGCACAATAACAATTAACAGAGCTGCAGCCTAAAATAAATCAATTTAAACCCTAATGTTAGGTTCATATGTACAGACTACCAGGAGCTCTGTAGCTATTCATTTGTAATCTGGTTAAATGCATTACTTAAGATCAAACCCGACTAGCTTTTGGAATTAATCCATTTGAGTCTTGCATGTGTCCGTAAAACATCACGAGCAGAAAAGCAAATAAGGTTCTCTGGTAATAACAGGAAGTTCGACCTCTGTGACATATTGCACCGGCAAATCCAAATTACCCCTATTCTCATTTAATTTGCTGCTGACATCGGTCAAGACGGACAGATTACATCTGACAGAGAGAGAGTACTGCTGCAAGCGCAGCACTCAATAAAGTATTTGAGTGATGTGAATCCAAATATGACAGATCTCCTCGTTCATCTTGCAGTTATCTTTTCCCATTTGGATTTCATCTGCTGACAGCCGTTTCATTGCACAGCGACAGTTAAATTCATCTTTGAGCGTTGTTTTTCTCACTTCACACAGCGGCTCATATTAAACTCAAATACCCTGCATTATCACTTGTGCTTTTAAAACCAACCACCAGTAACAATCAATCAGGAACTATTTTGTCAGCCATTTTATGTACTGGAGGAGTAACACAAGATGAATAACAAAATCTTAGAAATGTTGATGCTCATTCTGGAAACATTTAAAATTTAAAAAAAAAAAAACATTTAAAGGAGAAAAGCATGCCCAAGTCAACAAGGCTTTGAACAGTGCGTACAGAAAACGGACCAAAACTTGTAAGGAAATAGGCACAATAACATTTTACTTTGCTGTATTTGTGGTGTAAATGTATTATAGTCAAGGATAGAGGATAAAAGAAGAAAACATTTCAGTGCAAAAGTTGTTAGGTGAGATCCGCACATGCCTGAGACACCCAAACACTTTATCAAAATGAAATGAATGACAAGGTCGCAGGTAATTGAGGTGCACAATAATAAAATAAATGGTTGGATTAATTCTATTTTCCGTGTTGACAAAAAAAGCATTGCTTTGCCTTAGTGGAAAAACTGGCCACATGCTGCACAGAGAGCGCTCAGATTAAACTCTAAAAGGATTTATTCATGTTTTCAGCATGTAGATAGTGTCACAGAACCATTCATTTGAAACTCATAATTCATCAAAACATTAGCGTATATCACTATTACTAGCCTGGTTTAAACAAAATGATTCAGTTTTAATATCTGCGGGTCACATTTGGTCGTTTTGTCTGTTCTATTATCAAGGCGTTCCAGCTGGTTTAGCAAACACATTTTCCTTGTTCTCACTGCTTTGATCGCTCTTATTACTGGAGGTAATCTATCACATCCATTAAAAGACAGCATGATTGAAGTTTCTGCTTATGTACTGCATTCGCCGGCTTCACCTCATTGAAATAATTATTTACTGCTTCCAATTACTTTAAAAGGAGAATATTTGATTATCTTTTTTCCCACAGCAAATAGTTTCATAAATATGGTTTAAATGTGTTCCTTTACCGAGTAAAACACTTATCAACAATAAGCTCTAATTATACATAACTGAGCTTCATTTTCTGTTCATTGTTTTTACTAATTATAGCTGTGATTGACAGAAGTAAAAGTGAAGTAAAAACAGTGTTGTCTGCTGGGATTTTTTTTTATTTGTAAAAAAAAAAAGATTATTTTGGGTAGTACTGAGAAATTAGACAAGTTTCAATTAGCCATTGCTGCACATGTCATGTCCCTTTTTGTGGTGATGATTTAACCTCAAGCAAAGTGTCACAATGTTATGTATTTTAATTGCTTTGAGATGATGTGACAGCTCAAAGAAGATCTTCTAAATAATTTGGGGTGAGATACAAAACCTCAAAATCAGTTAACATTCAATTCGATTTTAACTGATGTACACAACGTTAGTAGAATAATATTCTAGCAGCAATTGCCTGACAACACGAGAGAAAACTAGACAAAAAAAAAAGGTCAGTTAACTTCACTGATCCTTAACGGGTATCTTTTGTACTTCTTGCACAGAGTAAAAATAACAACAGAGGCAGGACAGGTTAGTTGTTACGCAGCCTGTCCCTCAGTTCTCATGCTGAAGTCAAGAATCCTCCCTGCTGCGTTGCCCTTAAGCAAAACCGTCTTCACCAGCTCTGATCTCCCCAGAGGGGCAGACATGAAGAAAAATTCCCATCAGGGATCAATAAAATATCACACTGTTTTAAAAACTAATTCCCCTGTGCTAACAAGACAGCCAGTGCTTGTTAAACTAATAATTAATTTGGCCTGTCGTTATCAAAGTTATTACAAACGCGCAAAAACCATTAAGCCTCATGAGCACAAATTAATATTTCATGATGTGAAGCAGTTGTTACACTTAGATTTTGACTCCATGGATTAACTGACAAAAGGAGAGTATTCAGTCATTGCCATGTGTTGGGATTGAAGAGTAATTTGTCAAAGAAAGAAACTACAACACTGAATAAACATACAGGGCTGCCAGGAGATTTGTATTATTGACATTTCAGATGGATGCAAAGCAGAAAATGCTGCAGCTTCAACTCTTTAACAATGACAAGCTGCAGTGAAAAATCTGTCTGCAGTTCAGTCAGAAAGGTCACGACAGTTTGATCAAATTATATTCCAACAAATTTTGATTCTGCCTTTCAGCAACTTCCTGACCATATTTGTCTCCTATAAGAAATGAATTACCCCACTGATCAATGCCTTGCCGTGCCAGTCCTCACTAGAAGCTACAGTCTTATCTTATGTACTGCATATAATAGTGTAATGGGGGTAGTCAGTGTTTCAAACATAACTGGTTTGTAAGAGCTCGAACACAACTCTCTAAAAGATCCCTTCAAGGCAGCGTGAACCTCCTAAAATGATCAAAAATGACCTGTGTCGCTGCATGAATTAAAATGCATTAGCCCCTTTTACAGTGCTCATTCCACAGGGAGCCAGGGGTATATTCTCCTAACTGAACTGAGGGCTTTCTTTGTAATGGCCTGTAACAAAGAGTTATGGATATGAGATGTCACAGGGATAAGACTTGCCATTAAACCGTGCGGTAACCTATGTCCGGCTTCCTCCTCACTGAAGCTACAGAGAAACGGTGCGAGATAAAGATGTAAGGAGCCTTATCTGTTTGAAAAGTGCTCACTTTGTTCTCTCAAAGGTTGCTCTGGTGCAATTAAGGTGCTGGGGGGAATTTTGTGGGGTACATAAAAGCTTGAGTAGCGTGATATAGTAAACAGGCACTTTACCTCAACCTCACTGGCCGCTGTTAAAGTGAGCTACTGGCTATAATCTAAAAGCCTGCCCTGGCTCGCCATGGTGTCACAAAAAACAAGAGGCTGTAAATGAGAAACATTATTTTACCCATTTAAGAAGGACTGCATAATTAAGTCTGAATGTTACTGGGAACTATCAGTATTCTCAGGTACTGCTTATTTCATTCACTAACGATGCTCTTGCTTTCTTAGCAGCAGGATTAGAAACTGGTTCACATAACACGAAAGCAATACATATCGTTTAGCATAACAATCTCAAACACTGTGGTTCAATCTGAAGGTAATATCCCTGAGAGCTATTTCCTATATCAGTTTTGCAATTGCTGGCAGTGGTCAGCAGTGAAATTAAATTAGGGTAAGCACTTTATCGTTAACCTCATACTTCCCTGTGTAAGTGCACAGCAACCCTGTTATAAAGCGATCTTGTTATACATGCCTGGGATATGAGCTGATATAGGTATCACCGATGCATGATTTCATTAACTAATCAGATCCTGCCTTGTTCTTAGTTGATTTGTTTTCTCCTACTCTGAATCCTTGAAAACATTATCCTTGGAAGATTAGAAGGAATTATGGGTACTTTACTTGAGCCAGTGGGATGGATTAGTGTTGTGCCACCGCTGTAATAGCATTGGTAACAGCCCCATTTCGATATAGAGGAAAGTAAATGCTAATGAGCCAGGAACAAGGGAATAGGCTTGCCAGAGATATTGCAATAATATCAGAAGCTAACATCTTGCGTGCAGCTCACCCACTTCAGAGCACGGCTGTAACGTTAAATCTCAAATGGGAAATCTCGCCTTTACGGGTGCGATTCATATTGCACATTGCCATATGGATGCATTTTCCTTTCAATACTTAAGAGGATGATAAATCTGCAACCTTGGCCCAACTTTAAGCAGGCGTTTGCAACAACACATAATCTTGGAGCTGATTCTGTTGCTCGGCTGCAAATAAAACATCTCTTTCCTCCATCCGATGTCTCGGCCTGGCAAAGGCATTAACAATCAAATCCCACCTTTAGTTTCCACAACATGCTGTCTGGCAGGGGGAGGTGAGACATGACTAAACCTGCGACAACCCCACTGTGGTGAGGATGGATATCCCAGGTGTTGGACGTAGAAAAGCTGCTGATCCAGTTGAACAATTAATCTCATATCAGATAAGAAATGAGGACCCCCCCACCACATCACTGCGTGTCCCTGCAGGTGTGCTTTGCCTCCCACAGGTGCACTTCTGCTCAAAATAAAGATGTTGTCAAACAGAAAGTGAGGGATTTGTGCAGATGACATTCTATATTATTCAATGATTATGATAGCAAATTAACAGATTCCCACAAAAAAGTTAATTTCTTGACAAGGCAGTGATTAAAATGCAATTGGACATCGGGCTGTTTCGTTCTCTTCTAGTTTAATCATGCTGAAAGTTTCAAGCTTGTCAGAACTGTGAAAACAGAGCAAATATCACCAAACAGTGACATTTCAGAAGAGCTATACATTTCCTGTGAATACCTGTTTGTTCAAGTGACTGTATTTGAACAGATCTTCCAACTTTGCTTCCAAAAACAGTCTTCATATAAGACATGACGGCTGCATATTTCCCCGTTTGCAGCCGTGGGAGAACAAATAGTAAAACCCAGATCAGTCTATGACTTTACATCCTACTGCTACCTTGACCAGCATTACAGCTTCAGTGGGACTACTGTTTTTTTTCTGGTCTGATTAACATTTGTTTTTCCTTCCTCCATCTCCTCTCCAGCACACACAGGTATTGCATTGATCTGCACTTAACCTGATTTCTAATAAAACAAGGTGTGCAGCTGGCTTCCACCGTTGTCACCACCACTATCACTAAAGAATGTATGTTCAGCAGCTATCTATTGATCAGTCCCTTTTGGGGATTTCATCCACTTCGTCTGTGTCTCAATGGTGGTCTGGATCATTGTCTGCCGTGTGCTCTAATGACCCTGCAGGCCCTACATGCCGCTAATGAGCTGATGGATCAGTGCATCGATCCAAGTGCCGCAGTCTAGGAATGCCCAATTACCTTAAGTAAACAGTGCAGAAACCAGCTCTGAGCACAGTCAGAAGAGCAAAGAAGGATGGAGCTCATGGAAGAAATGTAGATAGCAGTGGTGGAGTGCAGAACGTGTTATGCAATTCAAATTGTATTGAGTTACACTGTGATTCTGTTCTTTGCAGTTTGTCACCATGAATATCAACTAGAGAAAAATAAAATAACAAGCCAATGAAATGTTATTCTGCAAGTAAAGCAGACAAACTAAACAACTGTGGTGCCCGCACACAGTGCACTTACAGCTCGACAAAAAGAAAGCTGGTACCTGTGGCTCTCTCTCAGGGCTTCCTTCCCCTTTCTCCATGAAATCACACCCCGAGGAGACATCCTGGGCTTGCATTCGATTAGGATGTCGCCACCCTGTCGGGCCAAAGTTTGGGCCTTCAACAAGTTCTGGGAGAAGTCCGGAGCGATGGCTGAAGGGGAGAGTGGCAGGAGAAGAAGAATGTGAGGGAGATGAGAGAAAAAAAAAAAAAAAAAGAAAAAAAAAAGGCTTAATTTACTGACAGTGAAAAAGAGACAGACGAGCAAAGTGAAATGAGCTAATGCAGAAGAGAGTGGAGGAGCCTCCTAAAACATGCAGGTCACTCCATCCATTAGCGAGGTCAGCTCTCACATCCTTTTCTTTCTACACACATATAAACTTGTTTGCACACATGCAGAGACAGACTCTAATGCACCTATAAATGCAGGAAAACAGTCACAATACATACGTTTCAGGAAGACATTGTATTTGAAAAGAAGGTGGTTTTCCGATTTCATGAATTTTCCTTCGAAGGCCATTATGCATTAAGAATCAAGCCGTGAGGCTCTGACGGAAAAATGAGACAATGTAAAACGAGAGGGAGGCTTTGTTGCTGCTCCTTTAAGCCTTAATTACCAAGGCGCCGTCGTCTGGAGCTGTTTTGTATGCGCACCGACTCAGCAGAAAGCTCTTCAAAGTGAATACACAGCCTGGCGCCACTGACATGGCCGAGCACCTGCTGGCGTGTGCTAGTGCGTGTGCATACACACACAACAATACACAGCGTGATGCACAGGTGAGCATGCACACGTTGCACCTAACAATTATTTCTTGACACTATGTGTGAAAAGTCAGTGTTATCTGACACCACAACAGGTTTTTGTCATATTTGTCTTCTCTTAACATGAGTGGAATTAATATGGACTCAAATCTTATTGCAGGAGTTGGAGTTATAGTTTCACCACAGTGTAGCAAAAATATAAACAGAACCTCTACTCTGTGAAGGAAACAGCAAATGTCTATCATGTTTTCTTCTTGAGATAATTTTATTTCTTGGTTTTAGCCTCTTACATGTTATATACATAATTGCAAAGTAAATTCTGCAATATTGTGACAGGCATTGTTGCACAATTTTAGGATGACAAAATGTCACTCTGTGTAGATTAAAACTAGATATTATATAAAATATAGTAACTAGTAACAGTTACTAGTTAAAGAGTGACAACTGACAAGTTCATTCAATGATTACTGAAAGAAACAAAAATGTAAATGGGAACAAAAGATTTGGGATATGTTAATATTGAATACAGCAGTACTGTAGGAAAGCCCATGAAATTCAAATTTTTTATTTAAAAAAAACATGATATAGAACTACTGAGCCATCAAATAACTCTCATCTCCTGCTATGCTCAGTGCACACAGCTGATCTTCCACAAGTAAACCAGTCACTTTATCTTTCTCAGCTGAGGGACAAGCATGAAATGCATCTGATTATGTGAGCAGAACTAGAGTGCACTTTTTGGGCAAACTACTGGAAACAGCCTCAGATCTACTGGACTGTACAGACTTTTTCCAAAATATTGTTTATACATGAAAAAACAAACAGCAAAGACATAAGAAAAAAAACAGAGTATAAATGGAAAAATATCTTGGTGATCCAGCTGGCAAAACTGGAGGCATGTGTATCAGATGTTGTGTCATTCTGAATGTTGGTGGAAGATCTATGGCCTCAAGTATAACTCCACCGAGTGTATTTAGAGAAAAGCCTTGTGTGTTTGGTCTTACCTATGACTCGCAGCTCAGCGTTGGTGAAGATTCGGCCATGCTTGTTCTCTGCCACACACTGGTACATGCCGATGTCTGCCAGATTCAAGCTGCTGATTGTCAGCACTCCATTAGCCACCTGAACTCTGTCCTGCTAAAGACACATATATATACACACACACACGCACACATGCATGCTTTTAACATCAAATGACTCGAAATGGAAGCTGCTATACTAATCTGACAACAAACACTAGACAAGTTCAGAGAATTTGAGGAGGCAGCAGAGGAAACGTCCTTGAGTGGTTGCCACGGGTGCAAAAATATGCCCCGGCACAGTCCAAGGTTTATATCCTATCAGGAACCACTCTGTGCTGTGCAGTATGCTCCTTAAAGTACTCAGGCCCTCAGTCAATCAATATGTGACGAAAGTTCTGTTAAAAAAAAAATCACATTAGTGCCATATAAACCTTTTATGTCTGACATGTTGGCAAACAACTTCCAATGTATATATGCAACAAACATGAAGCAACATTATTAGAAGTCATAATTCTTCCCGCCTCGGTCCAATATTCACCATCTCTTTTATCTATTTGACGTCTGCCACCTCCTGAGAAAACAGTTAGCCAGCTGCCATCTGCTGCTGCTGGGGAGGTGCAGTAGTGTACAGCGCAGGATGATTCCCTGTGGTTTTATTACAACCCATTTCACTTTACACATAGTCCTTCGATTCAGATTTTGATTCTAAAAAATAATAATTAAAGGAGCAAAGACATTAGGTCGATTAGCTTCTGTTTGTAAAGTTGTTGGAGCTAAATTGCCAAACAGCCTGCAAACAGTTTAAAGATTCTCCTGAGCCATTTTGGTCAACAAAAAAGACCTAATTGGATGATCCTTTAGCAAATGTGACATTGATTTTTGGGAAAGTTACCTGTTTATAGAACAATACCATATAAAAATATAATAAGAAGTACAAGCCTGCTATATTCTAATCCAGGGGTGCCCATGCTTTTTTGGCTTTTGAGCTACTTCTTGAATAAAATAAAATAAATATATATATATATATCCATTGCTGAAAATGCATATAAATGTACTTTGCAATACAGTATGAACCCTCCATATCACAATATAGCCTATTTATTTACCATATTCTGATGACTGTGAATGTGCTGCATGATGAATTTTCAATAGATATGTTTTCAATATTTTTTAGTTGTCATTTGATTACTCTTGTTTTCCAATAGGTCATAAATGGATCAGATAAAGCCATGAATAAAGGTCACTATTCATTCTATCACTTTCCAAGTATTAACTGTTGTTTTTTTTAAATCCCAATGATGCTTTTAATGTGTCTTGTTTGGAGCAGCATTCAAAGCCTTTACTTTAATTTAAACAAACCTAACATTCAAGGGTACTACAAGAAATGTTTAGATCTTTTTCAAGGAAATATGTGAACACGGGACAAAATTTGCTTTGCAGTGGCTAATTAGGTCTAAATATGGACGTTTTAAGTACTTCGATGCCAAGTGTGTTCATTCTGATAAATGACCTGATTTAATTCAAGCTTTAGCCACACTTTTTCTCTCCTTGGGGGGGTTGATAATTGAAACACTGTTAATTTTCTGTGGTCTTAATAGGCCCACAGCGACTTGATGTAACCCCCCTCTGCTTAACATAGCACTGAGACATTATAAAACCACGGCTAAAATCAAGCCTCAGAGAAATCAGTCAGGAATAAGCTGCAGCACGGAGGCTGTTTTGAACTCCACCAAGTATCACAGAGCATTAGGTGGCACAGAGAAATAATACTCCACGTGTGAAGCTGTTTTTTTCTTTTTCAGAATAAAACACCTCTACAGTAAACATAGTCATACCAAAACCTGAACAAAGTTCTTCTCTTCCCAGTGCTCCTTTGACCTTTACAATGTTTGGCAGTGCTTTCCACTCCCTTTTTATAGTTATGTCAGTTTAAGTGTGGCAGCACTCATTGTTCTTGCCCTTGATCTTTCCACTGAGTGTAGCTGGACCTTTTAATGTCACTGACAAAGTAGTCCAGAGGGTCCTGCCGCCAGTCTGTCTGTCGTCTGGAATCATTACGGCACTGGCACTTGAAAAGACAAGTACTGTCCCTCAACATCAGTCAGTGACACCGCTGACGATCTTCAAATAGAGTTCTTTCTCAGGCCCAGTCACAAGATGGATGCGTGGCTCATCTGCTGCTAAAGCAACCACCAGAGGGGGGTCCTGGGTGTGGATGGATACAGTATTTTCCAAGTGGAACACAACGAGTCCCGGGGTTTTATGGTTAGGACCGGGCACTTATACAGAATGTGTGTTCAAGGGAAAAGAGGGAGCGAGAGTAAGAGAGAGAGGAGTCATCGCGACTTTGAATAGATGATAGATGGTTCTTTTTAGGCTGCACAGTGCACGGGCCCAGGGGGATGAAAGGGATGAACAAGATCTGTGTAAGTGCACGGGTCGGTGCCACACTACACTACTCTATACCCGCTGCCCTGTTAAAAAACCCTCAGAGACTCGGTGGTGGCTCTATCACAATCTCTTTAGTGCTGGGAGACAAATGGTGGCATTCATCTGCTTTATCACCATCTTTAATTATGCTTGACTCCTCTCTGATACCAGTACTGTATCAAGTTGAGCTGCGAAAAGGAAAATCACAGATGCTCTGCTGTTGCTCTGTTTGTAAGCAGAATATGTAATGACCCCATTTTGCAGTAGCTGGACTGGATGTATGCTTCGACAATGGTAACTCTGTTGAAGGCAGGTAGCGGACTTTGGAGGTCAGAGGTACGAAAAACACACTCTCTTGTATGTAACTAAAAAGGGGGAGCTGGTGGGAAAATACAAGCATGAGTGGGTCCTTGTTTCGCCGGGGTGACATTTTGAAGTGACAGCCCTCCCCTGCGCCATTTAATTCCCTTTTGGAGGGGCCCCAAAATGAGGTGGAGAGAGAGGAAGAAGTGGGAGGAAATAAAGGCTTGAAAGAGAGCGTAAGAAAGATAAAGAGAGCAGCAGAGATGCTGAGATAGAGCGAGAGGGAGAGAGGAGGACTGATACATTCTAATGAGGAATAACAAATGGCCCCCTTGGCCTTCCTCTCTTTCTCCCTCTCTCTACATTGCTGACCTTTGGGTTTGGAAATTGATTTACTGTTGCCGCGGTTGACGGTGGCATTTTGAAAATGGTAACACCCCACCTCATTAATATAGCCCTGTGTTCAAAGAATATGTTTCCTCGGCCACCTGCCAAAGGAATTTTTACAATGTTATTTACAAATCAATACTCGAGATGCACAGGTGGAGCGATAACGGTTTCCCATGCTTAAAGAGGAGAGGCAAATAGAAGAAGTGACCTTTTTCAGTCATTTAAAATGAATATAAAAGACAGATGTAAATGACCGAAAGAGGAAATGTATTTATGCAGATTAAAATTTCAGCTGCTGCAAATAGAGGATTTGTAGATTTCCGTGTCATAATGGAAAACCATTTAGAGAGTAAAACTCTGTAATCTTCTTCGGTGCATCGACTTTCAGCTCTCTAATTAAAGTGCCACAGTTTTTGGGTATTATTTCAGCCCCTAAATCCAAGTTCCAGAAAACAAAATCCACCTGGCTCCTTTAGAGCCATGTCCAACAAAACGGCAACAGTCCGATTTTGCGCTCATTACCCAGCCCAAACACAGACACGATCAGCCACTGTGATTCGTGGGAGTTATTCTTTTCAGGCACAAAGCACACTAACTCCAGGAGCACAATAACACAAAACAAGGCAAATTGCTTAAATGTGAAATGCACTTTGGATGATAAGGCATTTTTCACCCTCCCTCCAGAGAGGAGAGACTTAATGATAAAATTGAGAGCAGCAGATAGGAGAGATTGAGCGTTAAATTGTCGACAAAGTCCTTGGTTGATGACAGGCAGAAAATGGCATCGCTCTGGCTTCTTTGCAAAACACATACAAACACTCTCTCCCACAACACATACACACACACTTTTGATGCCAAATTTAGTCCCAAGCAAATACAGGCATTTCAAAGTGACACGTTGTTGCCAAGTACAAGCCAATGAATTGGAGGCATTATATGCTTGTGAGCATAATAAATCCAACAAACAGTGCATTAACATCCTTTAAGCAAGATGGTTCCCAATCTACTGTTATCTTATCTTTCATTTTACACATTAAATTACACTCATCTCCACTCACTGAACTGCTTAAGGCATGTTGTCATGAAAAAAATTATTGGCTCTCTGCCAGCAGTAACAATTCCATTTAAGTTAAAGCCTGTAAAATTGAGCCTTTTGGCAGTCTTAATGTGATTGTTGTCAAAACACACCTTCATAAGACGTGGTGTTCACTGAAGATGAAGATGACAAATTCCAGTACAGGTTTCATGTGCTGTGTCCCAAATGACATACTTCCCTTAGTATAGTGCTCTTACAATTTTAGGACTCTTACTTGTGTAATGCAGGTGTTTTTGAAAGGGTAGTGTTGTTTTAAACTGCATACTGCTGTTCTGCACTTTCAGGAAATCGCCGCAGCATGTGAACACCTCACCCGCCAAAATATCGACGTGTTCTCGTACCCTCTTTTTAATACACTCAATAAACAAACTGATGGCTTCTTTTCAGCAGCGGTAGTGAAAAAGAAACACTTTTTTTTGGTGTTCAGGAACAGCGCAAGCTTCCTCAGCCACCTTCATTTTACGTCGTTGGTCCCACCCCTTCCTCTACGTAGCAAAGATGGCGATCATTTAGAATGAAAAGTGCCCAGCGTTTCATACTTCTTTTTCGGACCGTTTTGAGTGCATCATCCTGGTACTTGTAGTGCGCTGCATGTTTCTGTACTTGACAGTGTGAACGCACTGATGCACTCAAAATAGTGAGTGTTAGTGCACATGTCGCCTCTTAGATCACAGCAGTGGATCTAGAGCAGGGGTGCCCAACCAGTGTGTGTGTGTGTGTGTGTGTGTGTGTGTGTGTGTGTGCGTGTGTGTGTGTGTGTGTGTGTGTGTGTGTGTGTGTGTGTGTGTGTGTGTGTGTGTGTGTGTTTTGAGATCAATTTATTATTGTTCACATTAAAGAATCTTATTCAGCCGGATTGGGTGGAGCTCAGCTATGTGAATACATGTTACTAAACATGAGTAGCTCTCAGACACTTTCATTTTGTCAAAGGAAAAAAGAGCAGTTTGGAAATCCCTTATTAAGATGTATAACATACAAAATATCTGTTTGGGGACTAATTTGGTAAACTGTTTGAAATGTCAGCGATTATCCAAATTAAGGGCTGCAAGTGAAACCAAATATTGCTGTGGAGCCTTCAGGGGTAGTTTTGTCAGGAGGAGATTTGCACAACCATAATTTAAACGAATTGTCTGGGTGCAAAATACAGTCAATATTTGATTATTCCGATCCAAACGATCATTACTGAGCAATACAAATTGAAAAGGTGGTGAGCACTCTTGACTGATTATCTGATTATTCTCTGTTGCAGACTGATTGTGTGACAACACCTGGCATCATTGTCTCTTCTCTGCTTGTTTCTTTCCATCGTTGTTGTGCTTCAGGAGGTATAGTGTTTATGTATGTAATTTTGCTTCTTCATTAAATGAAAAAAAAAAAAAAAACGTAGTTCAGGAAAAATCACTTACCTCCATGGGGTCCAGAGGCTCTCCGTTCTTCAGCCAGCGGTACGAGGGTTTGGGCTTGGAGCTGGCTTTGCACTCCCACACCAGTGTGTCATCAATGGGCTTCTGAACATCCTGAGGCTTCTCAGTCAAGTGGGGTGCAGCTGTGAGGTCACAAACCACATACTGTAAATGAACACTTTAACGCCACACAAATGCTTACATCAGCAAGCAGCAGTTATAAAATGAATCAATGAGGCAACCAAGCGGGCAATTAGTTCATTTACGAAGCAACCAAAGGCACAAATCATAAATCCACTCCCAATTAACCTGAAGTTGACCTCAACTTGGAAACTATATAAATAAAAACAACTGCATAGGGAAAGAATAATCAATAGTGAATGGTTGAGACCATCACTGTAAAGTTAAACAATAAGCTGCTGGATTTGCTACAACTAGATCTTTATGAAAATCAGGTTTGCTGACCACATTATATTTATTGTGAGGCTAACAATGAGAGGGTTATAATTCATTTTTAGCAATGCAGTTAATGCACATGTCATATTCGCTTTTTGTCATTTGAAACACCAGAAATCCACTGATAAAATTCCTTTACATTTATGACAGTGGTCTTACTGTCACGTAAATGACGAGCACCTTATCTCTGGCGACACTGTAAGAAGATTTATGGAGCTTGTGAAACACCTGCACAAATACCAGAGCCCTACCAGGGTCAGGGGGAACGGTAGGAAAAGAAGTTGAGTCAGCCTGTCTGCTTTCTACAGCTGTATTACTTAGAAAATTGAATTATAATTATTTGATACATTTTTTGTTTCGATGGTACATTCAGTGTTAAAGGCTTTTTTGCAGGGCAACTATCCACCCACACACAACAACCTATAGCGAGGGTTTTCCGTTTAAAACACCGCCACTTTCTTTATTCCCCATATAAAATAATGTCTCTCCAGATAATAATGTGGCGATGTTATGAAAGAATCTGTTTAATTGAGTTCCACTGTGATCTACGGCGCTGAGAAAGGGATCAAAGTATTGATTAGGGTTGAATTAACAACCGTATCCTGACAGAAGAGCTTGAGGTTAAAAAAAAAGTGTTTCTGACCATTTGAAAGTTAAAATCCTGAAACCATTAGATGGCAGAAAAAACACGTGTGAAGAAGTGTTTGGCATTTCTTCCTTTCAAATCAAATTGTTCTTTGCTCTCTCTTAAATTTCTCTTTCTCGTAAGTTCCACCTTCACTAGCGGCACTGCATGCATTTCCTGAAGTGCATTTTACTTAGTGAGAGCTAATTTGGACTCAAGTGAAAAGCTTATAAAGCAACAGTGTTCAGCATTCGCAGAAAGACTTGACACATTTTGTTATCAAATGCTCTCTTAATGTTCTTTCCATGAGAGGAAATACATTTAGCATAATAAATTCATTCTGTATTGAAAATGCTTCACTACAGAGAAACAATTACGACATGACACTCTGTTAACAACGTTATAAATGAGCCAGTCAGAGATAACGTAATGGAACGGAAGATGTCACGCAAGTGCCTTCTACACAAAGTCAATCTGATTGTGTCTGAGCTTCATTCAAATGCAGTAAACTGCGAGATCATGATCTAATTTCTTAAATCCCCTGCAACAGTAGAAGGACAATTAAGTGGGAAATCAAAGGAGAGAGGCCACCTCTTATTGTAACTGTGCTCATTCCGTTTTGTTGCTGCAAACACCACATCCCCATATTGATTCTCATATTCTTCCACAGAGTTGATGGATGTCCCACAAGATCCTGTCTAAGGGAGTTTAAAATGAGATTACAGATTTTTATCACCTGGCAGCCGGTCAGTCTGTGAGGCTTTCAGATGAGAGAGGACTTTAAATCTTACAAGGAGAAACACTACTTGCACACAGCTACAGTGGAGAGGAGGTGCAGAGGCAATGTGACTTTAGTACCAAAACAGCAAGGGGCTACAGGTTGCGGGAAAATTATGACCTTGTTTACAGAACGACCATGACATCATCATACCGTTTAACCTTGTTTTCAGCCCTCTACATTGTCAACACCCAGTCTTATAATGCTATACTGTTTACAGTTAAGCATGTTTAATCCTCAGTCTGCCTACTGGTACCATGAGCATTACATCTTACCCACAGGTGCTACAAAGAAACCTGTATTATCATATCAAAGGTATCCTCTTTCACAGGAAAGAACTTTTTTTTTTTATTATTTGATTTCAGTCAAGCACATCCCTATAGGGCCTTGTGGGAAGACATTATCAATGCATAAACTGCAAAATAATGGAGGGAGAAACCATAAAAATCCTTCATCAAGGGCCATTAAAAGCTACCTCAGAATATGAGCCATAAGTCTGGTGTTGGTGATGGAAAAAAAAAAATCCCCTCTCCCTGAAAGGTGGTGTAAATCTGTGTGCGCTGTGGCCTCGTGTTTGCCGCTGGCATCATAAAGAGCTTGTCAGAAATGAACTACTGTTAATAGGTTAATTTACTACCACATTCCACTATATGATGCCATTATATATGGACTCTAATAAAAGCTACAGATTGCGTGGCAACAAATAAAAATAATTCTTGGACTCGCACCAAAGTTACACTTTTATTCGCAAGATTTTCAATCACGCCTCAGAGCAGTGAACCTTTGAGGGGGTTTAAATAAGGTCATGAATCAGTAGGTACAAGATTTGGTAAGAATCTATAAATGCACATGATATGTTAGGAAGAAAACTGACAGGTTGGAGGCATAAGGTTTTTTTTTTTTTTTTTTATATACCCAAGACAAGAGATGTGAACGAAAGTAAGTTTTAGATCAGAGTCAAAGAAACCATCCTCCTACTCACCATAGAACGACATCTTTCCTTTGACCAAGTTTCTTCCTCTGGTGTTTTCAGCCACACATTCATACATGCCTGCATCCTCCTGCTGGAAGTAAGGGATCTCTAAAACGCCGCTGGCTTTATTTATGTCCACCTTCCTGCCAAAAGAGGCTCCATCCACTCGTCTCCAGCTGATGGTTGGCACTGGGCTAAAGGCATTAAAAAAACAACACACAGCAAGGGCATAACGTGAAAAATAATCCTGAAGATTTTGTTTTACTTGGGGGTATTAGCTTAGACGAGAAAGCATAGATGAAGCTAGTGAACAGTGAATAACACTGATAAAGTATGTCAATGTTTAATTAATCTGAAATATGAACTAGTGAGTGATTCTTCTATGTATATTCTGTGTGTACAGCACAAAAAAAGAGTCACAAAATCCCTTCACAGGGTCTCTACCCATTACCATACAGCTTGCACTCGTAGAGTAAACAACTAATGGTGTAGTTATGACATGACAGTTATGAGTGGTATAATAATGCACAACGGGACATACTTTCCAAGTGCAAAACACTCCAGTTTGACAGTTGAGCTCTTAGCGACAGGGACAACTTCAGGAAACTGCACTTCGATCTTTGGCTCGTATTCGCCCATCACACCTGACGTTACAAAGAGAAACACAGAATTGATGCCACGCGTGTCAGAGGGGAATTTTCTCAGCTCGAAGCCTGAAAAGGTCACAGTGAGACAAAATCCAAAATATAGTTTGGGTCACTGTATGATGCCGTCATATACAGGCCCGAAGGAGTTATAACTCTCTTCGAGCTCTTTGGCGATTTCTGGATTGTCTGAGGTCTTAAATATCTAATTGTAACTTTTCTGACCAAAGTTAACGTTCAATTATTTTCTATAAAAGTACAGTTAACAAACAAAACAACCTTCAAAAATGTTTCATGTTATGAGCCAAGCCATAGACACAAATGAGGTGCAAATGATTAGATTTCCTGGCAACAGTTGTCAAAATCGCCAGCTAAAGATTTTACTGCGATAAACTCATCTTGCCAAGCAATCACTAATTAAAGTCTTTGCACCTGTTATTTGAAAGTTGCACCGTCTTAAACTTGGGTCCCTGTTTCGTACTGTACGTATACTTCAGTAACAGCATCCTTTCATACCATCGACCCGCAGGACGAGAGGTGTTGGTGGACCTTGGACGCTGCTCTTGGTGACCGTGTTGGTGACTACACAAGTGTAGTTGCCGACATCAGAGGGCTCCACTTTTGCGATGTAGAGGTTGCCGGTCTTCTGGGACACAAATCGTCGCGTGTCCTGGATGACAAATGACGGGTACTCATTGAAGATCCACGTAAAGGTAAGTTCTGTGAACAAACACAAGCAGAATGGATGTGGGCGACACATGAAAAACAACATACTGTATTTAGGCATCATCTAAAGTGCAGATAACTTGTGCTTCATCAGACACTTCATCACTTCGGTGTCAGTGGATGCCTTCAGGGATAAAGCAATTAGCAGATTGGACTGAGCGCCAGCTTTCCGTGATTAAAAACACAATTTATAATTGAAAAGCAATTACTCTTACTCACTGTTGGATAAATGCCCTTAATATTGTAAAAGTTTCAGTGGTCCAATATGTTGAAGTGATGATGCTGAGAGTAAGAATTACTGGCTTTTCAGGGAAGTAGATATTTTGTATCCACAGCAGGAACGGCAATATCTTTCCTGTGGCGGCTTGTTCCACTTAAAAGTTTTTGGGGAAAAATGAGGAGCAGCGCGGTTGTTAAGTGAATAAGCAGCATTCAGGCTGAAAACAAACCTGCATTAAAACAATGCAACAGACACCAGCTACCAGTGAGACAAGAAATTCTAAATCCAGTTTGAGTTATAGATTTGCGAATTTGAAAGTTGACGTCAAAACATTGTACAACAATGTATAATGCTACTTGAACTAAATGGACTTTCCCTTTATAAATTAAGCCTGTAATGACTGCACTATCATTTTATTTTAATTATCCCCCGTTTTATTTTCATTTTGTTTTCCCTATTTTTATCTACCTTTTCTTCTTGGGATTTATTACTTGGTAAGAGTTAATTTAAAAATACAGCAACAGTGGCTGTACATAAAAACAACAACAACTAACACCTCCCTTTGTGGTGGTCAAATAGCTGTGGAGGACCTTGAATCAAACTTTAAGCTGCGGCTCCTGCATAAAAAAAACCTGTATAATGCCCAATAAAACCAATGTATTACAGCATCATGTTATTCTGTATGGTACCACCTAGTCTACTATTCATCATCCATGATAACAAGCTTCTGGGAAAGACTCCCAGTACTATCAACCAAATGGGGTGCAGTCAGAGAGGCTTTGCGCGAACAATCAGCAACATTATAAAAAGGAATGATGGTGTTTTGACATATTGACACAAGGATAGATTGCTCTGGACCGTATTGCATCCCTGTCCCAAAAGCAATCTTGGCCGTTGGTAAAAACTTGTCTAAGCGATGACTCGGCAGTATAGTACAGGGAATAATTGAGACGATAGGTCGACACTCATCTACTGACTCAGTATTCTTTACTTCTGCTCTTTTGGGGGCAGGAGGATGCGTGGGCTTTGACATATTACTGTGCACCTTGTAAATCACGAAGGGACTCAGAATCCTGAGAACTTGGGTCCCGGTTTTGCTTATTTCATTCATTCTGCCCTCATCATCTGTTTCAACTCCTAGGTACTCTCACCTGCCCTGCTGCCTCATCTGGAGTACATTCAGCCTGAAAACAGTGTGCACCATTTCACTCTGGTTTCTGGGTTGAATGCTATTTTTCTAACAAATGTTGTGTGGGACAGCTTTCAACAGGCTTTTGTTTAAAATGAACATTTTGCGACGTTTTGTCAGTGCTGAACATGCTCCTGATCGTCTCCGTGCCTCTGCCCACCTGTTCCCACTGTGCTCATTAGTCCTCCAGTGTATATATGACCGCTCCAACAGTAACACCCTGCCAGATTGTCAGTCGCGACTTTATGCCAGTAGATTCCAGCATCCTTCTGCTTTGTATTTCACCTGTTTTTTTTGACCACACCTCAAAACCAGGACTGTTTTTTCTCACCTGCTCCCTCTCCTTTGTGTGCAGACCGGGTTACTACAACCTTTTGCAAGAGATTTATTATTCAAGTAAAATTGTACTGGCTGACTTTTTGTGTTGTACTTTTGGATCCTGAAATCTGAAACGTGACAGACTGTGACGAGCTGGTGAGGATGCTCCTTTCTACCAAGCACAGAGTAGGTGCTTTTATGTGTGTCAGACTCGTAGAGGACAACCTGACCTTGTGTTCATCCCAAGAACACGACATGAGATTGAAACTTTGACCGCACTGTGTAATCACACCTGTCTCTCTATTTTGTGCCAGCGATGCCCATATTTCCAGCGTGTCACATTCTACGATGAATAAGATCCTTTGTTAACACCTTCCTGTTGGTTTCATACATCCACTAAAAACATGTATTTATTGTAAAGCTGTAGTTTTACATTAAAGGAAATATTTTAGGCAATACATTGTTGCAAATATTTTTTTTCAGAATTGATTCTTTTCTTTTTTATTCAAATTGCTGTCTGGTCTTTAAATGGTAAAAAAATGGCAAAAAAATAAAATTAAAAACAAGTTGACCAATGTTTTCCAAAGTCCACGTTGCAGCCTAAAATGACTTGTTTTGTCTCAACCAACAGTCCACAAGCAAAGTTAAGTTTATCAGAAAATATTTACATTGAGGAAGCTGGAATTTGAGAAGTTTAACACGTTTTACTTTGAAAAAAAATATTTAAAAAAATCATTGTTAATCAGAAGAGTTGGCAATTCATTTTCTGTCAATCAGCCAATCGATTAATCTGCTAATCGTCCAATTCTTTAGAAAACAATTTTCCTTTTCCATCATGAAAGGAACATTTAAAAATTCTGTCTCACATAACTTAAAATTCCTTCATGGGCATGTGGCATACTTTCAGACCATGATACCGTTCATGTCTGAGGGAACAGTTGTAATATCCTCCTCTCCCCTAAATAATATATCCCAGCTTTCTTCCTGACATGCTCATGTATATTTAATGTCTATTTTTGAAACAATATCATCCATAGGTGCAGGTACAGGGCATGACAAACGGGAACAACAACAAATAAGAGGTTACTAATTGGTTAGTTAAAGATTCATGGTGAGAAACAGGAAGCAGGAAATAGGAAGTGGAAAGCACCATGGGTTGGATTTGATGATTTGAGAGCCTTCTCAAATCAGTAATGGGCAGTAATAGAATAATGTAATCATGAGTGACAGTGAGTGGCAGATTTTCATTGTGGTTTCATTTAGCCCTTGTATAATGAACAGGCAGCATCAATTCCCCCTTAATGATCTCAGAAGAGGGAAGGGAAATGGAACATGACAGGCCAAGGGCATGCTGAATTGAGTGGGTCCTTGTACAAGTGTGTATTGTATCAAAGAAAAGTATATGCACAACTTGTGTCAAAGTTTGTATTCGCGAGTCTGTTCCCTCAACAGTAACAGCCATTAACCAGGCCTTCCTATCTGTATTCATAACACACAAGTTCACTCTATGAAATGGCTTAGGTCATGCACATGGGAAAAATCCCTGTGAGCTATGTGTGCTGTTGCTAGCCAGCCTCTGTTTTGGGGTAGATGCACTGGATAGAGAAAACAAGTGATTTCAGCCTTGAGTAAGTCTGAAAGGCCCGTTTCCATTAGTGAAAGGAGGTCAGATGCATTAGGTCCCGAACAAACCGCAGCCATTCAGACCATCTCAAAGTGAGAGATGACACACACAAACATCAAATGTAAATCCAGCACCGCGCCTTGAAAGGGTTATATCACAGCTCTTGGACACATGACAATATTTTGCTCATACTTAAAGTACAACTTCAAACTGACTTACACTTTTAGAGCATCCTGGCTGCACCAAACTACTTCCTGCAGCGGTCTTGAGGGTTTTGAGGCATCGTTAAAATGAAATAATGGCTTCCTGAATCATGCATGAGATATTGAAGTCCTTTAAAGGGGAGATGAGGCAGATCCTTCTCCACGACTGTATTGTGCTGATCGTGAATTATGTCCTGTCACCCTTTATGAGAACATGCTTCTCACATTTCCAACACTGGGAGTCTATTCAAATGCCAGTCAGGCTTTTCTGTGTTTCAGATGTTTAACAATACACTCATTGTGCTGTCATTGTAACAGCAGAACAAGTTATTATTTGTCTTTACATGTTTGTGTATTTTTCAAGCCTTCTTAATGTGCCCAGATCTTTTCAATTGCTTTTAATCTTTATTTTTTATTCTTTATAGCCTCTTTGTCCATATGGGAAAATATTGATACATATTTCTCTGATCAAACTTAAAAACAAAATTATATTTATGGAAACATATTCACAGCAGGATCAGGCACAATTTAATCATTCATATTTATAGTCACAATAATGAGGCTGAATGAGGACAAGATAATGGGTCTGTAACATGTGAGTGTGTGTGTGTGGATATGTGTGAATGTGAGCATGTAAGGAAAACTAGACAGGATGAACTATGACTATAGTAGATATGGCCAGACTAACCTTTAAGCAAATATGTTTTTTTAAAAAAAACAACTGGAAATGACTCATCCTACACTGTATTTTAAAATCTCAACATCTCCATCAATAGGCATTATCTACTAGGACAAAATATTGTCAGAAAATGGATCATTCCAGGCGCTGGGCCGGGTCTCCAGAGAAGCGCTATGATCCCCCTCAACAAAAAGAAAATAAAAGCAGCCTGTACATTACCGGACAAAAGCAGACTCCGGCTGCATTTATTTAATTCATGGAAAACAACAGGGAAGCGACCTGACCCACTTTGAGTGACTTTGAACAAGGATGGGAATTACTCACCATTCATCCAAATCAAATTTTTGTTGACACTTAGCCTGAGAGCACTGAGAATGAATATTGGATTTTGGAGATTGTTGTATTTCACATTATCCAACCAGATGTCCTGCATTACATTTGATTGTGTTCATTTCATTCATGGCCAATTCTGAACATTTATTCGAAAAACACGCATTTCTGTCTACTTAAAATAGTGTTCTGCTCCTTGACCTGACACAATCTGTGGCACCAGTTTAGAAGTTTAGTTTACTGAAATATTGTTATTCTCAAAATCCCATTAAAGTATTGTAAAAATATTAAAAGTACTGTGAAAATAAAATAGGCCATCTTTTAACCAAGACACCTGGTATATTGTGACAGATTCTTCCCAGTGAAAAAAATACAGCCACACCTAATATGCTCATGTAAAATAAATATTAGCAAAGTGTCATGTAATACTAATAGTTTAATCATGTTCATAATCCATTATATTTTCCTTGCAGTGATTCATTTGAAGATTGTTAAAATAAGCACAACTTAATGTCTGTGACAAAGCGGTTAAGGCTTCACTTCTGGTTATATATTTCTAACTGTGTTCGAGCTCCACCTTCAATCTGTAGCATTACAAATGTTATTCCATGTTTGTTTATGTTTACCATTATGTTTGTTACAGTTACATCCAAACCGTCTAGTTTAATCACAATGCAGACAAGTACTGTTTGAGTTCCTGCTTTCATGCCCTTGCTGATGTCATCAGTGAGGTCACGGTTTCAACCAAGAGGGGGAAACTATTGTCAGCAAATACTAAAGACTGGAGGGGGAAGGATGTCTCTGCAGCTGTGTGTGTGTGTGTGTGTGTGTGTGTATGATGTGGAACTGACTTGTCCTCAGTCAAGCCACTGCAGTTTACTTGTTATGTTTCCTTTACACTCTAGTGACACACGTAGCCTACTTTAATTCCACTATGTGAGTGAAACTGTATTTTATTCATGGAAGTTCCTTAAGTCGGCATCCAAACACCTTCAAGGACCCTTTGACAAAGAATGCTGACGATGCACTTAACTGGACATTGTACATATATTTTCTGTATGTGCATTACCTTCTGATAATTGATTCAAATTACAACAGGAAACATAGATGCTTTCCAGTGCTAAAATTATAACATAATATATTTGTGTAATGAGGAAGCAATTAAAAATTAAAGTCAATGCGTCTCAGTTGTATAAAATGTTATATTTGCGTTTTCCTGCATTTTACCACATAAAATAACGTTGACAAATCATTTAACAGGTCTATAGATGTGACATTATTGTGTACATAGTGATCATTCCTGCTTAAGAGCAGGTAGAGACTTCGCGTGAGACTGGAGGTGACAGATATGGGCTAGGTGCAATGGAACTGTGTAACCCACACAGTTCCACTGACAACAGCCCCTCCAGGACTCCAGTCCCAAATGATCAGCGTCACGCAGGAGGGTGAAGTCCAAAGGGAGTTCAGCGTTAGTATAAAAATGAGTAAGTTTTGGGAACAATTGACAGACAAGATGAACATGAATTATTGAAGAGAGTTATTGAATAAATCTATCTACATTTCCCTGAGGACAAAAACATCAAGACCCAGATAGCGTTTCTCCAACGATTTAGTCACATTCTTAGCCAAACACACTGCAGCGCACATCTCTGTAAACATCTGTGAGTGTGATGTTGTCAAATATGCAAGATCGCAGTCCCAACAAAGCCGCTGAAGTTCTTGAACAAAGTGCAACATCAGAGGCCAAGGGAATCTCCTGAATGTTATGAAAATGAGTTTATAAAGAGAGATGTTGCATTTTTAATACTAATTTATATGAAACCATGTCCTGAAATCCCCTTATTGCAAGAGAGCAACAACAGATGAAAGAGAATATAGAAAACACTGCTGATTTAACCATTTGTTGGTTAAAACAACAACAACAACACACATTTCATTACCCATAGTAAAATAAGCTGGGATAATAATAAGAAAAATCAACTGTGAAGCTGAAAGAGTAACACACCACTCGAGGGAAGAAATACTAGCAAAGATGATTGATTTGATAAGAGGAGGTCAGTTTCCAAGATTTTTGTGAGGTCACACACACTGTAAGGTTTCCCACAGGGGTGAAGCTCTAAGCTGCTGTTAACATAAATAAAAAAAGGATTCATCTTCAGACATGATTGTATGATTTAAAATGCAGGTGAGAAGTTCACATTATGACCTAAAGTCATCACCACTTTTAGTCCTTGCCAGAGTTCAGCAGCAGCTCTCCTAAATAATTCTGGATGTTTGCAAATGTGAGTATAAGTAAGTGTAAAGTCAAAAGATCCTTTGGCCTTGTTCTTGTATGTAATATAAAATATCTTACACCAAGAGTGGTCTCTCCTTTGTACCTGATATGAAACACTCTGCTGTACTTTAGCCATACATGAGTTTATGCATTTATGCTAAAAAAAAAAATGTAAAGGTAATTGTCTTCTTACATACAGTAAGTGTAACATTTGGCATTCAAAACTGTTTTTAGGGCTACCCGTGCTGGCACAAATTGGGAAATAAAAGTTTAAATTAAGAATAAATCATATTTTTGATGTGCAATTTCTGGCTTCAGCTTCCCCCCCAAAACACAAGGATTGTTCTGAGGCGATGGGAATATGAAATTACCAAATTAATCATTTGCTCTGAATAGATCCAATTAGCTGCAGCAGATACTGAAAATGTATGTTTTATACAGCTGCATTACAGAAGACAAATCTCACTTCACACGAGTCGTGAAAATAGTGAATATTGTCATTATCAAGCAACTGTGCAACATTTTCAATGGTTTATAGTATAAACATGTACAGTGCATAGCTACAGTGATAATAAGGTGAATAACTTGAACAAATTGAACAACCTACATTAATTTAATATACAAACAAACAGAATTACTTCTGGTAAAGTACATCAATACCTTCCCAAGTAAATAAATGAACAGTCGGTTACTGTACATCTCTTCACATTTCTGACTGTATACAATCTATTGAAGGTAAAGTCAGTCAATTTTGACTCATTTCTCTCCCCTTAACCAAAAAGATGCCTGAACCAAAATGTTGTTCAGAGAGCGCTGCAATCCTTTGTCAAAATATTCACAGAAACAATGCAATTTCCTCTTCCAAATCGTAAACATTAGCCAGGTGCATGCATGATTGCCTTCATGACAGACCGTACGTTAAACTGCTAGAAAAAGAACTCAACTGAAACTCCATATGTGAGATCATCCAGACTAAATCAGTGCTGTTTTCTTATAAAAACATGAATAAAGTGTGCCCACATTCAAAAAAAAATATGTTTGGACACTGTGGTGACACTGCTGCTACAGCGCAACACTCCCAAAAATGCTGCTGTTTTATTGTTTAGAGTGTTTTGGACTGTAGACTCCTTGCACCAGGGGATAGCAATTACACTACAAGGTTGCCAAATGTAAGCATACGGCTCATTGTTCTTGCCTTTCCAGACAACACAAGGTGAGATGTCTCATTATAGCATACACACAACAAAGCACTATCAATGTTGGCCTACCATTAGGTTTGCAAGTAACTGTGTGACAGAGGCACCTCATCTTATCTGCAGCAGCAGAACAGCGTGGTTTCACACAGTAGCAGCACATGAATTAGTAAACTAAAGTTTACCCAAAATAACACCTGACAATAGTTTGTGCTCAGTGTGCATATAGGATCCAGCAGCCACAGCTTTAAGTGGACATTCTTTGTGTTTGTTAGCTGCTACCAAATGTCATATAACCTACTATTTATGTTTTCCTGCAGTTATGAAATTAGACTGACTCATTGACATGTTTTGGTTAGTTTAAGATGTACATTTTGTTCCACTGGGCGATGTGGCCAAACTTAATATCACTATAATTCATTTACCGTTGCGCAGATATTCAAATGCCTTAGAAAACAATTTGCTTAACAATGAGGACATGTGACTTGACTTGGACGTAAAACTTCACTCAACGTAAAACTTGAATGCCTGAAGACTCAACTTAACTCCAACTCAGGGAAAGAAGCGGAGGATTTAGGAAAAACTAGTTGCAATTTTGCCTTTTGAAGCTCAAATTGCCAGTTATGTCTTGAGTATCTACAACCTCATTTCAGACATTCCTGGTGAATAATAAATAGTACACATGCCTGGTTGAGTTCTGTAGGATGCATTGCAGTGGAAAGTGGTGTGATTTGGTGAAATACAGGCGACGTAGCAATGTGACGGCAGAATTAAGCTGAATATGGCAGAGTTTTGTATAATTACGATTGGCCTTTCAGGGCTTTGAATTTAAGTTGTTTGGTCCATCGTGGTGACACAAGGCTGCAGGCCCCTCGGTTGATCTTTTTAATTGTAATTACATCACCCAAGTTTAAGCCTCCTGTTACTTTCAAGCATTCAATAAATTTGCATCCTTCTGAAATGTAAAATTAAAAACAAGCCTTTGGGGTCATTATTTTAATTGTACACATTCAGTGCTGCTGTCATCATAGCGCTTCACCTTACACTGTAAATATGTTACTGTAAAAATTCTAAGGTTGTTTCAACAACCACTACCTTCAAGTTTTAACAACACCACTGTTGTATAATCTGTCAAATTTGTGTAGAGTTATAAAGTTACACATTGTGAGGATAGTGTACAAAAAAGAACTTCAAATCAAGTTCAGTCAACAAATGTTATAGCGAAGAGCTGCTAGTGAAACTGGACTCCTGTTATGCAATTTATTTTTACTATAAAAATCACTACGTTGTATTTAGGATCGTTGATGCTGGTCTTAAGGTGACCAACCAGAAATGAGTTGAAATCAAACCGGGACCAGTCATTTACAGACTGGCTGGAATTGTATTTTGAAGGCTCTCAATTAATTATTTGACACATACAGATATTTTGATTCACAGTTGCTCTGTTTCCCTAAAAAAAAAAAAAGAGTATGTGGTGCAACTTTGGCCATTTGACCCAAACTAGCAAGTCGCATTTCAAAGACTTGAGACGTGACTTGGTCTTGGTTCAAAATACTTAAAAATAGCTCTGCCAGTTTGCTTACAATCATTAATTTTGGGCAACAGAATCATACAATTTCACTCATTATACATTAATAAAGTGAATAACTACCCAGCTTTAACACATTCAAGATATTTAATAAAGCATATAATAGAGTCAATACTTTTTACATAAAAATTAGGTTAAATTGGTCCAAGACAGGAAGTATTTGCAGTAAAAACACGAAACTATGCACTTTATAATTGATCTTTAAATATAATAGCTAAAAGCCCCCTGCTGTGTGCAGATTGTTACACTACATCCACATTCTCCAACAGTGGAAAAATACATTCAGCCTTGCTGGCAAAAAGCCCATCTTAAGACCCCTGTGTGCGAGTTAATATGGAAACTCCCATTGATAATATCATGGATGCAAAGGGATGATGTGAAGCAAACAGAGCACCTTCAGAGAGAAGCTCTATTACTCAGCCTGGCAGAGCCCCAGCCACAGACAACCTCTCCAGTCTGCATGCCAAAGTTTTTTCTCGCCCCCATTGAAAATCAAGCTGACAGGCCAGAGTGTCCCAAAGTGAAAATGACTCACTCTACTGACTTCAACAACACAGTCAAACAGCCAGGAGAATTGAGGAGAACACAAACAAGACTTTCGCTTGGTCCAGAAAAAGGGGTTGATGAGGAATCAGCGAGGTGATAACACACTGTGTCGACATATGTGTGTAAAACCAGAAGTGACTCTTCACGGATACACAGTAGAGATAAAGTAGAGATTAAAAGATATACCCTCACATGATAATAAAAACTTCTTACCTCCTGAGTGGGGGGGTGGGCCGCACAGTAAGACCACTCCTTGACCTTCACGAACCCTCACTGGACTTCTTCTCTGTGTCTTGAAATTCTCCAAGTCTGTTTACCAAAACACAAAAGCAATAAAGCAAAATAATCATTTCATTCTTCACAAAAGCCATAAGCACACAGGACGCAAACACAACAAGCTTAGTTGTTTACAGAGATCAAAACAAATGCAAGTCATATCTGTGGTTGCTCAGTAATTTCATATCTAGTTAGAGCACAGCCACTGACCAGAGTTTTCACACAATACAATACCACGCATAACTTTTGCATATTTGTAATGAAACACTCATGGCATGGTTGCATAAATGCAGACATGGTGCTGTAAAGTCCTAAACACTTCTGACTGGAGCAGAAAGCAATTCCTCAAGTATAAGTCACGCATGAGTGAATTTAATTGGAACAGTGTATTGTTATCACTTTCCGTGTTTCATCCACTGCACACAGACCAGCAACAATTAAATGACTAAGACTGAAACATCATTTGTATGGAGACCGATTAATTGTTGACAACCTGCTGAGAGAAAGCAAATAGAGACAACAATCCTTGAACACTTTGCCGTTTCTTGCCTGCTGTGGCTCTTGGAGATATCGCAGGCGGCGCAGCCAAATATGCAGCTGCCATATAACGACATAATCAAGACTGAATTCAAAAACAGGGAGAAAGAAACTGACACCTCCTGTGTGCGAGCACAGCAGGATGAGCCCCTGCATAATAAATACAGTGTGTGATCTTTACAGATGTTGTGAGCAATAGAAAATTGCATCCAGCAGAACAGTATTCCATTTTGTTCCATAAATGGTTATTGAAAAGCCTCTGTTTGACTTCACAATTTAATTAGTGAATGATTAAGTTCTTTTCATATTTGGTGCAGACAGACAGATTGTGTGGATGCTTCAGTGGCCAAGTCTAAATCTATGTCTGAGCCATGGTTAAGAATCACATTAAGCCTCTCTGTGCATCAACACATTGAAGTGCCTTCTGGACCAGCGAGACATCTTTAGACTACATTAGAAGTCCTGTTTCATCTTATTTTATCAGCTTTATTTGAATATATTGAAACTTACTGGCAGATTAAATACAAGTAGAGCCATGATAGCGGCTCTATGAGGCTGTAATGCTCTCAAGACTAACATCAGCATGCTCACACACTCACCATGACAATAGTGATGTTTAGCAGGTACAATATTTACCTTGTTCATCATCTTGGTTTAGCATGTTAGCAAGCAAACATTTGCTAATTGGCACATTACGCAATGTATCTCTCAGGCTGAATGCCAGTTTTATAAATATCTGGTCATAAACCGGTGTTGGACAAATTGCAATTCTGATCATGTCACCAGATGAAAAGTAAATGGTTTGCCTACATTATTACAAGTAATCCTGAAGAGGACATGAACCCACTGTCTGTTCCAGAGGAAAATCCAATAGGCCTTTTTTTCCCAGCAGACATATTGACTTGTCAAAATGGGAAAAGCCTGTGTTATTAATGACATTAACAACGGCTCCATTTTAAGTGTTCCAGTAACCCACAACAGGATGACAGTGAGTCCCTAGGAGTAGTACCAGGACCCTGACACTGAAGCAGCTAAATGGAATTAATTTGATAACTTACAATGTGCTGTTACCACTGGGATGCTTGCAGAAATATTTCAGTTGCCTATGAACCAATGTGATGAACCAACAGAACGAGCGACATTTTCATCCTTAGAGCCACAAGTTTCACCACTTTTTCGTCCGCCTCAACATACTGTATTCTGTTAGTGAGCAGGAGAGCAGCAATCTAAAGACATTAAACTAAAGCTGCTCTGGCAGGGCCACTACCTGCTGAGTTGGCAGTGCATCCCAGCAGCTGCATTTCAGATTTTAAATGGTTTGATGTTACAAATTGTTTGGTTTGAGTTAATATTCTGCACACTGTTAAAGATAAGAAATAATATCCTATCTACACCAGGGTGTGCGTGGTTTTATGCTTGCTGCAGAAAACATTTGGCCCACTTTAAGACAGCCAACCATCTTGAGTGTGTTTTCCTTCAGCAGAAAAGAAGTCTGGTGAGTACCTCCCTGTAGTTTTAATATATTCAAAGCTCATCATTAGCATGGCTTTAGGAGTGTGCTCCTCATTTATGGTTTTACATCAGTTGGATGAGTGTATTGACGAGGACGGATCTTTTAAATATAGTTTTCTTGTACACAGGACAGTATTTTTTCTGGTGACAGTATATTTGGAAAGCTTTTGTCTACCTCGTAGAATTAGAAATGAGCAGGCAAACCCCCTCTAGACATTTCCTCAATACTGCATACGTAAGGTTTTGATAAAAAAATAAAATAAAATAAAATTATACTAAATGAGAAGAATAATGAATATCTGAAATTTCTTTTGAAATGTATCTTTGTTCTCAATCAAGGCAAATGATTTGATGGGATTTCCAGTTTTTATATTGTAAGAATTATACTAATCATACCATTTAAGTGACTTAATATACGGTATATTCAATAAGGTATATCGCATTAATCGATATAAAATGAAAATAACTTCTTTGTAAAACTCTTACATTTCTATATTTTAATTTAATTAATTTATATCAGTTTACAAAGCTGCAGGTGAAGATTTTCTCAACTCTGACAAAAGAACAACTCCTGACTACTTTCACACTCTGAATAAACAGCACATTCGACACATGTAACTAACTTCCTATCCACTCTTTCCCACTACGTGAGACATCACTCCAAAACAAGTGTGTGTGTGCGGATGCTGTAAGTGTTTGAAAAAAGGTATACAGAGTAAAATATCTTACCATATCCTCGCTGTCGTTAGAGACCAGGAACAACATACAGGATCAGATTGAACTCATTTCTAGGTTCACACGAGAACATATCAGAGTTGCTCAACTCATTCCGAGAGTGGAGCTCTCCTGATCAATATTCCTTTAGTGTATAGTGGGGCGTAAATGAGCTAGACACACTAAAAGCCAACAATGCCTGACAACCCAAGCTGTTCGGCATGGCGTGGATCATCTTATCAAGCCTATCACAGTTCTGCACCTCCATGGGCTTCATGGCAGGGTTCAGGTTATTTTGAGTGCTTCCAGATCCATGAAATTGGATGGTGAATTTGCATTTTTGGGCTAGCTCCTCCAATGTGACCCATTGTAATGAACGAAAGGCGATTGTATAGAAAAAAATTGAAGCTATTCCGTTCGACTGTGGGCTTGAGGACAAATTTGTGATATGGTTACATTTGCCACCTAACAGCTAACCAATGAAAAAAAAGAAAAGGCATAAAGGGTTTTTCAAAACTTTCCAGAAGTGCTTTGTATGAAGTTCTCTGACTGTGGTGTCATTTCCCTTCAATAATCCATCTTTTAAAAAAAAAAAAGAAAAAAAGGCTATGTTTTGTAGGTCTGATGTAAACTGACCCCTTGAGGTGGGTTTGGATTGAATGTTATTAAAAAAAAGTATGAACCCTCAGGTTTCATCCTCCAAATCAGAGAACTTGTTTAATATTAAATTTGACAGAAAATAGTAAATATTGTCGGATAAATGTCGGATGGTTTCTCCATCAATACCTTCCATCTCACCTGATGTGAACGAGGCTAATGTAATAACAAAATCGTAATCATTTTACGATGAAGCAGAGACATTAACACGCTGATTGATCAGGATGAAATGCCAGGCAGGGTTTATCAAATCCTATTAAATAACAAAATGATTGAGTGTAATATAAGAGCATGAGGTTACTAAGTGTTTTGTGAAAATGATTTTGGAGCGCTGCGTCATATGTACTTGAAAAGTACTATATAAATATAATGCTGCTACCAATAATAACAAATATTAAAAGAAAAGTATTATTATTATAGCTATATTAGTATAACTGGAGAGAGAACGTGTAATACCCAACATGTATGTGTTTAATGTGGATGTGAAAAGTTGATTTTTCTAAAGTGAAGCCTGATGAATTAAGATGACATCAAGATGAGAATTTGTATCTTGTGTTGCTATTTCTGAAAGCCCTTATCTACTTTCCAGAGCTGTCATTTTCAGCTTGTCATATTTTATGCAATAATTATTAACTTATAGAGTGGTAAATAATTATTCTTTAGAGCTGTGTAAACCAAAGTACTTTCTAAATACTAAAAACCTAAAGATGCTGCTGATAATAAAGTGAAAGTCACCAAAAAGCTACAATCAACAAGTTGCCATATGTTGTAACGATGAAGGTAAACATATAAACAAATAGCTGCAGTGAGCATTACTGTGAAAATCCTTTATCCTCTTCTCATCTTCGTCTGCATCTCGCCTTCTCTTCCCTCCCATCTCAGAGAAGCATCGTGCACTGAAGCCCTAACAGTGAGTGACACATGACATTCGAGGAATGATAAACATCAAACACCTAATTCTTACCGAGCGCTACGGCTGGTGTCTCTTGACAATTACTACACTATTATGAGGTGCTGCATTCAGAAAATGCCCATTGACTTTCTCCCCGAAAGATGAACCGTGACCCAGATTGAGCGCCAAGCATCAGAGTGCCGATGAAAGACGCTTTTCTCCCTTCCTCAAAACAGGTTTGATTTTCACCCGAGTCAAAAGCAATGAATAAAGAACTGATAGAAGCAAGCAAAAAAAAAAAAAAAAAAAAAACATATAGACATCTTACAAAGTAAATACACAGATAAGGCAGAAAGGTTAGGCAATACAAATCTTGTTATGTGCAATTACAGGAATGAATGTGATCAGAAATCATGGGCACCAAGATACAGAGGAGTCACATCCTGCATTGCTATCATGATTACAGCTATTTCACCCTTCATTAAACACTGTGGTACAATAGTGGCTCCATAAGCAGCACAGGATCTGGGCTGCGGCTTCTTCGGGACAAGCATTCAATGGCTCTATTGCAGGCCTTGCAATCTGTTATATAATGTGGCATCTTGCATCAGTGAAAATCCTTTCATTTACACACACAAAAAAAAACTCCTTAGGGATTAGGAAACTCAATCCGGCTCGATAACCAACTAGATTATTCCTTTCAGCACTCCCAGCAGGCGAGTTGAACCTTTTAAACATGTAACTGTATTGTCAACAAGAGCACGAACCTTTATACTTTTAGAGGTTTAAGCACATAGCAGATGGTAGCGGAGACGGTTATATCATCCATTTTATGGTGGATTAAAAATGCAGGCCGTTTTAACTCTTATACATGCAGTCCACATCCGTGCAATACAAATTTGATGATATGGGACATCATTAGATGGTGCAAATTCAAGACTCTGATCTTGGTCACCACCAGCAAGGACTTCCATGAACAGATGAGCAATTATAGATCACATCGTTAAAGAAGATACAATCATGTTTTTAATATTGAGGACGCTGTAATCTCTTTGTTTCGAGCAGTAGAGCCTAAAAGCATTGGTTTTAGGCTACCAGAGTTGATAAGATTACCGGCTGGACGTTATTGTAGATCCTTGTGTTCTCTTCATGAATGGCTTTTACCTTGGTCTTTGTCTCACAGAGTTATTACGGAACCAAGAGCATGCGAGCCCCTTGGTGTTTGAAAAAGCATATTGAGCTACTCCGAGTCAGGGTCTGTTACAAATGACATGATCCTGACTTTCATAACAGACTGCTCTTCCATGAATTATTCCCTTGACCTGGGACCCGCTCAATCACACAGCACACTTAATTAAGTTAAACCAAGAGCAATAAATAAGATGTATGACACATCAGCACTGATGCTTGTTCTCATCCCTTGACAAAAGCAGCAGGTCTCCGGTCAGGCCCGGCCGACAGATGAGACCAATCACAATGACATGCAGTTCAGGTCAGGACTCACAAATTGATAGGAAATGTGAATATGATCAACAGCCCACTGGCAACTCAGGACACAGATTTGCTCTATATGCTGAAGATTGAATGCTGCTTTGTGACAAAAGAGCACCAAATACTGGTGAGATGGATATCTGTGGCACTCTCCCGCCAAGGATCATCGCTGCAGCTGCTATGGCAGAAAAACAGACATCAGACTTCAATCTAGCTGCACCATCTGTTCGCAGATATCAGGGCTGTCATTTGATATGGGCTGCCCATCAAGAGTGGAGGCCTCAAGTTCACCTTGCCATCAGAGATGCCTTAGACTCTGGTCTTATAAAACGTGATGGATGAAGGCTGTAAAGCATCAACTATATGGGATCTGCCAAGGACCACCACGCAATCACGCAGTCTTCATCATAGGGCTGTGAGAAGTTCAGAACCGCCGAGCACAGTAAACACCAGTGCTGGAGCTTTAATCAGGGCTAAAGGATAAAAACACAACACGACAGAAACATGGCCAGTTAATTTGTGTTTTCTCATTAATAACTTTCACAGTATCAGCCCACTGCAAGAGTCTCTTGTCGCTGGCTGTTGTTTGTTAAAGAAGATCAGGTCAGACAACAAACAATTTCCAGAGAATCCTACTGGGTCATTATACATGCAGTGAACCACAATGTCTGAGATTCAATGAAACTTTTACTTTCTAAGGCAAACAAAGACGCAACTGACCTCAAAACAAATGATGTTGAATCGAGGTGAACTTCACTTAATCGAAGGGGTATAATAAATGTGAAAATAACAAATTGTTCAATTTAAGTGGCTTCTGACAAATAAAAATGGAATCATACTGAAACAACACAGCTTTCTTAGGAGAGTACTCCACTGAGTTTTATGTGCATTCCTATAACACTTTTATTCTCACAATTATGTTACATAATTATGTTGCTGATTCTGCTGTGATGCAGCAGAATCAGCGATAAGATCTTCTTCATTCCATATGTTCTTGTTCATTGTGAGAACATGGCACCTACATTATCCACAGTGAGACTTGACAGCCGACCGTCTGATCAAGGATGCAGCTCTGTTATTCTGGTGGTGGCCGGCAAAGCCTTGAGCCGTTCGTCTCAAGTACAGATAAGAGGCGGACCACAGAGGTCGAACTCAACTCCCACAGAGGTTTTCTATTGTCCAACTTGTAATCTCCAGATCCAACAATTGGCGGCTCAGTGACATCCACCGCTGAGCATAGAGGTCCCTGAACTCTACTTTCTTTGATATCAAGTTTATAAAATGCATTTAAAGAATGAAAAATTACATTACACACTACCGTACAACATTTTTTAGTTTTCATGCAGTTTAGAGGGGGACAGCGTAACCCAGGCTACTTTCTGTAGCTATAGTTTATACATATCCCATAAACGTCTCACATGCATGCTATAGACCAGGGGTCTCCAACCAGTAGATCATGATGTACCCGGTAGATCTCAGAGCTTTCAGGGGAAAAATGTTTGGAGACTCCTACCCTAAATGCTTCACAAGCAGGCTATAGGTAGATACTGGCTTGGTGTCAGCACACGGAGAAGTCTCTAGTCCCAGAAGTTACTGTAGCGCATGGAGCTCAGACAGGTATGTGGCCAAAGATTTGTTTGAAAAGAGTAAAATGAAATGTTCTAATGTATGATCCAAAGTGAAAATTGAATGACCTCTACCTGGGCAAGCCATTAAAGTAGAACCTATGTATTGGACACTGTATTGGCTCACTGACACTAAAGCAATGTACTTCTGCGTAACCGTAATAAAAGTTATGATTTTCAACTAAAACTGAATTAGAATAGATGTAGCCTAGGTATCAAAATCTGATCCCAAATAACATTGTATGTTTTAATACTACAGTTTATATCTTTTGAAACAATTTGGTCTATGTTATAACGGCATCGAAAATCTGTACCCTGCTCTTGTGACATCAATTTCACGACAGACTTGCCCGAACTCCCTCTGGATCCATTTGTGTCTCCATGACCTGTATACAGACGTTGATGTGTCCACTTTAAATATAGAATGAACTTACATGCGATGTGGAGACTGGCCTCTCTGCTGACGATGGTGCCAAAAGAGTTTGATGCCAGGCACTGATAGATGCCAACATCTTCCTCTTTATTCAGATGGCTGATGTGTAAGTTTCCTCCCATGAGAGAGTAACGTGACCCTGGTCTGGGCTGGATGAAAGAGTCATTTAGTCTCCACCTGTGAATGCAAGAACACGACACACAACATATAAGCTCTTCTAGTTTTTAAGAATAGTTTCAATGTCTTATATTTTGTCTTTCCTATGTGCAGATTGTCTGATGATAAACTGTATTAAACAGACTGATGTTGATGCAATCCACAGTCACATGGCATGCAGTCACATTCAGAAACTACAGAGTACTCTGAGCGATTGGCAAACAGCTCTTATTCTGGATAATACAGACATCAAGAGAAATCCCACTAACGGATGTGTGCTGCAGCAAAAGCTGAGTGATGAATACAACTGAAATGAGAGACAATCAGCAGCAACAGTTATTTCAAACAACTGCTCATTTCTATTCAAGTCCCACTCACAAATTAAATGCTCCGCATTCATCTGACATTTGCTTTTTTCTTTGCAGTGTGTTTGTCCATTAACCACAACTCCATACGAGAGGCCCTTTCACTAACAAAAACCTAAACCTTCCCCTCCAATCATTGTGTTTATCACACAGGAGGGTCCGGGACTGCTCAGACAAAATGGCACAAAGCACAAGATAATGGTGCTTTTTGATTAAACCTCTTGTTTTGAGTAATATGGGAGTGTGTGTGTGTGTGTGTGTGTGTGTGTGTGTGTGTGTGTGTGTGTGTGTGTGTGTGTGTGTGAACTGCCAGCAATCAACTTCTAACTACTAGGTCGCTACGACTTGATTTTCTTGTTCACTTTGCATAATTAAGGTTTATGAACCCCAAAAAAGCTGCTGGGTTGATGATGCAGCACATGACCATGACCTCCTAAATGATTTTGAAGACTACAAGGTTCAGTTTCTATTAACTGTGTACGGTAAAACTTTTACGACAACAGACACACAGGATTAAACTCCTCCGCTTTGTTTTGCAGGAAGTTTCCTAAATGTTTTCAGAGACATTTAATCATTTCAATAGGTTCTTGAAGTTATTTGCATTATACTCGGGCAAAGTTGGCATACAGACGGCACTGTCATTCTCTCGAGGGATGGAAATTGAGAAAAAGTAAGAGTAAACACCGTGTATGAAGAAAAGAGACACTGCAAAACGTGACTGTTGAGAAATAGCTGTTCATCGATGAAATAAGGCAGAATTAGGTTGAATATTTTCTCCTCAGTCTTGATTAGATTCTCACAGTCCTTGACAAAAGCGAAGCTTGAGGTTTCTATTCCTGACTTTCTTTTCTCCTTTTTCAGCAAGAAGGATTTAGACAAAGAGAGTGGGAGGCAGGGTTGAAGAAAGGAGGGGATGGGGGAGCACTGGCAGCAGAGCGGTACTCAACAGCAGATCGGCTGATTAGATTGATTTAGTGATTTAATGTTGCAGCTGGAACTGGTCCAAGAGCTCCAGATGAGACAAATCAAGGGGCCTCAGTGACAACTTGGAGTAGGGGCTCCATGTGGCATCGTCGGGTAGTCCGAGACAAATTAATTTGTCCTTGGTGCCCCTGAAATAGACCTGGCTAGATTTTCAGCAGTCACAAGCAACCCGGCATGGTGCTCTGCTGGTGAACCTCACAAGGACCCAATAGCCTTTATAAATCCATAGGTGGCACAAATAACCTTTTTTAAAAAAAAAAAAAAAGCAATTGTAATAGCAGCACTATGATGTATGATGACTAAACTCGAAACACAGCAACATGTCCTTCTATATATCTGGCCCTTCATTAAAAGAGATAAAAGTATGATATTGCAACAGCTTGTCATCAATCTGAAAATCACTTCCTAATGTGGTATATCAACTGCCACAGTTGGTGGCACTTACTGTAATTAAAGAGCTAATTAAAACAAAATTTGATTTCATATGGAGCCGGGCGCGCTCTCAGAAGGGCAGAACAATTTGCAGATTTGAACTCATGAACCGGTTTTCATTTAAAAACTATCCAGACGTTGAAAAAGTGACCGATGGCTCATTAAATATCCCAGTCGATCCGAGAGATAAGATCTTGTACATTCATTTCAATTTGAGTCCATTAGGCATAACATCACGGATCTTCAGGCTACATTAACAGCCCCGTATGCTGATGTTATGAGGGATCGTTTCGAACTATTACACATTAAATGCTTGGTTTTGCAATTTGTATTCAATTACACTGACAGTGAATACAACTGCTACGTAGTCCTATTTGATAGATTATAAATTAATCGCTTATACGCTCGCCACACTTTAAAGCAAATCATTGTTTGCCATTTATTCTAATTTGTCAACATTTAGGTGGCGGAGGAACCTGGTATCACTCGAACACAGTTGCTGGCGGACGACTCAACCACACAGGTCCGACATACTGAACAGCAGCAACTGTTCCTCTGCCCCTCAGTCCTGTATCATGTTTATCATGGTGATAACATCCCAATCTGATGCCCCGGGGCAACATCTGTAGCAGAGGAGCCTAAAGCAGAGATATGGAAAGACAACTTCTGGTATGTGAAATACACTCCACTGGTGTTTTTCTTCATCACTCAGTCTCAGTCATGGTAACAGATACCGTAGTTTCAGTGTGCGAGTCTCGTGGGTCACTTGATCTTTTCTCTGGTCAGGGATATTGATGACAGGAAGCTCTCAAAGTGAATTCGATGGATCAATGTCCAGCCGACAATGCAAATATACAATACACCACCAACAGAGGCCAATTAATTCATAATTCTCAAATTAACCATGACTGACAGTAAATCTAAGCGCCGCGGGCAGTAAGCAGCAGCGAGCCATAAGGTCAGCAAATCCCCAGTTTTCCCCGGGCAATAAATCCACTCTCACTTGGTTGTTAGTACAAATGTTGCTCTTGAAAGCGCTGGGGTGTAACCTGAAGGTTTGGTGCAACAAAACGGAAGTGTATGCATAAAGGCATGTCCGCAGGTGTTACCTGTAGAAGGGTGGCGGGTGTCCCTGGGCCTCACAGCTGAACACCACCTCTCTGCGATTCTCTCCAGGCTGAATGGGAAACACCACACTGCCGGGTTGTTTGGTGAACAGGGGCCTCAGCAGGACTCCGCTTCCTGAGTGCAGAAGCAACAAAACTACATCAGCTTTGATGTCCTGGTGAGCCTGAACACAACATTTAAAACATGTTCTGCTGGCAAGCAGATATTCAAGGCTTACAGAGGAAGAAAGAGAGGTACAAAAAGGTGCCGCACAGGAGAAGCGTGAATGACTATATATTCCGGTTTGGCATGGATCCGTCGGCCACGTGAGAAGAGCCCATGAGCATTTTTCATATTAGTCATAAACTTTCTAGATCCCCGTGGTTCTGCATAATCAGCTGATAACCTTCATAAAACTTTAATGCAAGTATCTGAATGGACAGGCTTGTCTAAGGCACACCACGCTGCCACCACATTTCAGCTAGATTTCATTAAAACCCTTCAAACTTATCACAGGCTTCCCGGGGGATGTCAACAAATAAAACAAATCTGAAATAAAATGTCACAACAAATTCTGAGAGTAATATGGTGTCAATTTAAATCTGCCTCTCACTTGAACCATCAAATTGTTGCCTTTTATGATTCGAACAAAGAAAAAAGCTGAATTCCCACAGTCCGGAGAGGGGGAATACTTGAGAGGGATGGTTTTTCTGTGTTTAGGTCTGAGGAGGTGGATGGCAAATTGCTTTCAGTTATAAAATTAAATCAATTAAATAATACCTTGTAATGCAATCGTGGCATGACACATCACAAGTGCTGCTTGCAAATCACTTTGAATCACACTTCCTTCTTGCATTCATGGACTGTGTGTAGGCTGACTATTATAATTATTCATCATGTATTGTTTGGCATGGAAGAAATAAGTATATAAAGCACAGCACATAAATTGTATGATAGGAGTTATATTATAGTGTTGTTGATTAATTGTCTTTAAACAAAAAAACAGAACAAAAGCCAGAAAAGACAAACAACAAGGAGAGCAGCATGTCTAATGTGACATTTGTTTCCTGGGTAATCACAAAGGTACAACGGTGAATGCATGTTGTGCAGGCACGGCCTGAGTGACCCATGGGGTATCAACACTTCATTAGAATAAACATTTCACTCGGAGATCGGAGGGGAATTCATTTGGATTTGTTCGAATTTCATTTGCATTTCTGTTATATACAGAAGTAAGACTATTCCGCAGGTTGGGTAACTAATTTGTATGAGAGGCAGGTATCATTTTCAAGTCTCTGGAGTCCGCAGCGAACAGATTTATCCTCAAGACTCAAAATAACTCTCTGAAAGGGTGGAGATGTTTGACAAGGGACCTTGTACACTGATTGTTGCTCTCCACAAGGATAAACCTCAAAGAAAGTTACACAGAATAAAAGGCCGCCTAATTATAATCTTTGTTGCATGAAGCGTGTCCGTTGAAGCAGCAGTAAGATGATTGATTACCAGAAGACACCTCGTGTACAGTACGTATTCAAACAAATCCTCATACTTGTACACAAACCTGGAAGCATGATGAAAACCCGTGGCAAACATGACATGAATTAGTGTGCCTTATTAAATTGATAAATGTGGGATTTTAGTGAAGTCAACATTTATACACATACATAGTTCTTATCATTCCTCCCACCTAACTAAAAACCAAAACTTTAAAATAAATCCATTCATATATACATGCCTAAGGTTTGCATCCTACTACTATACACACTGCGTGTGCAATGCACCATTTAAGTGAAACACTCATTGAATTAACAGCTTATGTTTAACATAATTTTAATGAATACAATTGTGAATAAATACATAATTTTATCAGTAATCTAATATTGAACTTCTTTACTCTTTCAGGTTGTGAAATATAACAGGCTCTTATATTAATAACTTATAATAAGTGTGGAGAAAATGGAGTAAATGTTTTTAATTTATTTGTGTAATATCCCGATTAAAAAGGTGGCAACTTCTGAGTGATTAATTGTGAGTGATTAATGGTGCTAAGTTTACTCACTTGTGGTGCCTTGTTCTCACACTAGCAAGTCCTCAAATTCGACCCACAGGAGTTTTTCCTGGTTAGGTTTAGGCAAAAAACCCAACTTGGTTAAGGAAAAATAATGGTTTGGGTTAAAATATTACCTTTAACCAATATGTGCACTAAAGTGTACTGTTTCCTTAAAGTTATGCAATCCTTGTTGTCACATCAACAGCAAATGCGGATTTTTAAAAAACTGTCAAGACTCGTGGCTGGAAACAGGAAGCAAACGAGGGTTTCCTGCAGTCAAATAAGATGAACCATCCACCCAACCTGCCTCCTCCTAACAAGGAAAAACACAATATTAAGACGTCAGCTGCACTGACTCACCTCTCCAGGACGCCAAACTGACGTTATTTGTACATCCATGAGAGGTTGAGTAACATGACTGTAGGTCGTAATAAGCTGCTTGCACAAAACATCGACAGTTTTTGGAGGAGGACAGTCTCAAGTTTAAATCAGAAACAACTGCTCAACAACTGCAAGCAAACACAGCGAACCACGTCTGTCAGAATGTTTCTGCCAAACCGCCATGTACTACGCTCTTAATCAATCCCCAAGTGGACTGCAGTGCATAAACCCAACTCAATATTCAACTAATGGGAAATTAATCCACGTCGATATTTGGTTGCAGCACATACTCTCGGTTATGACAGAGCTAACCTGATCTTTGCCAGCACCATGGCAACTGTTATTATAAGGGTGAATAAGAGTCTGAATAATGAGAAGGGATTGAGCTGCGAGGGCTGAGCCTGGGGGCTCAGTTCATACTGATGCAAACTCTCTGAAACTCTTTCATTGCCCTAAAGGGAATGAAAGTAACATGCGGTAGGGAATGAAGAATAATGTTCAGGCTCGCTTTCTGGTAATCAAACATTGAGGTGCAACACATTACACCGCTGCCCCTTAGTGCGAAATCCACAGGCCCGACACATTGACAATTTTCATTCTTTCCCAGGAATATTTTATCCCGGTGGCAAACTTGGTGCCTCAGAAAGAAAACGGATGCATACTGGAAATATATGCAGACCATAGTTTAAAAATGTAAATCAACTCTGGTACTCTAACTGACAGATTGATACCAATTTTAAGATATGAGAAGGAGTCAAGACATCATGCTTGAACCAGAGTGTCAGAATCTGATGGCGGGTCCAACTCTGAGCAACACAAAAAGCAGAAAGATAAGTGATGAAAGTTCTGTCAGAGAAGTGCACTGATCCAGAATCCTAACAGGAAGTTGACTGCACAATGCCGTGGGACACAGATGGAGGTCATTATGAAAGGGTGTTTAAATTTTTTTTTTTTTTTTTTTTAAATTTAAAAAATGCCTGCATGTACTCATATCTGTCACCCGCTGCCAGACGGTGATGTGTGCATGTTTTCTAAGGATCCTCAGACAACACAGGATTCAGCATCGAAGTGCAATTGGAAGGCAGAGGGAGCTGTTTTAGAGGCTGAAATAAAAACTAATCTCAAATTCAATACTAGCTGACAGCAAATGAATTCCTCCAGCTTACCTCAGCATGAATAAACAGGCACATGGGGAGTCGGCTGTGGGGGAGGTATCGGTCGTTTGTGAGGCCCCAAATCCATTCGTTTCAGCTCAGGGTTTTATGCATCAAATAAAAAAAGCCAATCTTGCTTTTTAAAGCATCTTCCCCCTGTGTCCAGGCCGATAAGGTGCACCTTTAAGGTCTCTCATTCAGGGGCAACAAATGTTACCCCAGAGCAGGTGGAAGGTTTAGGATGTTTCGAGCACGGCTTCATCACATCTCGTCTAAATGTCTGAAATATCTGTGTTTTTCAAGGCCCTTGAAAAACTGAAACAGGGAATTGTAAATTTTAAAACCATTAATTATTTAAGCATTTCGCCAGAAAAATGAAAAGTCAAGGAAGATTGCCACATTCTGGTGATTCCAGTGGTGCAGATGTAGAAAGAAACACATAAAAAGAAAAGGCCCAAGAGTCAAACGTGAAAAAAATGTACCATACTTCATTGCCGAGGCTGAGCTGTACCTTGCTGTACCGCACTGTGCTACGGATCCATTAATTAAGTTCATTACATTCTCGGTTACACCGACTGTAAGCAGAGGAATGTGATACATTCCCAACCAATTTCCAACCATGTCACACCATTCTCTAGCTAGAACAAGCCAGTGCATCTGAAATGCAATAACACCCCTTTACATCAATGCTATGTTCACTGGGGAAACACGAAATTGATTAGGTCCAACTCCATGTGTGGGAATAGCAAATTAAAGCTAGTTTTTGTTGTTTTTGTTCTCTATATTGAATGTCTACATAAAGCCCAGAACATATTGCTTCTGAGAATTTAATTGTAGTAATATCCCTACCTTTCCCTCCTCAACATTGGTGAGAAGGTTATTTGTCACTCAGCAGATGCCATGGTGTACACAGTAATGATGACATTTATCAGTTTTAAACTGTACCATTATGTTTGGAACCATAGATGCCTGATTTGACCATTAGTAGGTTTATTTGTTGTGTACAACATGGTGTGGATTCCTTTTCTTTTTCTACACTTCTTATAAAATGTGAAACGAAGCCAAAATATTGTATTTATTTTGTTTACCGGGACTGCACAACCTCTAATTAAATTACTGTATGTGATTTAATAAGGAATGGAAAAATATGGCCGGAAATACAGTAAATGACAGAAAATATTTGTTCTTCCTTTCTGATAATTATATATCTGGCGGTAAGCGTTAAGAGCATCATTACTGTCGTGTCTTTGTGACCAAGTGAGATAATAAAGATAAATAATGTTTCATTAATATGGAGTAATGTTGACAGACTGGTAGCTTCAGCATCAAGAGGCACGCAAACTGAAATATGACTGCAATGCAATCACAGCAGGTCTCCAGGCGGTTGTACGCTTCCTGTCACTAATATATCTGTTTAAATGAATTATAACGAATCTATAATTAGCACTGTGCTGTGAAAAATAATGCAAATGGGATATTTTCCATTCCTGAATGAAGAAATAAAATACAGCCATGCTATGAGTGGATGAATCCCGGGGGAGCAGTCCACATCTTCACATATACAACACTTCAAAGATGCAATAAAACCCTTGCTTAAGGATTCCTAAAAGGCTTCACCATGTTTTGATGAATCAATGAGATGAGTCAATATTTGAAACTCCACTCATCTCTGGGATGCATACATGCAGAGCAAAGCCAAAGCACTTCTTTCACTTTGAGATTATGATGCTGGTCAAGTAAGCAGCTCCTCATTTTCCTGAACATCCCTTGGAAACAAACCTGCTTTAAACGAACAGAGGTGCAGGTAGCATGACCTTTTTAAGAATAGGGCGGGGTGATGGACAACATCAAATGTCACAATATGGTTGACCAAATAGCTGGATATCGATACTGCAATGATATTGTAGGGATGGCTATTGGTGCTTTCACAAAACATAGTGATATTTTTGATAAATAATCATTAGTAATGTGGATATAGTGACTAAGTGGATAAAGCAGCACTTCATAACCAGGAAAAGACAACAATTATTCCATATCACAATATTATGATACCCAAAATCTAAGACTATATGTATCTCATATTACATATCATGATACAATTAAATATTGATATATCAAATCAATTCTTCTTAGGGCGACCAGAGGCTGTGTCATATTAAAGGATAGGTTGAAACTACAGACCCTAATGGACATTAAAACAGTTAGTAGCTGCTGTAATCATTCCTCCTGTTCATACTGGCTGACTCTGAATGCTATTTCAGAGTAAGTGGGTGGAGACAAAATGTACAAAATGTGTCACTGTGCTGTGACAATGCATGCCAAAGTTTTACTTCATCTGACCACATTTACCATCAGCACTGCATGAACATCCAAATAAAAAGTGGTGAATTGTTCCTTTAAGTCTGACAGGCTTCCAGGAGTTCAACCAGAAACTCTACAAAACAGTCACACAAGTGTTATTTTTACTTTCTTTCACTGCGAGTTAGGCTGCCAGGCCACTTCAGCTGAGCACGATGAAAACTCATTACATCTTTGCATGAGTACTTACTTCTGATTGGCCAGTAAACACAGACCGAGGAGAGTGATTTCTTAAGCCAAAACATCTAATCATATCACTCTCAACAAATCTTGGGTATTTTGCTGATTTTTCCTCAAACAAACATCAATACCTTGTGCCAAAAAGGCATTACGTCTCTGAAACTGTCGACACCCACTTAAGTCAGCCCGAAAGATTGTCCCAATGTTAACTGAGAGTCATTCTGAGAGAACAAAATACGGGATTGCTGGTTCGAGCCTTTAACAGCAATCTTAATGAATGTGTTTACGTTCCTGTTTCCAGAGCTGCTAAATTGTAGCCCTTCAAAGCCAACTACAGATGTTTCCATGATTCCAACGCTGCCAATTATTTTCAGGCAAATGCTTGTAATTTCTTTGAGCTCGGAGTAAAGTGTTTTGAAATCAATATTTTGCATCAAATGATTTTGATTTTTGGTGAGTGGTTCTATAATAAGTGGGAATATGTACCATAAATGCCACAACAGTTCACATCTCTTCCTACTTGATCCTTTTCTTTTCCCTGACTGACCAGATCGCTGTGTATTACCTCTGATATATTTGAAAGTTTTAGAATACCGTAGTGTGTGCTAATTAAATAGAAATTCAATCTTCTCTCTGCAGCCTTCACATATAATGAGCTACTTCATAACAAAAGTGGACCTCAGAGAGGAAAGGGGAAAGAGGTGGTTAACTCCGGATGAACTCGCTCGGGGACTGACTTCCCTATGTGCTCTCCCACACAGCCGATCCCTACTATTTAAAAAAAACAACAAAAAAACATTTCAGAGTCTGGATAAATAACCTGCAACCATCTCACACCCTCACGCTGTGCTTTCTCAATCCTGTAATGCAGGTCTGCATACTAAAATGCTGATGTCTTTCGTAGAACACAGAGCCTTTAGAGGTCTACAGCTATATTGCGCCATACTTGTCTCGTAAGCGAAGCATAATGTAACCCCATACTGAATATTAATGCTCAGTTACTCGGTGTTTCCAACTGTGAGCGTGAGCCCGAGGAGTGAGGCAAGGGCAGTGCAACACAATGCTTTTCAGAAACGATTTGCCCTCTGCTCCTTTGTTAAGCACTAAATTGCGTTGAATAGATAACTGAATGTGGTTTCTGCTGCTCACGATTGCAGGAGTAAATTCTGTGGCTGGCACAGACTGCCTTGGACTTGAATTGTCTCCTTATGGCGTTTTGTCTGTGATCAGAACTGTCAGGTTTGTGGATGGATTCCCATCAATGGCGAAGACACTCACTCATCTGTGTATTTAGGAGAACACTTAAGTAGGACATAATATGTGATCCAGAATTGTGGTGTAGATCCTAATCCCACAATGAGTCACAGTTCCCTGCGGAAAGCCTCATTAGACATCCACCGATGTGTATTGGATTTAGTGATAAGTGGTGCTAATTGCCATGTATGCAAATTTAGGTGTCGACTTCTTGTGCTTTTGAAAAAAAATGAATAAATAAAAAACAGTCGCGCATGCAAAAAAATACAAAATAATACACTGACAGTCACAAGCACACACTCAAACACTAATTATTTTAGGTCCCAGCTGTGAGGAGGTGCTGCTAATTTTGAGCGAGACAACATAAAAGATTACTCATTCCTCAAGATACTGTACTCATGCAACGAAGCCCTTGTTCATTTTGTTCTCAGCATTAGACTGTGACGTTCTGAAGAGAGCTAGCATCTGACCCTGAGCATTTTGTGAGGGAGGAAATTTGGGTCTCTCATTAAGGGAAAGATCAATGACAAGATTTCTGCACTACTACTGGTCCCGTCTCAATTAGGGCAACAATTAAGGTGCTCTTTAAAATGAATGACTGCGCGTTCAGCTGCTTCGATGGGGGCTGTCTTTCAAAGATGGCTCATGCCTTTCCAACAGGATCCACTGCCTGGAATATAAATGTTTGTGAACAACTGAAGGGATGTTGATTTGCTGCCTTAAGCTGCCAATGAAAAGACAATTACGCAAACCTCTCCTACCATTTGTAAATTTGGTTGCAAGCTTTGGTTGCTCTTTGCCTTAAAACCTTTTTTTTTTTTTCCCCCACTCGACTTTTAAGTGCCATCTGCTCTGCTCACCAAGGTGCCATCACAAAAAAAAAAAAAAAAAAAATATATATATATATATATATATATATATATATATATATAAATAATAAGCCATAGACATCATGCAACAACATTCAAAAGGTGCACATTTAGGAGGCTTACCTGACAGATGCTCCACCAATGACAGCAGCAGTATAAGTTTCCATAGCAACTCCATTTTAATGGTCTAAGGTCAATACAAGCTCACATCCAATCACAGGTGTGTAGAATCCTGGCTTTGTCCTTTCCAGCACTTTCACTGTTCTTCTGTGAAATGAAAAGAAAAGCAGGGAGAACGCCATTAAACATTCAGAACCGCTGGCCACTGGTCTCATCAGCTGGACATATTTCACAAGGGCAGTGACTGTCCAATGGTTGCGAGGCGACGACATATTAAAACACCAGAGGACGGTAAAAGAAATGTCAATAACATCCTGAAAACCTAAAAATCTTTGCTAACAGCATTTAATCTTTATAAACAGGTCCGCAGTGACATTTAATAGCAGATCTACTCCGTGAGCCCTTCCACCGCTGTAGGAGTTTGCTTAAGTGTGCTTAACATTACATAATAGGGATCATGTCTGCAAGAGAAACATAAAGGGATTGCTTGCTTGTACTCAAACCTGCTGAGACAAAACAAAAAGCAAGCTGGTTGTCAGACACATCCCTAGCATGTAATAAAGCACTGTCCTGGCTCCTTGAATTCGTCTGAGCTGCAGGGATTATGTATTTCTGACATAAAGAGCTGGCTGTACACGGCGCAAAACCATTTTCGGTCCCCCCCCTCGAGAGTCTCACGATTGATTTTCTCAAGGTCTAAACGGTAATTTATCTCGACTTCGACTCCAATGAAATCCCCCCAAAATAAAAAAAAAAGTTGCGAGATGATAATGAGACTTACTCCTCCTGTCACTAATAAACAGTGACGCAATTATTTGTCTAAATACGTACTGACGCCCACGACACGTTGATAGCTATGATCCTTTCTGATAAAGCAGCGGATAAATGTTTGCACATAGGGAGGCTGGTTATGGAGCGAGAAAGGATGAAGGGAGGAAATTAGCAATTGTCTTTGTTCAAACTGGCTCTGCCTGGTACATTTAACTGACTGATGGTGCAGCCCGCTCTCACTACACACACTGAAATAAACTGGAGGAAAAAATGAATAGGAATATACAGTATAGTCTATCAAGAGGCCACAAATAATGCAGAGACAACTGAAAGATTACATATTCATACTTTCTCAGTAATCTGCACGCCTCCTATCTTTGCACCAGTGAAAGGCACGACGGAGCATACTGATGCTTATGTGAATAAATCAGCTGCGTCCCTGACACGTTTGCCTACACTACTCTTCCTTCTGCGTGTACTAAACCATTAAAGACAACACTTTCCCCCCATAAATCTCATTATGGAGATTGGGTTTAGAGTGTCATTTTAGTTCCAATTTATCTTGCAGTTATTAGGATGCAAATGTCATGATTAAATGTTGTCTTTTAATAATAAAACAGAGAGACTTCAAATCCCTTCTTGTGCTCCTGGATATTTTTGGAATGCTCCTCCTTTGAGGGAATAATTCTGACGGATGCGCCGAATAAATTACTCCACACAATGTCTTTAAGAGGGGAAACAAAATAAGAGCCTCAAATTTCCGCAAAAACTATATTTACGATTGCACACTTTTGCCATGTTATGTCAAGGTTTGGATGACATCTGAGCATTGTATACTAAATTTGACAAATTCTAACGTTGTAAAGTAAATAGTCGCATCACCTCAGGCTGCAGACGGAACCGTCGTTGCAATTTGATGCTCACACTTGTGACAAATGCTTCGTATTTTCAAAATCTGTTCAACTAATTGTTTTGTCAGCCATGTAAATGTTTTACGGTCTGGTCATCTAGAATGAATTAGTCCTGCTTTGACAGCAACACAAGTTGAATTACTACGAGGATGTGTGAACTACTGACACACCCCGTTCATAAAAGCCGGTATCTATTGGCCTCGAACGGCAATCTCTTGATCTCCATTACTCTGCGAGCCCTGAGACGCGAGACATCCGACAACAGGGTTAGTGGGGGGATAAAAGAGAGCCTTTTGATCCAAAGAAACTCAGCACTAAGATGATGTCTGGGGGAGTCGGGGAGTGTCCACACCAATATTTGACTCCCTATTCAATACAAATGACCTAAAGTGGTAGTGACCAAGCCAACGACTTACTTTCATCACAAATTGATTCTCTCATTTGTTTGCTGTATGAGATGAAAGTTAATGATAGGCAAGGCTTTCAAACTTTGCCTTTCAAGTTTCAGCCTCTTTCATGTGTTTGAAAAAAGCCAGTGTCTGAAAATTGGAATATGATCAAGGCCGCAATGACAGTCGTGGCCTAAACATTTCCTGACCCAATTTGCACGAACCCAACCGCATTCGAAGGTAACACAACCACAACGGATTTAGCCGCTCGTTTCACAAATGCAGATGGCATAAATGGAGAATAAAAAGACTGAATTCATATATGAATATGTTTTCTTTCTTCTTGGGCGATGACTTAACCTGTGCTGACATTTTTGATGGAGAAGCTGCGTTATCCATGTCGAGAGCCTCGTCTTCCCGTGTCTGATACTAACATTTCAGCTCAAACACCGGCACAAACTTGTTGGTTTCTGGAGGAATCATAAATAGTATCTACCAAATTCAAATATTTTGACATTGTTCACTACAAGTATGCCAACCATCTGATGACCGATGTTGAGAGTTAAAAATATTTAATTAGAAGGAAGTCACGGCGATAAGAGCAGCGCTGCAGAATGTCAGGTCCAGCTCCGAGATGTCGTCTTCAGTGAGAATATCAAAATCGTTGTGATAATGAATTAGTTATTTATCAAAAAGCGCAAATGCCAGACATTTGATTCTGTCTTAAGGCATCACCTTAGGTAACCTGCACCTTGGGAAACTGTGATGTGTATTGTACCGTGCACTGTATGTCAGAGATGCATCATTCCCCGGCTGCAGCTTTGATTTCATTTTCAATAATCTGTGGATGTTTTTTCAGTAACTTGATTCATTGCTTTTTCTATAAAACATCAGAAAAAAAGTGAGAAATGTCAATTACAATTTCTCGTGACTAAAGGCGATGTCATGCAATGTCTGGTTTTCCCCAACCAACAGTCAAAACCTTCAAAATATTACATTCAATTAATTTGTCAACCAACTTATCAAATATATCAAAATCAAAAGCTTCTCAGACTTCAGCTGGTCGCAGGGAATCATTGCCGTGGTTTGGGCCAACGGAGAGTCTGGATGTAAAACTGAACGTTTCATTTTGTTTGACTTTTGAGGAAACGCAGCTGCGTTCAGGGAGTTTTCATATTTACGGAGACCAAACATCCCTCCAAATTTCGGTGTTGTCAAAGTGACACCTCTTGTCCTCTTGTTCTGTGACAGCAGCAGCTGGAGTTGATAAACCACAGATTGTAGTTCAGTGAGCCACAGAAGCCGACAGTGATGGCAGCTTATTCGACCCTCTCCGCTACAGCCCATCTTTCAACCGCCATCAATGTTTCAGGGCTCAAACATGTATTAATAGAAGGGTACTCCGGTGCTTTTGGTTGAAGAGTCCAGATGAAGATAAAAATCCACACTAAAACACAGGAGTACCCCCACCCCCTCACACACACACACACACCAACCCTACCCCACCCCACCCCACGCCCACCCACCCCCTGAGCTCTGAATCATGAATGAGGCCAGACTCTCACTCTGCAGGAGCGAGACCAGGAAAAAAAAAAATGGCATACAATGCTGAATCTTTAATCTCCGGAGCTGTGACTTCTCTTGATCTGCAGACACCAGCTCGATCAGTGTTTTCCTGCACGTGTGGCTCATCGCACAGCTCTGAGTGCCTCCAGTCATTTAAAATTCATTTTCTCGCGATGCTCCAGTTGAGACTAGTAGTACTAGGAAACGTGAAATTCCTCCCCATCCCTGCACACTTTGAGACGCCGCACACACGAATCAGAGATTTACCAAGCAACTCCGCGGATGTGTGGCAGCGATAATGACGCCGTCATCATGTGATATGTATTTTACAGTTACAGTTTCTTCAACATTAAATATTCAATCGTTAAGCCATACCTACTGTATAAAGCTGTAAGATAAAGATAGCAGTTATTTTTGTCTTCTTTTATTCATTTTTGTGAGGGATATTTATACAATGACCAAAACTACACTGCCGTTTTTGAAGGTTTGCAAATATTTTTCCTGTCCATCATTAAACTGACGTAGTTGTTATGTTGAGTAAGTGCCGTATCAGTTTTTGTAGGCTTCTGTTAAGACTGATATCACTCAAGTTCATTTCATGAACATATGGTTTTGGCCATGCTTTTTGATATTTGCTAGTTTTGCTATAACTGTTCGTATCGCTTCATCAAGCTCCATCACTGCCATTTTTTTTAAACTTCAACGGCATTGCACAGCCTTTCAGAGAGGCTGAGCAAACTTTCATGTAATTAGAGTGTACATAGTACACAGAAAAGACTGAGGCACTGAGTAATGGCCAGGCGGAGCCAGGCTAGCCTCCTGTAAAGTTTTAAAGTCTGACTGTACTTTCAAAGCTATTTTCAAGGTGCTCACTCCTTGTTCTGGCTGTAAACACTGAACCCGAGAGCAATTTCCAAGTTGCAGCAACGTTGAAAGTATCAACCAAATCTTAACTTGACTGTGGCAACTCTTCAAGAATTTATGTGCCTAAAATCAATGGGCTGAAAACTTTTCTTGAGCTGAAGATTTTATGCGTGCCAACCCCTCCCCTCCCCTCCTTGCCCCCACCCCACCCCCTTTCCTCACAAATGGCACACCGCGGGAGTGAAGGAAGTGCCAACGGATTCCCCAGCCAAGCTCCTACCTCAAATAGTGGCACAAGACAAAGAGACTAATAGTGTTTTGATCTAAGCACACAAGCCGCAGGCATGACATAACACATGCCAGCTTCCTCATTTCTCCAGACCGCACCAGGGGCGCTCCACCAAAGCGCTCAATCCAATCTCCCCTGTGACAAGAGCCACCGAGTCTGTTGAAAGGGTGTTCCTGCTTGCATGCATGCTCCTCGCACAACTTTTAACATAATGAGGCAAGATATAGAAATTATTTAAACACCATTACAGAGCTATGCATCAAAATTCAGTCAGGAAGTTCCTGGAAAGCTTTTATACATGAGCCTCGTGGAATATATGGTTGAACCTCAAGCAATGCACTCACTGTAAATACACTAAAAGAAAGTCTCGTCTGGAAGTGAATTGGCAAGTGGTTATGACTTATTTTATTGGAAACCACCCGGGTGTCGAGTGGCCAAGATATTCATCTCTCTGATTAGGCCCCGGCAATAAACAATAGTGTCAGTGTATCTTTTATACCATCTTGTTTTAATACCTTAATGTCTTCTGTTAAGCACTTCGCATTGCCTTGTTGGTGAAAGGAGCTCGACAAACAAAGCTGCCTTGTCTTGTCTTACAGCTGATGCTAGCTCCAGCTAACGGTTTTCAGGCACAAGTTGACAATTCTACTGCACCTGCCTTTACTCAAGTGCTAATTAGGCATCCCATTAGGATTTAAGAGCCTTCCAATTAATAGTTACTTAAATAAGCGGATTTAGGTCTTGGTGAAACACTTTGCTTGAACTCTGCCGTTATCATGGGAGGTCATTTTAAGCCCATGACAGAGAAAAAGACAAGCTGTTATTACTGTAAGGCATGAAAGATCCTCTTGGACAGACAACCTTAAGTGTCTGTAAGCGCCGCGGCTTTAAGCATCTATACAAACTGGAAGCATAAAAAAAGGACGGCACAGTGTGGTAAAAACAGAGCAACTGTGACACTATTCTAAACTACACAGTATATAGAGGGTCCACTATTGACGCTGTGTTGTTTTGGCAGATGCTACATAAGATGTTAATGTATTTCCTTGTAAAGATGAGCAGGGATGTATATCTATTGAACTACAACTTGATAAGGCTAAATTCAGTTTTAAAAAAAGTGAAAGAAATCGTATATCCTATGTGTTTATTCACTTTTTTTCCCCCTTTCCTAAGCTGACCCTGCAGACATCCTACCAGCGTCTGTCACCACCACTTTCTAAAACGGAGAGAGCTTGTAAACAACAACAACACCTTTTACTCACATTTTCCGCACGTCGACACACTCAATACATGTTTCGAATCATTATATGATGTGCAACTTCAGCACAGCTGCAGACAGGGCCATCAGCTGTACAACAAACACACAGGAAAGTGTTTGCTGAACGTGCCTTCGTCAGGGCTCAACATGTAGCGAGACGAGTGAGCGTCCATTTCTCAGGTCACTCACACGTAGTCCACTTCAATTATTGCATATTTAACTATTCCGTGCTATCTTACTGAGCGGCGCCTGGTGCTAGTAGGAAATAGAAAAACAACACGCAGTGGTAGTACTACTGTGGTGTTTCAGTGCAGTGGGAATGATCAACATTGTCAGCTTGAAACATTTTAAAGCAATAGGTGAGCATGTTGTCCATATGAATTCGTTTTTATTGTACAGGCAACTGTACTTGCATAAAAGATTAGGATTATAGCGCTGCAGGTAAAATGTTAATAGCCTGCAGTATTTCTTTGTATGTGAACGTAAAAAGAAGGATGAACGGCAGAGACAAGACTGAAACCATGTGGATCATCCTCCTCCCAACGCTCGCGTGTCAAAATGGCAAAAAAAAAAAAGAAGATTGATTGATTGATCTAATTGTATCTATCAGAATACACATTCATTTTCCCTGCGTCAACCTTCCTCAGTCTATGCGCACATTCTCCTCTCCTCTCGCTCCACTCAGTGGGGTACTATGAACTTCATGTTCATCCTCCTCCTCCTCTTTCTATGCCAGTGACATCATCAGAAACGTGTCCAGCCATAAGCACACTTCCCCAAGGAGTTGTGTAGTAGCTCCACTATTCCAACCACTTGAATGCAAAAAGGTAAGGAGAGTAACTGCACTCCAGTGCAGAGTTCAGCTGAGGGAGTTAAACGTTAGATCTGGGCAATAACAGTCATGTGCCCAGGGAACATGCAGCTGGCTCAATGTCAACATGAAACAAAAGACAACACTGAGAGACCCATGTAAATAGAGGGGAGGAAATGGCACAACATATAAATATTAGGTCAGAAGTAGAGTCATAGGAAAGCCACTTTGTATTAACTTGATAGCAGCATCACACTGTGCAGGGTAGCTCCCTGTCAAGCATATGGACACTTGATCTTACGAAAATAACTATTTCCAGCAGAGTCTCACTTAGACCGTCCGAACCAATGGAGCTCGGAGCAATCAAAGAAGGGGAGCAATGATGAGACTGGACTGAATCCAATCCCCTGTTGATCACTGACTACAATGAGTCCTGCCAGGGATTTTAAACGAGCGAGAATTGATAGGTGGATTTGTGCTCCTCTCGCAGAATAGCTGCGTGGTACAAGGGATGGTCACGGCAATTAGAGAATGTTATGATCTCTAATACGAAATCGTGCAACTCAGCTGTGAACTGGAAAACCCTTTTAGTTTTTCTAACCGACACATGGCCGTGAAGGCATGGGCACAAATATACGCCTTGACGTGTGCAATTACACGCTACACATGTAACGTGTGGGTGCTGCAATTACAAATAGAGCTGCAATGTTTTGTCAGCTAATCGATTAGTTGATAGACAACAGATTTAATCCCCCATTTTGATAATTATTTAATCTTTTTTTTTTTTTTTTTTTTAAGTAAAAAAAAAAGGGGTAAAATCCTCTTATTCCAGCTTGATGAATGTAAATATTTCTGGTTCCTTTCGTCCTCATAATAAACTGAGTATCTTTTAAATGTGGGCTGTTGGCTCAGACAAAACAAGACATTTTAGGCTGTTACTTAGGCTTTGAGAAACACTAGTTGACATTTTTCACCATTTTATGACATATCAAAGACAGAAAAAAATAGGATTAATCACACAACATATTTCACAAATTAATAAATTAATATTTAGTTGCAGCCCTAATCCAAAAATATGCATACTGTTTAAAGAAAGAAAGAAACAGATCACGACAGGTGGTCTGTCGATATCTTCAGTGTATCACTGCAAGGTTTTACTCTACTTTACGGGCTAATTCAATTTCAGAAGTGGAAGTTGACTAAGGATAACAGCCCTATGAAACACACACGGAAAATAAGCAATAACGGTTGATCAATATCCAATATTAAAGTTTACACAGAATGCAGAGTAGAGCATGTAAGAGTTTACCTGAGTACATCTCCTGCGGTGTTCGCTGATGTCTATTCCTTCTCGTGTATCCATGTTACAACCTCGCGTCTCCTCACTCCTTCAAGCCCGGCAGCTCCCAGCAGCATCGAGTCGGCGGCGACGACAGTGAAGTTGGTCTTTTTTTTTTTTTTTTTTCAAAGTGCGGACGTCGCTCTCGTAGAAATGGCCCGGGAACTCTCCTCTCGCCTTGAGGCGGGCTGCCCTTAAACGCTGGCGTTCACTCTTTCCATCGCACTTGCCGGGTCCTCCCTCCGCTCTCCGCGCGCAAGTCCGCGACCCATTCGCATGGGTTACCCCGGCAGCCCTGCTCGCACCGGCCCGGAGACAGGCGCGTATATACACAAGCCGAGCCCGAAAAGCGGTGGCTTCTAACGGGGACTTCCGCGGCGCAGAGCACGTCTTCTCGTTTCACTGTGTGAATGAATCTCATTCATTAGCAGGGGAAGAAAGTGTTGGCGGTCTGGATGGAGTCGGTCTTCGATCCGAGAGCGAAGCTCGTCCACGGGATGAGGTCTGGAACTGCCTGCGCGCGCGGCAGCAGTGGCACATGGGACATCGCGCATACAGGATACAGGAGGGTGTGTTTCGTTCCCGGTATTATCCCCAAAATGACACGAGAGCTCCTCTTAATTTAAAAATGATATGAATTTCCCCCCGTTTCTTCATTTATGGAGCCTATGTCTTTCTTTGGTTGATATTGAATTAGAAACATAAATGTCCCACTTTTCTTTGTTTGAATAAGACGGAAGTAATGTCACAAAAATGTACTTAAAAGTATCAAAATTCTTAATTATGCAAAGTAGACTGCATAATTTGATACATGACAGATGATGCATTAAAGAATAAGCAGCATTTTGATGTCGTTGGTCAAGTTTCAGCAAATTCTTAATCCGAAAATGTAGGCCTATCATATTTTGTATAATTATCACATATTTTGGATGTAAAATCTCAAAAGGCCTCCAAGGCCATAATCCACAAATATGTTCACTCGTGTTGCATAAACACAGATTAAGCAAATTTCATTAATAATGGCTCAATTCCATCAATGACAGCTATGACAGTGAGCCAGCATCCACCAGGACTTTTGAAGTAGCTCTCGCTCATCTAAATGAAATACAGTCATTTTAAATTTTATGAATTACATGTGTTTCCCTTGCTATCGCAAGCCAACATTTCCGTTGTGCCAAATGGTCTAAGGCTGTGTTCTATGCTTGAAGCGTGACAGTGCACAGCCAGCATGAAGAATAGGCCACCAGGACCTTGACACCTGCTAATTGTAATGCAGCCATCGTTAATGTTATTAATTGCACCTGTGCTTGTGCTGGTATGACAGAGGTCTTTATCAGCCAGACTAAGGGAAAACACCTGCGCGTGATTTGCAATTAGTACCGGTAACTGTAGCAACCCACTAAATGGAGTTCAGAGTACAATATGAAGACGGAGGTGTAGAAAGTGCACTGCCGATTATTGCTGCGTTCAAATGGAACTCTCGAGCTCGTGGTTACAACATGGGAGGTCGTGTGCAGCTTGGCATTCAAGTGTTTCTGGGCAACGGCAATGTGGACACATTCCATGAAGTTGTAGAAAATGATCAGCTCCGACGTTGTGAATACTCTTCTCGGGTATTCGGTAAATACAACCCCATTTGAACACAGCATAAGTGCCATACTTGATTCAATCTTGCCTTACAGTCTTTGGACACTAATGTAACCCCACATGGACTAGTTAAATAATGTAAAACAAACACTTGATGGAAGAGAGCTAAAACTGTGATGTACCCAGTCACTGATAAAAAAAAAAAAAAAAGTAGCAGCCGGTAGCCTTTTCAGTGGGCTAATATCAGCCCATTGCACTGGCTGCATACTGACTGTTCACAACAGTGGTGGAAAGTACATTCAGTCAAGCACTCAAACAGTTTTGAGGTTCATTCACTACTATGATTGCATTTCTAATTTTACGCTTAGTCATATAATAGATAAATGACAGTAAACCTCATAGAAAAGACCGTTCTTCTTCATGACTATATTTTTGCATGCTGTTATTGATACACATATTTTCTTCTTTTTTTGTATATATTGTTGCTATTTATTTCACAATCATGCATGTATTTAGGGCCCGAGCACCGACGGTGCGAAAGCCCTATTGTTATTCAAGCGATTATTATTATTCTCTGTAAACAACTGCATTTTTGGCAGCATTATCATACTCAAAAACTCATGAAATACGGATATATTTACCTACATGCACGAAATTTGGTGGACATGTGTATCGCACCTAGACGTACAAAAAAGTTACAATACACCATTACGTCAACTCAACAGGAAGTCCATCATTTTGAATTTAGTAGCCATTTTTGGCAATTCACACATGTACTTTAACGAACTCCTACAATTTTTTTCAGACTGACTTGAAATGTATTCTGTGCACTCTTAACATGTTTGGAATTAAAAGTTATCAAAAGGATTTGTTTTTGTCGATCGGTGTGCCCATGGTGTGGCGGCTTCAGAGCTGGAAACAACCTCATGAAGACACGGGTTTGAGCCCCGCTCAAGGTAATCCACACAGTTCACGGAAGGCAAGTCCCTGTAAGGGTAAGCCACATGGTTTCGGGTTTGTGTTGTAAATGCAGTCATACTAATGCCAAACCAAAGGTCAACAAAAATACAAAACAAAATCCTAATATAAAAGTCAATAATAAAAAAGGGTGTGTCTTCTTAGATTTGTGTCCAAACTACCATAAACTTTATCCCCCAAAACCCCATTAATACATTTTAATGCTATATTTAATTTGCTTTTATAATATGGACAACATAGTATGACTTTTCTTTTCATATTTGACAAGACTATTTTTTTCATATTTCCAGAAGACATGCTGTAGTATGACACAGTGGTGCAGTGGTTAGAGCAGTTGCTTCACAGTGAGAATTAACTGCGTTCGATTCCCACTTGTCAGTTCAGAAAAAGGTCATACTCCAAAGGTGATAAAAAATTTATACTTTCAGTCGTCCAAAATATTCCAAACAAGACATACTATAGCATGTTGTACAAAAAGTGACCCAAAATGAATTTTTGTATACAGTATAGCCAGGGCGATGCAGCTAAGTTTAATGTTTCGCCGTAACACAGGAAGTTGAAAAAAAAATTAAAACTGCAAGCGGGAATATGCGGACCCTCGGGGAGCCGGCAGCCCCGACCCGCTGGATCCCCGACGTGCAGCGTGCGAAGGCTCGCATTATCACTGCTTGCAGTTTTAATTTGACATGTATCCTATACTGCCTCTATGCTTGGTAAATTTCTGTGCTAGCAGCAGTAACATGACCTAATTTTCCTTCCCAGATCAATTAATCATCCCTGATTTGGATGCTCATACTTCCCCACTCATTTAAGGAAAACAAAAACAAACGAAATCCCTGTGATGGACTGGCAATCTGCCAAGGTCGTACCCCTGCCTTCACCCAAAGTCAGCTGGGACAGGCTCCAGCTCTCTCTCTCTCTCTCTCTCTCTGTCTCTCTCCCCCCCCTTCTCCCCCCGTGACCCTGTATAGGCTAAAACAGGTATAGATAATCGATGGGTGGAAAACCAAACAAGAAACGGAGTTGTGTCAAGGCTAACAAATCTTTGTCAGTTAATCATGCACAGTGATTTTCATCATTACTTGTAGTATACAACACAGATTGCCAGCTCATAAAGTTTAAACAGTCAGACGTTGTTTTATGCACGAGTCCCATGGCTCATAATCCACTCATAATGTTGAGTGGGATTTAAGAGAATCTAGCTCTGTTAGAGCCAATGGTAGAGTGATAATTACAGAAGAAATTAATGAATTCCCAACTAAGCCTTGGAAAGGAAAAAAGGAAAAAAGAATATTTGGATTAAGCTGCTGAATGAACATTTAGTATTCCTTAGTCACCCATGCACACAGCTAATAATGGCACATCAAAGCTCCAAGGAATCCTTAATATTATAGCCACCTTAAACACAAATATCTGCAACTAGACTTGAATATTTCATGAATTCTTTAATGCCCCAGACTGGAGGGAAATTTCCTTATCGTTTTACTGCGATAATTTCTTCCAAAGAAAAGCTAACTGAATTTTACCTCATGCAGTTTTACTCATTTCCCTCTGCTCTCGAACGGGCGAGATACTGCATGCAACCATCCCCATGTGACAATGAACTTTCTGTTGCTGTTCGGAAGATGTCATTTAAATACATGAATTACGTCTGCCCCGAGGCCGTTAAATGGGATGCTGAAATGAGCAACTTGTCAACACTGCCAGGAGCCAGAAAGACAAGCCTTTTCACGGCCATCTCGCTGAGAGCAAGAAAAGGCAGATTATTCTCTGCAGAAGTTTCACATCACCACACACTTTTCTAGGTACATACAAAATAAGGATCTTAAAGCACATATGTCGTTAATCACAAACACTTTCACTGACTTGTGTGTAACATACTGTTATAGGTACGGGTATAGGTACGATTGTTGAATGCAAAAGTTTTTGGCACCTATGTTATTTTGCACATGCCACATTTTTAGGCTGAAAGGATATGAAAAGTAACAGTGCATTCATCATTTGAATAATGTTTGAGGAAAGGCTCTATAACTCACCGGTTTGCTGCAGTATTTACTTTTTTTCCACTTTAAAAATCAACGAAATCTGTAATTTGACCAACCTTTCAGGTAAACTTGTATCATTTCTTATCTTTTCAACCCCTCTCTCAATGTTCAGTTTGATGAAATGAACAAACAGTCTACTTATTTATTGCTTATTTGTCAATAGGTAGTGTCTTGTGGAGACTAATTTGGAGGCAGAAACTCAGCATTAGGCTAAAAAACAAGGTTCTGAATGCCCATTTTGTGAAATGCTACTGCTTTTCAATAAAATTAGCAAAAAAGAACAACAATAACAGCATACATCAGTTTTGAGAAAATAATCGTATAATATAATATGATAACAAAATATTATAATAAAATAATTGTAGCTTTCTTGATGTTTCCATTATCTCTACAGTCTGTTTTTGTGAGACTTTCTTTGGTGGGAAGTGATTGAGGTGAAAGCAGATTGACCTGTGCTGTCTGTTAGAACAAAGCTTCAGGGACAGATGGTAGCCTTGGTGTGCATTGACTGACTTAGGGCATTCATTCTTGCCCTTGTCTCTGCATGATGTCATTCAGTCTGAATCAAATGAAGGAGAGTCAGCATCTCAGTCAGCTGCTCAATAATGCAGACAACACACTGGAGTTTATTCTTAGGACAGAAGGATATGAAGCTAAACCTGAGACATACAGTATGTCTGTTGTGGAGATACTCTTTTACTGACAAAACTGGTCCAGCAATGGTTGTGTGAACATCCGACTTGATCTGTATATGTTGTCATGCTCATTTATTGCAGCTGATGACAGCAGAGCCTTTAAGAGCCTAATAAGCTACACAACCTGCTATATTGTCATGCATGGAGTAACACAATGATAGTCCACATCCTTGGTTTAGGCTTCACTTGATTTAAGCTGTTCTATTCTGTGTGATTGAGATTCCCTGTTGCCCACCAGTAAACTGAATAGATATTGATCGATTGCTGTTCTCCCAAGAGAATAATAAAAGAGAAATAAGTAATAATTCCAAAACTAATTGCACTAAAACACATTTTCTGTCATGTTTTATGGCAAAATAAAACTTGTCCCTACGGATGAGTGTAGGAGTGATATGTTTACATTGCAACGTTTATTATAAAAGTGAGGCAGGTGTGTCTGAAGGGTTTAAAATTAAGGTCTAGGTCACGATGTTTCATTTCGGTGAGGGAAAAGCTGTCGCTATCTTATAATTTCTAAAGCCAAGAAATTACCTCTTAGATGAGAAGATTGTCTACTTTTCATTGTTTTGGAGACCTGTAAATTGAGCTAAATTGGTTCTAGACTTTTGACTGAACCCATGCTGCGGATGATTGAACAACATAAACAAATTACAGGCATGTTCTTGAGCTCTAAAAGCTGATGATAGGTCCACCAAAAGAAAATTTATCAACAATGAATATTCAGTAGTCGTTTGTTGCAGAAGAAGAATGCTCATCTCTACAGTTAGTTAATATCAAAGTGAAACAGTATGATGTACACATCAAGGCTTTTCAAACTTATTTTTCATGGCTTTTATTCTGAAGCTCATAAGACAACTATTGCTCATATAGTGAAGAAGCTGGATGGACAAGATGAGAAATACAATCACTGATGTACAATGAATGTTGGAGAGGAAAAAACATACATGCCTGTACATCTGTGCTCATAGCCTGCAATTTGACAGGTAGCTGCCTTCAGTCTGTCAGTAAATCCAATAACCTCCCACTCATCGGGGGAGCAATGTATCGCTGCAACAAGTTCCTGTGAAGCACGTCCATGGTTATACTGTTGAAAGCTCAGGTGAAGTCCCCAAATAGGATTCTGGCAGAGAAACAAGGAGCAACGACTGCAGTCATGTGTTGACTGTATATATTCCACAAGGCACAGCAGGCGTGGGAGAGTTTGAAAGCACAGATGTAAGTTTCATTCTGACAAAGGTGAATGCCGGCTGTCTGCAAATCACAGAGGTTTAGAAAGAGTCTCCTTCACCTGTGCAAAGCCATAGAAATAAACACATTTAATTTCAAATTAATAATCTAAGAGCATAAGGCTCCAATTAAAAATAAAAACATAGATTCTGCCACCATTAAATATATTCTGGAAGAAACCCAATTTCTGTCTGGCTTCCAGTTTTTTTTTTCAAAGCGGAAGTCATAATGAGGATGAGTGGGGTCACAGGATTTTCACTTTGATGTTACACAATACTTTTTTTTTCAGTATGCTTAGAGTTGCTTAAAGGGGAATGGAATTGCCCTTTAAGCAACAACAAAAACTATAAAAACAAACACATCAAAGTCTGTTTACAGGTTTTGAGGAAGAAAGAATAATTCTTTAGGCTGCACTGATTTTTGACCCCTTTTTTCAAACTGTCAAATTGTCAGTCCATTAATGTTATAGAAGTGTCTTAAAGTGACTATAATTAAATATGCTGATAGTGACCATTTGCAGATACATTCATTATGAACATGAAACAGGATTGCAGTGCATATTCAATATACTGCAAATGCTCCTTCATTCAGCCTAACTGGGGCAGTAGTTCATTTCCTATAAGTCACGTTTGCAAGTTTGTTGTACTGGTTATGAAAATTATTTTCAGGAGACAGGCTTATAAATATGGATCGGCTGCTACTGCAGAATTTCTCGGTTGGTGAGAATCTTAATGTACCTTCAACTCAACTCTTCTTTTCTAATCAGTCCTCTTAGTTTGAAATGATTTAAGGGCTTTACTATTGACTTGTGACTTCTGGTTCCATGGGCTAAATTGTCTGTGTGGGAGATATCTCACAGAAAATCAAAAGTCTTTCTCTCTTATCGCCAACCTTCTCTTGCTGCACACTAATGACTGTCTTGCCAAAGCATTTAACCTTGAGTCAATATGTCTTCTCAATTTGAGAAGCTGAGTTCTTGAACCATGAAAAGAGGTTAACAACCCAGACCACTTCAGGATTAACCAATTCTTGCCATTACATATGTCATAAAATCGTTGGCTGGAATCACAACTTTGCATTTTCATTGTGTTTTTTCTTTCGTTAATGGTTACTTTCACAATTGTTTCCTTATTTAAAAAAAAAAAAAAACACCTGACTGTCCTGCAATGACACATGAGCAAAATTCATTTATAAACTCAACCTGAGCCAAAGAGTTTGTGTTTCCAGTTCTGCAAAGTTTATTCATAAAAGTTCCTTGCTGTCTCAACGCAAACAGGGAGCAATGTAATAATCACTAAATGTCACACAATCAAAGCAAAACCTGAGTGCAGAAATTTTCTCTGAATTTTGATATGTATGAGTGTTTGTAATATTTGCTTGAACATGTCGAACTTCTCAAAGAAAATCTGAAAGAGTTACATGAAATTATTCAATGCCCTTGAGTATTTCATCACTATGGTAGTTAAGAAAATAAATATTCCAGATTTGTGACAGATATCACTTCAAAGAACAAACTGACAGTGACAAAGTGACAACAACAAAAAGCTTGTGTGCGGTAGAGTTGTGCAAATGCGTGCGTAAAAGTGTATTCACATGTGTGCTACTCTGTATATTTGTGTGGCTCTGCCAAGCTCCTGGAGCAAAGACCACCCACTTGTTGGAACATTTGTGTAGGAGAGACATGATTAATATGTTCACATGTTGAGGCTGAACTTAATGAGCTGAGGTGAATATAAATAAATAAAAAATAAATGCCTGTACTGTTGTGATGAATTTGTTATTTACACAATACTTTTGGTAGGATTCCTTACTCTCATCTCTCAAATTTAAGGAAGTTATTCCATGAGTGATTTACATCTACATAAATATACACCAATACTCAATAAGAAATTGTGTCAGCTATGACATTGGGACATTCAATATTCAATTTCATGAGATTTATACTCTAATGAGAGTAGCTTTTTTACTTCTCAAAATCACAAAAGAGTGTGTAATACACCCGTCAGCCACTGGAGGATATCATGTCAGTGTCATGTTTTGCCTTGCTCAGGTGTGAAAGGTATACGCATGTATGACCAGGGTGGAGGAAGATCATGTGATGAAGGTCTTGAGACAAAGTACACAGGACTTTCATCAGGACAACTGGTGTTCAAATTCGTGAGAATGCAAAAATCGATGTGAAGTAACTGAAGAAAATTTCTAACATTTAGAGTATTTAACTTATTTGACGTATGTTAAGTAACTTAGATGACGTGCATATTGTTACGTAAAAATACTTATTTGAACCAAAACCATGGCCGCTTTAAAACCTAATCACGTAGTTTTGGTGGCTAACTTATGGCACCCTATTTTTCATAAAATATAGGTAAACGAGGCAAAACGTGACACTGGCACGTTATCATCTGGTGGCTTTGGCGAGGCTGAATGCAAATGATTGCCTGCCCACTTTCTCGTTATGTCATGTTGTAATGAAAGTCCATCAAGTAACACCTCAGTTAAGATCTTTAGAAGTAGTTGGTTCTTTCAGGTATTCTTCCCAGAAATATTAATTGTGAATTTTGTGTGTCTGTTTGAATTATCTTTACCCCATCACGCCAAAAATATGCAGAGGTGCTACACAGAATTCCTTGACTTTGTTTCCACTTATTCTTAAAATAAGTTTACAACCTCCTCAGAAGCTGTGTGGCACATGTTCTGCCACTGAGTGAGCAACAGAAAACTGAACATCAGGAACTGCTCTGGCATGCTGATTTGGGTAACGATATAGTTAAGCTTTCATATTCTTTGTCTCCAGTAAACCTCTGCAGTGGCAGCGATTGTGTCTGTGTCTCTCCTGTCTAATGAATAATGCACACTAAAACACCCTGAGTTATCCAAAACCAAGTCCCTCTTATCCCTGTTTGAGTGCATTGATTTCCTAGCTCTCACCAGCATCTGCAGAGGCTCAAAGGCTGCCTCTGTGTGTGGGATAGGGGAATAAAAGAACAACAACAAGGTGAGCATTGAGCTTGTAGTGCACTCATAGATACTCTGGAGTTTATTACCTGCTGCTCAGATGAAAGCTGAGGCCACGTCATTACAATGCTCGTGATATGTATAATTAGAAATTCAGCTGGACTGATCTATGGTGCCTGCGTGTCAATTTTGCTGCGATCATCTTAAAAACAGGGAGCTGACACTTGGCCCCGATGAGGCTCACCATATTTTAAGGTGAAGGTTCGCTGTAACTCCTTTTTTAACGATCTACTGGCACATGAAGAGAGATTTTAATGAGCTTTGGACAATGATGCTGAGACAGCCTCAAGTTGAAAACCGACTCTCATTTTTCACAATCAGTAACAACGCTCACCAAAGAGCAAGGATTATATGAAACATCTATTGTCATCAGAGCACCATATGAGTGAGAATGAGAGCACTTATTTGCAAGATAATAGAGCAACAAAAAGGTTGACATTTGGTTTAAGATCACCTTTTACTGTGTTCGCTGAGTGCCAACATTTTCATTCCCAAAATATTTTGCAGTAGGATGCTAAATGTTTTCATAAATGTCAATATTGTGTGAGAAATTATTGGTCTGACATTGTAACGAGGACACAGAAGTGCACAATTATGCCTTTTGCCCGCTACTGCTGCTGCTGCTTCTCCCAACGTTGCACACACTTTAATAGTATGCACATGATTGGTCTCTATGCAGAAAAGAAAGACAGACACCAGTGTATTGTAGACAACGCGTTCAGAATTCTGTCTTTCCACCGTCACCATCTGTCCCATATTTAACAATTTCAGATTAAATCAATATTAATCTTCTGCTGACCAAAAGGGACTTCAGTCCCATTCAAATAAACCGGTCCAATTTGATAAGGAGCCAGACTATTTGGATAAGCGTGCCGAGCAAATCAGCAAGAGATACTCTCTCTGAGATTGTCTATTTTCTCCTCATCCTTGATTGCTTTAAGGACTTAGCACTTTGGAAAGTTGAGTTTAGTGGAATTTGATTACTGCAAGGGACAATCCACTTGAGAAAGGCTTTCTGAATACTCAAATAACTTAAATATCGGAAGGCCAGAGGAACAGAGCCTATGGTATAATTTCACACCTTGAGTCAAATTGTGGGAATCCGAAGAAATGATGAGTGGCCTCCAGTAACGCCCCATATAGAGCAGCTGCAGGGAACATTTTTCACTGTGTTCCAAAATGTATAGAAATCAATATTTAATCTGCACCAAATATTGGACAATGCACAAAAGAGCCTGAGATACTAAATGCTCGACAGTTGCAGTGGTTTGCTGTCAGTGGAATGGCTAAGCTTTTAGAAAGGATTAGAAATAAACTTTGTGCCTAGAAAAGCATCACTGCTGCATTAAGTGGATTTTGGAACACCACAATTTGTGTTTACAGTAACTCAGATCTCCTGAGCCCAGCAACCTCTGCAGTGGGCAGAACAGTAGGTCCGCCATTGAAAGTCACCAGACTCTTTCCTGTCATTGGATGATGAAGAATGTGTTCGTGATATGAAATACGTTCTGCAGCCAGAACAAAGCCCAGCACCACACCCCTGACTTGTCTCACTGAAGGTGACCTCAGCATCAGACAGAACAATACGTTTGCATGACATTGTGGCTGCTGTGGGTACTATCAAGATGGTAATTCATGCCTGCACTGTACAATGCCTTGTCTGCCTGTGATGGGTTTGTGTGTATTTGTGTGTGAGTGTGTTTGTGTGTTTGTTCACAGTTCACAGTCTGTGGGATATGTCTTATGCTTGTTCTAATAGGCTTTGCTCCAGTGAGTGCAGGGCTTACAGGTGTATTGCCTCCTATATACACACACGGGCCCACACAGACAGATGGATGGACAACACACACACACACACACACACACACACACACACACACACACACACACACACACACACACACACAGAGTCACATTAGATTGCAGGAGTCATCTCACCTTTCTAATTTGCATGGCACGTTGTCCCTGCCTCTAACGTGAAGTTGTTTCCACATCAAAAAGAGAACTTTATTTTGAAATACAGATACTTTTCAGGAGCTATGGCAATAAAAACCATTTTGTTTACACTTTTACTTGGCTTCTAGAAGTCAAATTTTAAATACTTTAGTGTACTAATACATGTTTTGTTAAATGAATAAGCAAAATTTGATTAAAAAAAATTAAAAAAAAAAAAAAAAAAAAAATTAACAAACTGCATGTATAAACATTATTATTAAACATGTTGCACAAATGGAGCTTTACTGGTTACCACATCTCTGTTTGGCCCATTCAGATCTACACAGGCAGCAAAAAATATGTGACATTTCGGCCTGAGCACATGAAAGTCTGGCCACCGGACCGGGACACCTGGCAATCCACCTGTCACAATTGTGTCACACACCTCTTGGACTCGGCAACAGAGTGAACACATGATCCCAGAGCCCTGAGCTACCGACTCCCTGCAGGGGCTTCCATTTCTAACAAGTACATCTGCTCCTCATGATTTGTTCCACAAAAAGACCAACAGAAGCTTATTCAATGGCACAAACAACGTGTAAGGTATTTACAGGGAGCAACGTCAGCATAAACAAGATTATGTTACCATGCAGTCGCAGTGTGGTCCTAATTTTCCTATTTATTAAAACAGTTGGTTTAATTTGGCAGCAAAGATGTTGTCTTGACAAATTTGCAGCCTGCATTGTTAAATACTTTTAGATATACTTTATTGGAATAAAGGAATGTGTTGGCAACATTTCCAGCACTGTCACTTAAAGAAAAGCACCCAGTGAGAGACAAGACAGCCGGCCTCACAGTTGGCCGTAGCATCCTCTTGCCAAGGTTAGAAAAGGTCAAAGTCACCACATGCTTCCTAACCAGAGCCATATCACTGATGTGCCTCCAAAAATACCACATTATGCAAAAACAAAAAGAAGCAGGACAGTGTGTGTTGTTTGTTGTTGTGACCCAAAATGAAATTCGTGTCCTGGATTTCACATTAATGGTGCTGTCAAAATGGTCACAGGAGAACTGCATGTGTAAAGTCACGTTGTAAATCATGGGTGAAATAATTTTTAGATATACAAAAAAAAAAAGGCAGCCCAGGGACATGCCTGACTATTCTGGGAAAATCAGTATTATGACAGATTCACAGAAGACCCAAAGTGTTAATACTTGAAGTCTGCAGGAGACTTTCTCGGAGCACTGCAGCATGAACACTTAAGCCCCCAACAGACTCTGTGACAGAGTGTCTTTAATAGTCCGCGGATTAATATTTCACACATATTAACTGCCTAAATTTTAAAGTAACTAATTTACATTCAGCAGAACACCAGTACAAGTAAAACTTTCAGGACTTTTTTGTTGATGGGTTCACTGTCATTATAGCGGCACACATAGTCACACACTCCAGACTAAAGTATGTATCTCGCCTCTGTATTAAAGTATTAGAAACATGTTTAACATTTTTCATTTGATTTTAAAAATAAAAAGGACGGTGTTCATTCATAGTTTACTGTGTCACAAAACTGCTGAGACCAAATTTGCAGCAGCTTAATGACAAGTTGTAGTTCATCAAGACACGTCTTTATTTATTTATGTCTTTTACCAGTTAAGTTAGCAAAAAATGCCAAAGTCAAACATTGAAACCTGAGATCATACATTCTCTATAGACAAATAATAATACTTAATAGAAAAATATTTGTTTTCATTAAAATGTTTAGCATAATTGTTACATTGTTTTCAACTTTACCTCAGGATTTTCAACTATATGTTTGCCTCAATGGTTATAATTTACAGAAAGAAATCCTCTCATTCTGGCCTCACTGCGTCACTAAAAAAAGGTTCTGTTGGTCATAAAATGTCAACTATTTAATAGATAGAACTATGTTTACCGTTTAAAAAAAACCTACAGCGCCTTTCCAGAAATGTGAAAGGAAATAAATAAACAATAATGGGAGTGTTTTATTAACATGTTTTTTCATTTGTGTTCTCAGACCAAATATAATGGAAGTGACTTCACTTGATTCACTGGAGTGGACAGTCAAACTGCAAGCACGCAAACACGGGTCAGCACAAAGATCCCACTCAGGAGAAGAGCCCCCTGCGGGCTACAACATTCAGCTAAAGGTGGAGCGCTCGTTGAGGAGCCTCATAATGATGTTTGTCGCTGCCAATGATTCTGCTTGAGTTGAGAACAAGAAGGGCACGAGTGGCTTCGTACTCAATAGAGCAGAAGAATGGCTGACAGAGATGGTGGTGGTGGGGGACGGGGGAGACGGGGGGTGCGAGAGACAGACTTGAAGAGATGGGTTGCTATGCTGAGCCAGTCATCACTGACTGTACTGTGGAGTCAGTGTGTAGTGGGAAAAGGTGTGTGTTGGGCGGTAGCATCCCTGCTGATGACCTCATTATGTCAACATCAGCTAATGATTTAATGGGACGTAATTAAACAGATGTTGTCTGCGACTATGAAATGCATTGGCCAGCAATGCATTAGCAGATTAAACTGTGGTGGTAACTGGTTGTTACTGGCACAGATTCATAGTATCACTGTCTAGCTGTAGGAAATACCAGATGCATCCTGTTCGCTTTCCTGCTCAGCTGCATCCAGGGGTCACGCTACAGTGCAAGCAAAAGACATAGATTTGGTGTTTATCTCAATAACCTTACTATTTGACCCCATTCAGTCCAATCAACTGCTGGATAAACCAGACTTGGGGTGGGATAACCCCAAGGCACTCTTGTGAGATCAGTGGTTTGACCTCGCAAGAACATCACAGTGAACAATACTTTTTCTGAACCACTGAAAATCTTCTGACCAGGGATTGGACTTAAAACTTGAACCTCCAATAACTTGTTTTTTTGGCCATTTGATGGTAGATGAGACAAGTTGTAAACCCAACAGTGACATATCAATGTCAGTGTTTCCTCTACCATTGCTGTGAGTGGGCGGACCTCCCGGCCCTTTTGAAAGAAACAAAATATGCATGTACTCATAGAACTGGAGTTACGTCCAGTAACTACTATATATTTAGTTCTTGTACACCCGTTTCATTTAAGCTCAGTGTGGGAGTCGCTCATGCATTTTCCTGTCACAGAAGGTCGGGCTAATTTCTGTCCTGTTTCTCTGCTCTGCAGTGCGCTATCTGTGTTTCAGAAAGGGCAAAACAAGGTGCAATAAAAGCCCAGAGTTAAACTATCAATAGAAAAACATTGACCCTAAACAGCTGAAAATCAGACCAAAATATCAGCATTTTTTAAACGCACCCTACCTGTATGAACTTGAGTTGTGATATTGGCCATGCGATGAATTTAAGTCTCATTTTCACTTTTTTAGGTCTGGTTTTGGTCTCTACCGCTTCCTAAAGGATACAGCTGCCTCTCGCTGCTCCATATTCCCCCGTCTTCTCCATTTATATGGACAACAGCTTATTGATAAAGATTCTGAGAGAGGAGGAAGAGTAAAAGTCTCTTGGATGTAACTGGCTGTAGTCAGTCACAACATTTTAGTGAAGAAAAATCGGCCAGCTGATTTGATGTTTTCTGTCCCAGAGTGTGAAAAAGCAGAATGATTTGTTGCATATGATTGTGGTGTTGGTGCGAACACAGCAAGTGGAGGTTTGTTGTGTTAACTGCTCTGAAGAGGCTGCACCTGGCTTCTCGAATAGGCCAGGCTTTAGGGTAGACACACAGAGAAAGAAAGTGGGATCAAACACTGAATGATAAAAGCACGAGAGAAGGTGGTGGAGGTGTTCCTTTGAGGGGATGGGGGGATTATATGTGTGTGTGTGTGTGTGCACGTCAAAGTGTGCTACGTCTCTGTGTGTGCACTCGTACGTATGTCGTGTTGTCCTTGTTTTATATAACCCACGGTGCAGAAGTTAGTCACCATCACACGTCACCAGCTGTTGCGGTGTCATTTAGGTTTACTTGTCTCAAATGTCTCAACCCGTCAGCTCTATTAGTGTCCAAATGGAAAGCTGTTGGACACATGTTGTTTTGCTGTTCAGTGAAGATTGACCAGCATTCCTCTTGAAAATTACTTTGCAGCAGTTGCAGCAGTGCAATTCAGTGTGGCCACCAGTTTCCGTCTGTTCTTTTGTGCAGTCAAAATCAGTGAGGCGTGGCTGATATATAATCTGTAATTTGTTTTCCTCCCTGCAATAATTACGAGTGTTAACATTGACTAAATGAGGTGAAGCTCACTTGTTAAGAGACAAGTGTGTAGGACTTAGGGAAATTTACTGGCAGAAATGGAATATAATCTTTGTAATTGAGTTTTTATTACTGTATAATCACCTGAAACTAAGAATCTCTGTGTTTTCGTACATTTAACGTCACCTAGCCATGAAAAGTACATGCATATATGGCCAGGGTCGAAGAGGGCGGTGATGTGACAAAGATCAAGTTCATGTGACGAAGTGACAACCGCATCATTAAGTATTTACACTTACGTTTGAGTGTATATGTGCGCTCACTCTGTCAAGCATGGCAACATGCTGTACAATTTGAGTACCGGGATGGTTTACTCCAAACTATAAAAAAAAAATTAAGGATGGAAGATGGAAACTTTTCACCTTTGATGTGTGAAAATCCTAATTCTTACCCAAAGTAGTTTTGCAATCTAAACTTAACCAAATTGTGACCATGTCACATTTAACCCAGACCACAATTTTTTCCTAAACCTATCCACGTGGTTTTTGGTGGCTAAACCTAAGGCACCTTACCTTTCACATCTAGGCGAGGTGAGGTGAAACGTGACACTGACAGAGGAATACATGCTTTGGCATGATACCGGGTTGTAACTACATGGGGAGTGGGTCCTTTTGCTCGGAGACTGCCATGTTTCTATAGTTGCCAAGTACGCGCAAACCAAACGGTGGCACTGGAGATGGTCTCTAGGATTTTTTTTTTTATGGCTTTCGTTTGTAATTCAATGCAATTACAATACAATCAAATAGCAGGATTACAACATATTGTAGCATTATGTACTGATAATGGCTAGTACTAAATGAATGCATAATCTTCACCCAGTTTTTATGAGGCTGTCTTGATTTGCTGCACATGTGGTTTTGTAAATTAACATTGAAGTGTTAATTGCTTCCTAATTCAAGAGAAAAACACCAATAAAGCTAAGTGGAAAACAGAGCAACACACTATAATTATGTGATTAAACAAAGGATTCACAATTCTCAGATAAATCTTAAACAGTAGGCACAGGCACAAAAATTACTGTAAGACTTAACAAACCACTATATAACTCTTATTTCATGACTGAAGGATAGATTGGTGCAGCTTCTCCTACAATGTTTTAGGTCACAGAAAACTAAAAGCTCTCCATGGAAAATAATATCAATTTTCAAGACAGTGTGACAGTCTCTGAAGTTATCCAAACTCAAACTTCCAGCTCTGTTTTCAGTCACCTGAATAAATGGTTCCTAGTCAATCTGAAGTCAAGCTGCCTGCTGTGTGGGATTGTGGGAACGACAGGACATTTTGTTACTCTACAAGGTGAAAGCTTTTGAAAGTGGGTTATATTCTACACGGTAGAATCTACAGGTCTTTGGGGGAAACAAGAGTTTGACTGGATTGTGCTTTTCCTTCTACATATGTATTTCTAAATGCAAAATGTTCCCTCTGAGCATTTTTTAATGCATACAATATGTGGAGATAACGTGTAATGTGAAGCACCTACAACTAATTAGTTAAGGTTAAGGGGAGATAGTGGTCAAGGTTAAGTACAAAAATGTAAACACTGACAGCAATTGTGAGATGAAACATAGAAGTGGGCTGCCTATCCTGACAGCAAATGCTCATAGGCTCTCCATCACACTGTCCTTCACACCCTTACTTGCACTACAAATGTCACCGTACTTCTTACATTGGATTTGACAGTTGCCGCCAAACATGAATCACTAACGGAGAAAAGCTGCATATTTGTAGTGTGTGCAAGTGCTTTCTTTCCGAAGTAAACGTTGCTTGTCATTTTTTTGTTTTTGTTTTATTTACAGTATTGGAAGGGGGGGGGGGGACTCTTTCGAGCAAATAAATTGACAAGCAAACAATAAGACAAAATCCATTGTTGAAAGGCAAATATTTCCTCTAAATAAGTGATATTTCTGCAAGGAAATAATCTTAGTTTATTGCTGCTGTCAATTTCAAATCTATTTGGAGGGAGTGGGGGATCTTGCATGTGGATGGGGGCCTTGCACATGAAAATAACTCCCTCTATTCCTTTGAAAAAGCTAATGTGGAAATAGTGCAGCAGCTTATTTTGCCTCATAGATTACTGGGGCAGATGGTATGGAAAAATGATAGGGGAAAAAAAAAAATCTGTTTCGGGTCACAAAAAAAAAAGAGGCTCTGACAGAAATATAAAAAGGAACGAAGCATTAGTCAGGGATGCACCCACAGGCAATATTACATATACTCAGCAGTGATGATTCCAGCAGAGCTTGGAATGGCTAAATTGTTCAAAATGCAGCCGTAATACCACTTCGCTAAAAGTCATTTTGGCCTGTCAGTGTTAAGAATCGTCAAAGTCAAAACAACTGGAGAGACACCTGTTCTGTAATTCTCCCAGTAGCTGTGTGAGAAATATTCAGTTAGCAGTCAAGACTGCTTCTAACCCTAGCCATAATAGCGATGGGTCTGAAAAGCCTCATAGAAGACCTTGAAAAACCTCCTCATGGAAACCAAGTGTCTGAACCCAGTACAATTTTATGATGCTATACAATGATCATTTTGGTCGAGACTTACATGCGGAGCAACATTATTATTTTCCACAATGTTAAGAGGTCAACAAAGATAACAGAGCATTTTGTGACCACCTTGCTGACTCGGTAACATGAATCAGAAAGTAAATAATTTCATATCTCACCGTTTCCCAGACACAGACTTTACTTGGGCGGGCAGCTCAGGTACATTAACAGCAACAGCCAGGCCAGCTCTATAATGCAAATTACTGTCACTGAGAGGCTGAGGGATCAAAGTTACATTGGTCGTCCGAATGCTGTGCCGTCCCTTTCAAAGCCCTCATTTCAATTTAAAAGCCCTCTCGTGTTTCATCCACAGTCCAGCAATCCATACACTGGGTTTTGACCTAATCTTTTCTTTCTTTTCTTTTTTTTGCGGTGATCTCAATGTTTGGGGAAACACCGGCTTTCACATTAAATAGCATTGACTAACATCTTGCTCGTGAGACATTTAGTGGACATCTGTGATTTGTAGCTACAGAAAATAACTTTTACCTAACGTTAAGCTGATACCTTTTAGCTCCACCAGTGCAGAGCCAAGCTAATGTTAGCCTGGCCAACCTTGGTTAAGAACATGGCCTGCCTTTAAAATGGATGGTATAAGTTTGTTCTACCTTTTCGTCCATGCAGCAATCTTTTGTTCAGGAGCATAAAGAACTGTTACTAACATTTTTTAGTCTATATCTGTAAAGCTAAAGTTTTAGCAGAACTCTGTGTAGAAACTGGAAAGCATGGCAATCCTGCTTTCAAAAAAATTTCAATTGTAACTGCAATCAATTGTAGTGTACAAAATTTCAAGTAAGGTGGTGAAATCATTGTTTGTTCTGTGTTGACAGGAAGGATGTATCAGTAAAAGGTCCAGCCACAATATCTGAGTAATGTTTTAACTCCGGATAGAAAAGTTAAAATACTCATTTCCAGCCTCTTTATGTTTAATCCTTTACTGAAAACATGCATTAAACTGATACCATATATTCGCGTGTATTGGATCACATGTACGGTATTACTGTGTAAGTTACAGAAGTTTCTCAGATCTCTCTGATTGATTCACGAGGGATTGCCTCACATAGACTTCAGTGTAGTTCCTAGCACAGCCTTGGCAGTTTCGGAGAAAGACTCGTGATGTGTGTCGGGTTTCTGACGTGCTGCTTTGATACCGATAGACCCTCATCGGTGGCACCGGAGGAGTCCTTCTACAAACCAAAACAAACAAACCGGCAAATGCATCACAAATGTCAGAAGTGACATAATGAGGACAATGAGAGCACTTCTCTTACAACTGAACCACTGAATGCTGTCAGCAGCCATGAAACATAGATGAAGTGTTGAAATTCAAAATCAGCTGACCTGAGGTTGCTCCTTTGTTGAAATGGAAATTAAACAAATTATCCACATTTCAGCCTTTATATAGTTATAATGAAGATATATTGAAAACAATGTAGTTAAATTACCATACACTTTAGCCAGGTTTTCTGCTGAATCATAAACTCTGAAACCATCTGCCTTTATCTCCCAACAGAGTTTGGGTAAACTGTGATTTTGTATCAGTATGATTGTTTGGCAGCTCATGAGTCTTGCTTTTTATTTTTTAGCAATACTGTTGCTTTCCAATGTTTCAGAAACAACTGTGCTGAGTTCAACACTATCTTAACTGTTAGAACCAAAAATATATTAGTTTCAAGTTGTATTAAACAGAAGTGCAACTTAATACCATCTTTTTGTTGACCTCCAGTGTTTGCCAAAGCAGAAATGTGCTCCATACATGTCTCAATCACAATCAGAACACAACTAGGCCTTGGAGACATGGACAAAGTTTTTTGACCAAACATCTTGATATTTATAATGCAACAGTAAGGATGAGAATCGGTGCGTCCACAGTATATTTACACAATGATACTTCTCATAAATAATCATCAATGACATGGATATAATGGTGACGTGAGTAAAGACAAATAATAGAACACCTACAAGAGTCTGGTAAGGTCTGAATATTACATAAATTTACTATAATACAGCCTTTGAATCCAGCAAAAGACAACAATTATGCCATGTCTTGATATTATATGACACAAAATCGAAGATGATATCTTGATATCTAGTCCAGCCCTAGTTCAAACCTTTGACCATATAAAGGCAGTAAAGCAGTGCCTCTGAGCCTTTTGTTAAGTTATTCTTAAAGGTGAGTTATTAAAGATTGAAATGGCAGATCAGTTATTATTCATTCAAGGCAATATGGCCTGACAACATAAAGGAAGAAAAACGAACAAAAAATGCAATACGTGACTCCAATCTGAAAGAGGACCATTTCTGTTAAAAATTTATGTAAAACAAATCCAACTCCAAACTCCTCTCATCTGCCCACTCTTATTGGAAATGCCATTAATAACAATATATTACATATTGCATAGTTTTTTTCTTCTTATCTTTTCTTCTGTTTGGTTTAATGTAAATATGCTCACTACCAACAAAAAACATAAATTCCAAGAAATAACATTTTCAGATCATTTAAAAAATATTCCTAGATTGAAACAGGAAGTCTGTTTACTATCTACTCACAGCAACAGAATATACTCACATGCAAAGTGGCTAATGAGAAAATCCTGCTCAATTTACTGCATATACTGTAATAAAAATATACTAAAAATAAAAAAAGCAAAGGTTTTATTGTTTGAGGATAAAAGAGCTTATATCCAATTTATTTGTGTTGCCTCATCAAAAACGTAACCTGAAATGTTCTTAATGATGTACTGTAGGGCCAATAAATGTTCAGAAATAAATCTGGACAATAGCAAAAAACAAAAAAATATACGAGGCTAAATATAGCAGTGGTGTGTGTCAATAGAAAAATAAAACACTCATCCAAACTATGACTAGTTCCTTTCAAACTTATAGCACTGCTCGCAGCATGTTCATGAGCTTTTGAACTGAGTGCATTGTACAAGACGGAGCGGGTTAAAGCTCAGTAAAGCAGCATTTCATGAGGGGTTACAGGAGGGAGTTGGGGGGAGCAGCGGTGTGAAACTTATGTTGTCAGAGAGGAGAACAATTGGAAAGGACAGGGAAGGCACAGGAGATAAGAAGCACAACAAAGACCATCATCTGTTTGTCAGGATGCCTTGTTGTAGCACTCCACTAAAATGTATTGGTTTTTCATTTCTGCGAGCAGAGGTGAGGGTGGAGGGAGCGAGGGCAGAACAGAGCGAGAGAAAACACTTTTGTGATGTTGACACCGAAAAATAACTTTTTCCCTCGGTCTTGACATCTGTGTTTTCATCATTAAACTTTCCCAGGAGTGCAAAGAAATCTCTGCGGGCTTCAACATAAACATTATTTATGCTGCTGATAATCACATCCTCACTGTATTGAAAATATGTCAGCACGTGCATAATTGTGATTTAGTATCCAGCTCAAAACAACCTTTATCCACAACTACAGTCATTAAGACCTCCAACCAAGCCCACATGAGACCACTTGGATTGGACTGAAGTGGTGATGTCAGTTTTGGTTTCAAGGGAGGATGTCCTGACTTTGTGTAGGGCAAATTGATGTCAGGAGCAGCGGGGAGGTGGTGCAGTCTCCTGATGCATGCTAAAGTGGCGGTGAGTGGACTGGCATCTATTATTTATCTCCCCTACCCACCATTAAGCCTGTAATGAGCTGGTTTAATTCACTGGGCAAACAGGCTTACAGCAGTCATGTATCAATAAATGTTAATTATCCTGGCTCCTGGTCGCGTCTCAGAATGCCCCAACACTGCAGTCCTGGCCTGATTGCTCCAGCATGGAATCCAATATGTTCGATGTCATTGCTGCATCAACTGAGGAATGCGTGTTGTTTAGATAATTTGGCTGCCCTCATCTTGGGTTCTGCATAAAGGAGCACGCCCTCTATTGCCTAAGCAATGCTGGCTCATCTGGATTCTCTGTCAACAGAACTATTGATCTGGCATTGGATCCACGTCAAATCATTGTCTTGTTGCACTGAATTATAACTCCGGTATTTCACATCCCGTAGTCTAGGTAAAATCGTTGGGAGAATGATGGAAAATGTACTAAATTGGATTTTCTAAAATCTGAAAATGTATTGCCGGTGAAATTGAGCAATCAAACTTAAGCTTCTTATCAACAAACCAAGACGCTCTTTATTCTTTCATGTTTCATCAACAGTGATGTATGACAGAAAAGTGTGGATTACAGTAGTTTACTGCTTTTTACCAGAACCTCACATTCTCAAACTGTAAGAGGTGTTCAGTACATGTAGAAATTAATCTCCATAATGGACTGACTAAACTGAATCATTGTCACTGACTGTTTTAAGCAGTGGAGCCACCCTCACTGGTGATTGAAGTTAAATGACAACTTGTGGTTTAACCAGTGCCCTCCTTCATGGCCCTTCTCTCAACCAGGGCAGGACATGGAGTTCATACTCCCCTGCTTTGGCAAACTAGAATAGCAACTAGAAATGTAAATAAATAAAATTACATTGACGTTTGAATTTAACGTAACTGGCTCACTGAAAAAAAGACAGAGCTAGAGCTATAAAAAGCACAAGTGGGCAACTGGTGTGCAAAGATGTTCTCAGCGTCTCGACTCAGTTCAATAAAATGATTGGTTTAAAGGAATCGCCTCGAAATGTTCAGTGCTTGACCGGAGCACATTGTCCCCCAATTGAACTAAAACACTTGCTAACCAATCCTCTGCTTCTGGATCCGGAGGGGCTGTTGTTTTAACAAACACACAAACAACACATCACTGGAGTGTAGAAGCATAGAGAGAGAGGTGAAACCAAAGACTCATTTTAACCGAGTAAATTGTTTTCTGTAATTCAATAATTCTCAGGTTTACCAGTGAAATGCACGTAGTGAACTACACAGAGATTGCAATGGATGGTCAAACCTGTGTCTGCTGTCTGAGAGTGATACCATTAAACATATAAAAGTGCATTACACAGGTGATGCCATCCCTTAGCTTAGCAGAACGTGAATGAACTACATATCAAAGACCACAGATCTTTGAACTGAACAAAGTTAACCGACTCTGATCTGTCTATCTGCTAAATACAAAGTTACAGGCAGCAGCCTCTTATCTTCAAAGTCAAACAGGTAGCTTTGGCTCTTTCTGAAAGGAAACAAAATTCCTCTAAAACCACAAATTCATAATCACATCTAAATGTTCACATCTAAGCTGTATGCTTTATGTTTAACAGACCGATGTGTATTTTCCAAAATATTAAAGTAGTCTGTTCAAGTCTAAGTTATGAATCTGACTGGGAGATGGACCTCAAAATTGTATTTCTTAAATTGATGAAGTAACCAAGTTATTATTTTTGGAGGGAATTTGCTTCCCTCCAAAAAAAGCTAAAATGAAACAAATCAACTGCACAAGCTCCCTCTCAGCAATCCAAGAGGACTCAGCTCTTGAGTCATGTTAGATTTACAGCTCGGGCACCGACAGATCACATGCCGCCGACTCATTCTGCGACATGTCACTCAGCTAAAAAAAAAAAAAAAAAAAAGAACAATGTCTTGTGTGATTTTTCTCACTTTTCTGTGGAAGACCAGCAAACCGAATGGGATATATCTGCGCCCACCTTGCCTCTGTCAAGTGGAATCAGTGAGGGTGGCTGCCGAGAAGGAAATAATAAAGAAAACAATGTTTGGGATTAGGAATACACTTCAGAGGGAATAATATTACTAAAAGGAAAGCATATCCTTTTGGACAGTATTTCCAGGTGAGGCAGCACCACAGCACTTTAGTCTAAGCTCTCCCTCTTCTTTTTTTTTTCACATACTGTATGCAAAAAAACAAAACAAAAACAAAAACGCGTATGCACAATTTTCTTAAGACATGATTTGGTTCAGCTGCCCGAGCTGCTTTAGTGGCTTTTTTTCCTGGTTCAAGTGCAGTTCAGTCCTCTGATCCCCTCAGCACTCCCTGGGGTTTGTCCACTGAGGGACGAATGACATGATTAATGGGCAACAGAGGTGGCTGATGGGAAAAAAGGGAGGGGGGTCCACAAGCATTAGCAAAAAATGGTAAATGAGTGTGTGAAGTAAATGAGCAGTCAGTACAGGTGAAGAGAATCTCTCATTGCATTTGGTATGATTACTTGAAAACAGTTACAGTTTAAGGCTACATTTACCTCTACCAGCGTAACATGCTCAAACCTCCAACTGACCCGTCTGCATTGGAGTTGTATTGTCGGCATTGTGGGAGGCAGGTATTAAGAATAAAAAATAATAATCTCTAACAGGGCAGGAAGTATAGGACTCAACAGGACTTAGAAACACAGTTTTGGTTGACAGATTTGACTGAGAACAGTTCAGAAAAAAATGACAGACAACAGTGTCCAGGGCATAATCCAGAAGGCAGTGTCAAGAAAACGATCCACAAGTCATAACCAGTAATCAATTCACTCAGGGAGAAATACCAGCAAGGGGCCGGCGATGACAGATCCAAAAAGACCAAAACTCATACACTAAGAAACTCACGGATAAGACCGCTGGAACGGAGAGCTACGAACTGCAACAAACTGACAAAGAGGCCAGCGAGACAATAGGACACAGGTGGAAACAATCAGGGCGGGTGGGAAAACACGAGGGACCAGAAGTGAAGTGACCTGAAATGACACAAGAGGGAAGTAGGAAATAAAACCAGAAAATTCCAAAAACAAGAGAGAAAAAAACTTACCGGACAGGACGAGATGTGACAATCTCTGGTTCTACTGCATGGATTTTTTTTTTTAACTTTTGTTTGTGTGTCTATTGTTTGTCTGTAAAGTAGAAAGCTCTTTCAAGGTATGATTAGGGCTGGACAGCAGAAACAATTGAGATTGAGGTAGGGAAAAGAAAAATCCGACATGCTACAAGGGATGGGTCATGTTTAAAATCAATTTCAAGAGTCTTCTGAAAAATAAAATAGTTTAATGCGACTATTGTCTTATTTTGCTTATTTTTACCAGTACTTGGTTGTTTCACTACTGTCAGAGGGTGGCAGTAATGCACCTCGAAGCTGTTTGCAAACTGCGATTTAACAACAAAACGAGGAAAAGAACAGGTTCATATCAGGCTCCGGTAAAACATGTGCAGCTCTGTGAGATTAGATGCTGCGGTACAAACGGGAGAAACATGCAAATACGACGATAACCGTCAAAAAGATTTTGTGTAGAACTCTTTCAAAAAAGTAAATCAAAACGAGGGTCAGTACAAACTCTGCCAGGTAAAGCTATATCATGAGTCTGCCACAGATATGCACAGTCATTGGAGAGCAAAACACAGAGCAAATGGCCCGTCCACAAATCAACAATCTAGCTTTGTCACCGGAAGAAGTACGTTTTATGTGAAGACGTGCAGAGCAAAGCCCAGCCCTCATCACAAAGATGAAAGCGAGAAGACATGCTTCTCATCAGCTTTATCAAAGTCGAGAGTTTTCCAAGTTTGATGGCATTTGTTTCAGCCTGAGCGAGTCCCTCTTTTCAAATAATAATCCAACAGTTCAAAGTGAAATTCAAATAGTATTTTCGCTTGAAATGCCCATAACTACATGCTACACTCTCACACACCAGCCTGACCACTTCCCCATTACTTCCCACTTTTGTACAGTGTACAGGGAACACTACCTGCTGTGCTGGCACTGAGTGTCTGCCGAGTGTCCACGTGCTACAGGACTGGTTTTGGGATGTTCTCTGCTATTGAAAAAAAAATTGGATGCATTTTTGGGTTGCACCTGTCTGTTTCACAGTGCTGCTGCCACCTGACTCCATTGCTCCAGTAAATATAAGGTATCAGTAGATGACATTTTGAGGAGGTGAAACAACTTCACAAAAATGACATTAAATGATCTTTCATGTGATTTCAAACAGCTGGGTTTCACCTTGCAAAGAAATAGAGCCCATTCATCTGCATCTGCAGCACAGACACAATAGATGAGCTTTTATGAAGGATATTTCTTCTAAGTACCATGAAATTGCATATTTTTACTAAAGCCTCCTGAAAGCAAGCTAAAGCAAATGACAACAAGCAGGTCTAATGGTGGAACTGGAGTTACAGGTAATTTAAGTCCCTACCTGTGGATCCCACTGACATGTCACTGTTGCATTATGTGTGTGTTGGTGTGTGTGTGTGCGTGTGTGTGTTGTTATATGACAGAGAGAAAGAGACAAGGGTAGACAAAATGTGCCCCGCTAGCCTTTGTAATTATCTGCCAATTTTCTCCCCGTCAGTTGCCTTTATCATCCCTTTCAGATCTCACCTAGGGGTCGGAGACTGTCACACGGTGGCACCTCCATCTCTCACTGTGTGCCGGATGAAATGTAGAAGTCCTCGCGTTGACCTCTGCCTGCCAGCTCCCGCTTCCCTCTCCCCTTATTTGTTTCCTCGTAACAGGAGACATTTGGAGATAAGGATAATTATCAATCAGCGATCTCAGCAGCTATTTATGCAGCCGCTGAGGAGGAGGCGGTGGACGGCTAAGATGGCATGGTAGATTGTCTCTCTTTTTGTCTACAGATCCTCTTCACTTAGAAATGGTTCTTGTAAGAGATTTTGACATCAGGAAAGATAAGATTGTACTTACTCTTCACATTGAAATACAGGCTGTGGTGTGCAATAGTGGAACTACTGTGAAATGTGCAAATCTTTGGCTAATGTCATTCTATCACACAGTTTTAAGGGTTAATCTTCAAATCGCTAAGAAACTTGACATTTTGTCGGCAGACCCTGGAGTTAAACTGATGTCAGCAGCCTTAGTGTCTTACTCAATGCTGCTTTCACGCCAGCACTCTGTGACCAAAAAAGAAAACATAGGGATAATATTAATATTCCCCCATTTTATGTGACATTTGGACAAGCAAAAAAAAAAAAAAAAAAAAAAGGGAAATGAGACGTGAATAAAAAGCATATTACTTGGATTCCATCCCAACATCCAAGTTTGGGTCATATATGAGGAGGTAATCCCACTGTAAGCCTTAATTGTCTGGCCTCCCTCATTTGAAAATGTCACAACTTTATTGCTCACAGAACATTTCTGTCAGCCAAAGGGGACAGTGCATAATTAGAAAACATGTTCAAGCCCAGGAAAACATGACTGAGCTAAGATGCCTCTTGAGGTTTTCAGCATCGCTTGTTTTCCGAGACACGTGACGAACATTGTGTTTTAATTTTCAGAGCATGCACTGGTACATCATCAGGTTTATTTCAAGCTTTTCTGTTGAAAAACAAAAACATGCCAACATTTCGTAGTTTTGAGTCTGTGTAATGGGAGACAAACAGTGGTTTTCCTGATAAGAGACATCGACATGCAAATAAGGCCAGCCTCACTGCGTGGTCAACCAAATGAACCCTAAATGTCACTATTAAACCAGATTGATTCCTGGTTTGGATGAGTAGATAGACCAAATGAGCTTTAACAGTTTGTTGGTGTTGTTTTCAGACTCCAAAAGCAGTGATCCCTGTAAGATATCAACCACTTGTCAAAACCAATTTTTGAGTCAAACTGTATTTAAAAAGCCTAATGCGGCTGTCAGCTGATGTTTGGATGTTCAATCTGCTTTCTTTTTCTTTTCTTTTTTTTTTTTTTTTACAGATTCTGACAATATTGTGGAAAGCAGCTATAGATGTGTATTTCTATCTTTTTAACATGTTCAAATAGGGAGAAAAATGACAGCTGTTATATTAGATATGCAACAGTTAATAATGCGGCAACTTGTGTCACAGTTTTGTTTTGTCATTGTCTAACTTGGTGAATTTTTCTCGACCTGCTAACTTTTCTCACAGAAGTTGAATGCTTGAACAGGCAGGTTTGAGCAGAAGAGCTTATTAAAAGGTTCGCTGCCTTTCAGGTAGAAATGCTGTTCTTGACACGGACACTCCGGCAGCGGGACATTTGACAGTTGGGAATTCAACAGGTAGGTGTAGTCCACGTACAGAGGTGTTATTACAAGCAAAATTGGAGCCACATCCACCCACTGCATGTCAAGTCATGCTGACAATAGCATCAGTCCAGATGGCAGGCGTCTGCTTTTTCATTTAGAGCACAGATAAAGTTTGTTGAGGCAAAGAAGCCTCACTACTTTCAGCTTTAGTCACTTAAATTTACAAATCTTCAAATAGTAAACAAGAGTTTTCTAAATGTTTTTATTGTCGATAATGAGACAACTTTGATTCCATGAATAGAATAGAATAATGCAACTGTTTGTTTTTATTGTTGCACAGCACTTTGTGGAAATGTTTTAAAAAGTGCTGAACTAATGAAGGTTTATTGTTATTATCTGAACAGGCAACAAACAACAGTTAATATCGATATTCCACAATTCTTGTGCCTATAAATTCAAAAATGAACTGTTCCTAAGTTGTTAAACTATGGTCTCATGAAGCTGGATTTTGTGGGTCTGTTCCAACATGTCAACATCCACCTGTGCTCAGAGTGGGCCGACACTCACCAGTACACAGTATCTTTTACTGACTCTTCTCACAAGCGGCCGGTACTCTCTTTTGCTCGTCCATATCAGGTTATCTAGGCGATTCATAACGACCCTAAATAAACTAAATTACCCAGGGGGCACGAGGTGCTGTTTACCTGCTCCAGTTCTCACGTACCTGCTCTTCTTTGTCGGCGGCTAGTCTCAGTACCATCAAATAATATTGTCCGGGCTGCAAAAGTCAAATCCTTCCCAAGCAGCACTAAATGCAGGCTGGGAGCAACAAGTTAACGTTAATGCCACAATTCAGGTTAACCTCAGATCATACTGGTGTCATTTCTATAAGTGTGAACATCTTATCCATAATCAGTAACCATGTTTTTTTTGCCCTCCTCAAAATCTCTAGTGCTGAATTAATGCTACAATCAAATTTTTAGTCACATGATACAACCTGTTAATTGTTTCTTATAAACTCTGGAGTTGATATGAGAAAACATCGGCAATATCTTAGCAATATCTCCTTGTATCTTTTACTCGTGTAAAAATTCAGAATGTAAAACTTCATGATCTGCTGATGCCGGTTGACACAAACGCAACATGTGAATAACTAGCGCTTATTTATTTTTCCACCTCACGCTCTGGTTGTAGGTCTCTGTTGTCTCCATATTGTGTCATCACCATCTGTTTTTACATCTGTTACATCCGTTCCCCACAGAAAAGCTGTCGAATATTATCTCGTCTATATTTAGCAGGGCTAATATCAACTGGTGTTGACATTCCCTTCTCTCATTACACTGTTATCACGAACTTGCAACCTTTGAATTAATTAGTTGCAGCGAGTCAATTAGCCTCCTCGGCAATGTTAAAAACACCCGTCAAACCTCGAAACTGCAAAGAGTTTCAAATAATTACTTTTAAAACTTAGATTTGTTTGAAGCTGTTAATTCAGCACACAATAAATACAAATTAAAGCATTTACTCGTTGCTAGACCTTAATGAATCGACACCAAATCAAATACTGTTTAATGCCTTTGAATAGAATTTTAATGGGTCAGGGTGAGACCGTTGTGCTTGCAGTTATTCTGCAGGCGATATTTTGGTGCACAATCCCCTTAAAATTCTCCCCTCGCCCCACTATAACAACATGCCAAACAGAGCATGAGAACGAGTGCTTTATTACTCACAGTTGTGGTGGTGGTCCGCATGGTGATGCATGTAAGATGGAGCCTCATATTTTGATATGCATGCACGGGTGTGGAGAAAACGACTGCTGTGAACTGCATTTCATCGTGCAGCTTCTCCTACATTGAACTTTCACTCAGGGGGGACTCCATCTCCGGTGTCCGACTCTGTCCTTAGGCGCTCATATTAAAGAAGGAGCACAGCAATACCCAATTTCTCTGCTGCTACTAAAAAAAAAAAAGAAAAACAGAGAGCTCTTTTGGGGGATTTTTGTTTTTCTGCCGAATACGATTCATGCTGCATGTATACAGTGACTTCAAAAACTCTCTTTGAAAAGGTTTCCAGCGAAAGATGGCATCATTTATATTTATTATATGACAAGGGCATGTTTCCTTTGTGGGTGACTTTTTATTTCATTTATGGGAGTATTCACTGGCTCCGACGAGGTCAGAATCATGAGATGACTTGTACCCATTGGACTCAAAGGACTTCTATGTAATTAGTGGTCAGATGAAAAACAATCCGAACAGCTTGTGTAAGAAGCCTGCGGTGATGGGGAGAAAAAAAACAGGCAGCAGGGGGAGGGGGGGAAAGGTGTAAAAAACAAACCCAACCACAGAGGTGAAAGTCAAATAATAAACTCCAAAAGCAAGTAAAGTTCCTTCGCACATCTTTTAAGGGCCACGAATGGCTGCTTTGGGTTTCAGGTCATGCTTGCAATGGATTTTTCTGGCGGTTACAGTCACTAAGAACATGCCTTAGCTGCCAAGAGGTGGATGAGAAATGGAGCTGTTAGACCTACAACAGCATAAAACAACTATTTATATCACCACCAGTTTCATGGCTGGATTTATGATTCTTTTAACCTGTCTCTCCAAAACGCAGCGCTGTCTGAAGCTCAGACATTGTAAAAACACAATGCACTGTCAGATTCTCCATAGTCGGAGATGGACACAGATAAAAGACTATATATTCTTCAACAATCCTTATCAGTCTACCATTATTCTGTATATTACTAAGGAGACTATTGATAGTGTAACTTCAATGGGCTCATTATCAGTTTTATATTCACCAAAAATATGCTCATCAGTACATTTTAATGTCACTAATAATTCATCAACTGCATCGCGATAACATCATTCTTTCCCACAATAAATTGTAATGCTTTGTCCTTTTTATATGGGCTTGACAAGTCACTATAACATGAATATGATTTAACATTTATGTATATTTAATCCAAATTGTAGTTTTTGAGAAATGCAAAGCTACATTTTTAATACTAAAATGCCTTTAAGTGATTCATTTATCTTATATATTCTTCTATAGGGTTATATTTCTTGACCATTAATCTACATACTTATTGTATTTAGTTTGACGTTTTACTTTACCCATGTAAAACACTTAAATTTGCTCCTCTGTTTGAAAGGTGCTCTACAAATAAACTGGCCTCGCTGTACAGATAGTTTATCATTTAGAGTAACAGGAAATATGAGGAAAACAGTGGTGGGGAGTGACAAGACAGTTAGAGGTATTGACATACCTTCCAGCATCAGACACAATAAATCCTGGCCTGCTGTCTTTTCTTTCCACTGACATCATGGCTATAAATGATGGGAAATTAAATTTAAACCAAACTGTAGGTTTTTGTTCATGGAAATTCATTATTTGTGTTGCGTGGGTTGCCCAACTTGTCTCGACTTGCCTCTTTAGATGTGTAGGTGCATTTTTGTGCACAGCCATTTCTCTAGCGCACGCCTCATGCTGCTTTTAATCGAATACATTGTCGTATAAGATTTATACCCATTCCCGTCCCTCACTACCGGGTGCAATCTAAATGGCTCCTTTGTATAAACAGCAAATCTTTATCCTGGAATATGGATCAAAAACGCAAAAAGCATGATGAAAAAATGGCGTGGGGAAATAGATAGATTTAGTCATGAATTTGAATAAGTGTGGAGGGAAATGGCACAGGTTAATAACAGGGATAAATCATATCTTTCTCACAGCTCGAGGCTGCAGCTTGTCGATCCTTCTATGTCGTTAGTCATTCACTCTCAAAGACCTGACACAAATACAAACGCATAAATAGAGGAGACTGAAATCTCTGGCAGCAGTTCTGACCTTGCTTCTCAGAAAAATCAAACAAACAAAGTGACTTAGATTCAAAAGCAGACAGAGCAAAGTCGTTTTTGCTCAAACCCTCACACTAGTTTTGTCTTTCAGACCTCAAGAAAATATTTTTGTTCAATTATTTCAAAACTGCAGAGAAAAAAATGGGGCACTCGTAATGACTACAGTGCAGTGTGTAGTCAATAAAAAAAAAGTTTGTCATATTAATGAGCGAATTCTATTTCTATGAAAGAAAAACAGCAAAAAGTAATCTTGCCCTACAAATGTTAAACATTGAAAACTACTACAGAATAACACTACACACACACACACACACACACACACACACACACACACACACACTCACTCACTTACACACACACACACACACACACACACCGGACATTGCATTAGGTCAGGGGTGTCAAACTCATTTTAGTTAAGGGGCCACATACTGCCCACTTTGATCTCAAGTGGGCCAGACCAGTAAAATCATAGCATAATAACGCATACATAACGACAATATTTCTCTTTGTTTAAATCATTGGTGAAGGTTTTTGGATGATAAACCCTGTTTTAAGGTCTTTCTACAATAAACGAGAAACATAAAGACCAAAAACTCAGACATCAGCCCACTGTTTATCTGCCCCGGCTCTCCTCTGCAGATTCCCTTGCTTTGTGATGCGTTTGACGTCAAACGCTTCACAAAGCGAGCAGCGAGCGCTGCTGCCTCCGGAGCAGACGTCGCATTTACGCTGTTTTTGAAGCAATTACTGGATCGATTAAAAAAAAAAATAACAAAACGTTTGTACTCATAAACCTCCATATTCTCATAGAAATGCAATTTATGTCTTTCTGTAATTTTCACACTTAGCAAAGTCATCCGGCGGGCTGAGCTGGACCCCCTGGCGGACCAGATCTGGCCCGCGGGCCGTATGTTTGACACCCCTGCATTAGGTAATCAGCCAATCAATAAGCAGAATCTTCTAATTTAACAGACTTTTAACATTTGAGTAGTTCAGAAACTGCTGATTTTCACGCAGGTTTTACACAGACTGATATGAAATAGAATAAACATCCAGTGAGCAGTGTTTCTCTGGGAAAAAATACCTTTTTGAAAGCACAGGTCGGAGTAGAATAGCCGGACTGCTTCGAGCTGATGAGAAACAACTGCAGCTCTAATAACCACATGTTAAAACCGAGCTATCCAGAGGAGTATCTCTGAACGCACAACACGTGAAACCTTGAAGCAGATGGGCTGTAGCAGCAGAAAACCACACCAGGTGCCACTCCTGGCAGCTAAGAACAGGAAACCGAGGCCACAGAGGACACGAGCTCTCCAAAATTGGACAATTGAAGATTGGGAAAAACATCGTCTGGTCTGATGAGTCTCAATTTCTGCTGCGACATCAGAATTTGACATTAAAAAAAACCATGAAAGCATGGATCTACGGTGTAATAATGTGAGAGACATTTTCTTCGCACACTTTGTGCATCTTGTAGCAACAGAGCATCATTTAAACACCACTGGCTACTGTTGCTGGCAATGTCCATTCCCTAATGGCGACAAGGTACCCATCTTTTAGCGTCTTCTTTCAGCAGGATAGCATGTCATGGCACAAACCTCATACAATCTCAGAATAGGTTCTGGTACATGACTATGAGTTCACTGGACTAAAAAGGCCTCCAAAGTCACCAGATCTCAATCCAATAGAGCACCTTTGGGATGTGGTGCAACAGGAGATTCTCATTATTAAGGTGCTGCCAACAAATCTGCAGCAACTGTGCGATGCAATCAAGTCAATATGAATCAAATCTCTGGGGAATGTTTCCAGCACTTTATTGAATCTGTGCCGCGAAGAATAGAATCAGTTCTGAAGGTAAAAGAGGGTCCAACAAGGTACAAGCAAGGTGTACCTAATAAAGTGGCCTGTTAGCGGACAGATATACACGCAGTATAATTTCTTCCTGTTACAAAGTCAGCGTCTACAGAAGTCTATACTCGACTCACCTATTAATTTTTCATGACCAATGATTCACAGGTAGCAAATTTCACAGCTCATCATTGCAAAGATTGAGTTTCAAGCAGGAGTTAGCTGGAAACACAATAGCTCTGAGGAGATGTGATCTCCTCTGGGGTAAACCGAGGTTAATAATGATAACACGCAGTGGCTTTTTTGGGTCTTGGGGTCAGACTTTGTGTTCTCACATCGGTGTGGTTCCGCTAAACAGATTCAGGGAGCCAGATGAATATTGAGTGATTTATGCGGGCATATAGCCAATAAGTCTCCTGTGGCCGGGGATCGTATGCTGCTACACAAAAAGCTTGATTTGCAGACAGATGACAACATCCTGGGAGCAAATGGGCAATATGTAAGAGCTCTTGATGATTTTTCACTCTGATGCAGCTGGCTTGATTCAATGTCAAACAAATCCTCAAGCTTTGACAGTCAAGGACGCTTTGGTGCGGTTTGCAGTGAGCAGAAAACTCCACAACATATTAATATAAGACGCTGTTATCTCTGAAATATCAACATTACTCCTGCAGCGTTAGATGCCATTAATAGTCTCAACATAATGAGAGCATGTACAGCAGCTTAACCTGAGTAGTGGAAGCACTTGTGCATCTGATTTACAACTAGTCTGCATTACAGGAATAAGCTAAAATCTCCAGAATACTGATCATCGATTTCGAGTTTAGGCTGTTAGCAGTCCAATATGTGCAACAGTAAAACACGTAGTGTTAAGTAAAAACAATAATCGACGGCATGAAGAAGGTGTTAATTGGCACATTTTGTCCTGCATTGTAAAATGTGCATGTGTCTACAGAAATTTCACTCTGACTACCAAAAAAATGTCAAAACCCACTGATTGGAAGTGAGAAGAAGAAGAATGGAGATCAGGCACAAAAGTACCACAAACTTTTAACAAGCGAGGAGCGTGATAAGATGTGACTCCGGAATGATGTTTGAGCCACCGCGCCTGCAAGACAGACTTTCACTCACACACTGATAATTCACAGTTTCCATAGCGACACATCTTTGATTTTTTTTTTTTTTTTTTTTTTTGTGGTAGAATTTTGTTATTTTTCTTGGCAGATAAAATGAAAAACGTAAAGCTTCAGTCAATGGGAAGGATGGTTAAAATTTTAACTGTGTGAATGTTAAAGAGGAGAGATTGCACTAACTTCCTTTTTTTAAATCTTTTCTTGCATTTGACAAAGTGCCTAACTTCAGATGTATTTCCCAGATGTATTACTTGGTGGTTGTGTGTGTGTGTGTGTGTGTGCGTGTGTGTGTGTGTGTGTGTGTGTTGTTGTTTTTTTGGTGCATGTGGTGCAGAATGACTAAACCTGCATCACATCACATCACACTACAGATATGAACGAGATTCCGTTATGCAGCATGTACATACATGTACACATCTAGGCAGCTTCTTTCTACATATGAATTGATAATATTTTCTCCTGTACTCCTGGGTTTAATAAATACATTTTCCACTTGTGAGGACTCTAACAGTTGATATTTAACAGGAGGTGAACTGAACCCATTAGTGTACATGACTGGAGATCATGATTGAGATGTGTAGCTGGTGTAGTAATAAAAGAGAACACCACCAAAGACGTTGTGAGACCACAGTTCAGCTGGAACAAAAGAGAGAAAGCCTATATCCACAGTGTGGCTTCTACCACGCCACCTGGTTTATGGGAGCTCTAACATAAACACACACACAAGCTCTGGCTCTGCATATGTTCCTCCTCAGCGGCTACTGCACTGCTCTTTATGCACTGCACAAATACATATTTGAGTGAAGGCTGACAGCAACTGTCAACGTCAACTGCATTACACTGAAACAGTATTATCTCCTCAATTAGCTCAATGGTTGACCCTTCCACTTCAGCTTTCTTTACATTGCTTATATTTGTAAAAAAAAAAAAAAAAAAAAAAAAAAAAAAATGTATATAGATGTAGACAGATCGTATCAAATATTCAAAGGAGAAACTCACACTGGTTTCATGGCGCTATGATTGGTTTTGTTGAGTAGGTGGTTATCATCACACATCCGTCCCTTAGATATGAACTCGTAGTGCTCTTCTGAAGCCACTGATGTGCCCTCCTGTGCCTGCATAGATTATGACGGGAGCAGGGAGGTGACAGAGTATAAAGAGTGACGAAGTTATGAGATGTTTAAAGAGATTTAAAGGTGCTTTTAGGTGAATTTTGTCACCTTTGGATAGACTGGCTGTTCCTCCATTTCTTGACTTTGTGCTATGCTAAGCTAACTGGCTGCTGTCAATAGCTTCCCATTAAACGTACACACACGAGAGTGATTTCTATCTTCTCTTCTAAATCTCAAAAATACCACAAATAACAGTAATTAACAAATATGTTTTCCCATGCACAAAATTAAATGTTTCTTTTGCATGTTTTCATGCTAAATCCGAATTATTTTCAGAATTTCTCTATCGCCCATGGATTTTTGAAGCATTATATTCAAATGAACATGGAAAAGAAGTACCATGGTAAGTGAAGCCCCTCCATGAAGACAGACTATAACTGTACTCTAAAGAGGAAGCTTCCTAAAGCTAAATATTAGGGATGGCCATTTTAAGCAACAACAAAAAGAAATGTGATTGTTGTTTGCTGGAAACTATTAGAGTATTCAAAGAGCCTGAAATGACTCAAAGATTTAGGCACATTAATGCAACCTTCTGGCATTACTACCAGGCGGCGGTAAAAACAAGGGAAAAAGACGATAATTCCCTAAACTATTCGAAATTCACTTTTTAAGGACTATTTGAAAAATGGAAAATAATGACCCATCCCTAACAAATATAGGTAAAAAATGAAGGTGAAGATTTAAATTCAGCAAAAAAAAAAAAAAAAAAAAAAGTACTATAACATCCATCTATTTCAGTTTGTGGACAAAATTCTTTTTATATTTTGTTATTTTGTGGAATCGCATCAATGGAAAAAAAACAAACATGTAAAGACATCCACAGGCGCACCTTTACTGTCCAGTGTGAAAAAGCTCATGTGAAGCAGGACGAGGAAAATGACCAGCATGTGATCAATTCAAAGCAGCGATGTTTGATTAAACAAATGAGACGAATAAAACTGCAAACAAAGCGGTCGTTCTTTTCCATGGAGCTATTTCACCCCATGAATGTCAATGAGGAGGTGGTCGGAGGTTATTTATAGTCAAAGATTGAATGCAGGGTCTATCCCTCCTGACAATGCCCCCCTGTTTGTCTTCACGTGGAGATGCAGAGACGTTTACGCTTGCAGCCACAGAGTCCGAGCATCGCCCCAACACATTCAGAGGCAGGCCGGATAAAGAGAGCGAGAGGAAGGCTTAGGAATAGAAGTTACAGAGAGCTCGCGTTATATTTGCAGGGACACGCAGACACGAATAGTGCACACGCATGTGCAGAGAGCTCAGTGCGTGTTAATGCAGGCCACAGTGCGTGGGCCGTGCCCCTCCCGTGACGCCAGCTCAGTGGACAAACAGCGTGCAGGAGTCATCGCTGGCTGCCATGGATAATTACCATAATGATTGTAAAGACTCAGACATACAGACACTACTGCAAAAAAAACAACAAAAAAAAAACAGCTCACAAGAAAATGCAACACAACACCACGGACTGCTGTCTTCTTGAAAATCTCCATTAGATGAGTCAGGTTTTGATGTGTGGCAAAAGAAGATTCCTTCACACTGATTCTGTCATCTTATTGGCATTCTGTACATTATTCATGGTCAGCAGTCATAACTAATGATGATGGAAGAGGTTTACAGCATCATATATATTGTGTTGGCTCAAATTTACAAAACTTGTATTTCTTCTCAGATGCTGAGATATTACCTTTGTGCTCTATAGGACATGTCTGCAATTGCCCTGCCGATGCCTTTTCAAAGTGTAAATAATCCTGAAGCTTCACAGATTTTACAGCACTGTTGAATAATGCATGCTCTAAATTACAGTTGCTGTGATAGCAGCGCCTCTGTTGTATCAGCGCATCCTCCATCTCTCTCCTATTGATCACAGCACATAATTCTGTCCGACTAAAAAGTGGGATGTCACAGAGCCGTGGGAACGTGTTTCAAGTGTGTGTGTGTGTGTGTGTGTGTGTGTGTGTGTGTGTGTGTGTGTGTGTGTGTGTGTGTGTGTGTGTGTGTGTGTGTGTAAGTAAGGGGGTTGGGGTGGGTGGGTGGGGCGCTGGGCTGGGCTGGGCTGTGGGGATGATGCAATATGTGTGTTTTGGGCCCGGGGGAGGAGGGAAGGGTGGTGGTAGCACGTTAAACGCTCTTGTGAAAAATATCTGTAAAAAATGATTTAGGCCTGGGTGTACTGCTGTTAAATGTTTTGTTCATACATGATTATGGCCCTTTGAGGAAGGTTTTACACTTTCATGAACATACAATATTTGTCTATGAAAGGAAAGAAAATAATGTAAGAATACATGTTAATATCGGGTAGTCACAGAGAGACCGTGGCTGGCGCTGGCTCGTAGCAGAGACAGATTTACACAATAAACACTGATGGCAAAACAGTGCCCAGCAACTATGTTATTTACTTGCACAGCAGGCGATAATCTGATAGCTAGTAGGGCTGCTAGGTAATATGGCCGTTAAATAATATTATGATACTCCAGGCATTTCTGCATTGACGATATTCTGGAGAATATGACAAAATACTGAACAATATTCAATTCAAAGTATTATGGATTATATATCAACATAAACACAACGGTTTCAGCCATGCTTGTTGCTATGCATTAGTTACACACGCAACATATGTCATACTGTTGTGCAGTCTCTGCTATGATGCCATTGTGTCACCAGGTTGGAATATTGCCATTATCCCGCCATGAATGACTTTTTTTTTTATCATATTCAAAATTATGTTGTTAATAATAAAATAAGGCACACCCATAATAAAAGCAGCTCAGCACTGGCTGTTCTGAAAGACAGATCTGCACACTATCTTGATGATACGAGCATCGACCGCTGATACAGTTAGTATACACAGGCAAAGCAAAGACATCAAGTTATTTAGCCGCGTTTTTGCATAACACGCTAGCAGGACCTGGTTAGTATTAGTGGATGTATTCATTTTAATTTTAAAACTGTTCACGACAGCCAGTTCCGGTCCGCCAGTTTTCGCTCTTTTTCATTGTTTCATCATGAAATCCATAATTCGCTCTTGCGCCGCAATTTTGTTCTGCTGTCATGCTTGTTTGTGGTTACATCACGAGTATTACCTTTGACCCGACGGTTTGGCCTTAAACGTCATTTCCGGTTGGACCGACCTTTCGGGAACCTGCGATCCAAGATTTACCACTTAGCCTGCTGAAATCAAAATATCATTAGAATATGAACATAACCAAATAAATAAATAAACTGATTTATTTTAATTTGTTTTATTTTATTCAACTTTTTTGTTTGTTAATTATTTTATTTTCCGTATTGTTGTGGACGTGCAGGTCCACTACCATCTGTCAGTGGGTGCTGCAGCACCCTGCACAACCATACTTCCCACAGCCTTGGGCCCTAACAGTATATTCTGCTTTGTCATCCTTGGAAAAAAAAAAAAGGTCCTTCAGTCTGAAGTTGCACTGCGAGAGAAAATTGCACACTCCACCAATCCAAGAGCACCAGCTTTAGTAATAATGCCTTTGTAAACGCCTGAAACAACCACTCAGCATACATACACATTGTTACAGCAGGCAATTTCATTTCTATTCAACCACTTTTGCCCTGCTTCATAATCAAAGACTTTTCCAGGCAACTCACACAACTTCCTGAAGGATACAGTCCAGAAGCAAACCTATCATTTATGACTGTAGCAGCTCATCACCATTTGAAATGAACTGGAGGCTAAAGGCCAGCTTTAGTTGTGCATCATAATTTACTGTAAGAAGAATAAAAAGATGACGTTATACTGTCTCTTGAAACTAACCAAAACTGTAAAGTGGTGTCGATTCTTCTGACACACGTCATGAAATGAAATAAATAAAGTCACTTTTATTTCTTACTCACTTCAATTTTTTTATCAACACTTCAAAAGTGAAACAGAATATTTTAGCTACAAAAAGATGTCTCCTACTATTATATTTACTGCTTTCCAAACAACCAATAATGAGAACTCCTTCCCTTTGATATTATCAGACAAGACAATAACAGCACTGTCTTCTACTTCAGTTTTAGGAAGCAGCTTTATATTAGCAGTAGAATCCCGACATTTTGGAGAGCCCATTGGTTTACAGATACAGTTAAAGATAAAGGAGAAATACTTTAGATTTTCATGAAGTCCAGTCCTGTTTTGATAGTACTTGTGGTTGCATTTTTTCATCAATAGCTATTTAGTGACTTTACATCCTGTAGGTTGCTCTCTTTAGTTTTAATTGTGAGTTGGTGAGTAAGTGCGCGATTCCCACCTGTTAAAATATGTACCTCCACACAAGGAATTTTGGAACCTGATGTTTGCTACTGCTGCTCCCTCACAGTAAAAGGAAGTGGGTAAGCACTGAGTGACTTTTATTGTGAAATACTGGAAATAGAATGTATATTTCACAAAGTTTAGCATCGACTGCAGTCATTCATCAGAGGGCTTCAACAAAGAAAGACAAAGGACATTTTTTTGTACAGGAAATCATTTTTAAATAATTGCACAAGGTGATGAATGGAAAGACTTTCAACTTCTACACAAGGTAAGCAGCTCCTTTCACTGTGTTCTGCTGTTGTGTGAAAATCTGTTTGCACTGCATGCCAATTATTGATCGTCTTTTTTACCACTACTATGGGAGTTTGTTTGGCTGCCCTGTGAACAGATACACCTGTTGTTCTTCTGTTGTATTTCTGGCAAAGTAGCTGCTCTACAAGTATTTGCTTAAGAATTACTTGAACCTGAAGTATTAAATTGCTTTTACAGTAACCCTGAGCAACCACGTGTTGCCAAACCAATCAATACTGACAGCTTTTGGATTTGAAATCTAAGACTTTACATATATAAAAAAAAACATCCTAATTGTCATTCCTCTTAGACATGTTCGTGGTTATAATTAAAAGCAAATAGGAAAGGTTTTTGATTTCAGCCATTAAAACGATAAAAATTCCCTGTGTATAATTTTAAAACATTTTGCTTTGCGTTTACTGTGACCAAGCCAAACTATTTCAAACTCAGCTGTCGTGCAGTAGTGTGTTTATAATTGTGTTGCAGGCTCAGAAAGGTTTTCCCTCCACTGTACAGAACAGAAGACAGCACAACAGTACCGACAACACATTTCTCTCTGATAGGAATGTGGCTTTATGATCTGCTGTGTTGTTCTCTGATTATACCCCACTCGGTGGCAGGTATGCTTTCCAAAAAACTGTATATACCACTGAGCTACCTACTGTCTGGGGAGAGGGAAACACATGGTCCTTCAATAAAAGATAATAGAAATGACAATAAGATTTACCATCTTCATTCATCTTCTTCATTACTGTCTTCAAGATCCTGGGAATAAGCCAACCCGCAAGCCTCAAAGCCCACCAGGTCTTCTGGAATACTGCTTATTTTCAAGGCAGCTGGTAATTCATTACATTTAATAGGATGCTACACTGCAGTTGTGCTTCAGGGCTACTACTTATTCAGTCTTTGAAAAGAGTTATAAAATCTACTACTTATGAGTTCCTTTGTGTAAAAATTAGGCAGCAAAATCTCCGAAGGACCCACATGAAAAAAGAACTGTTCTATGAAAAATGTACCAGATGTACAATAAATCCAATATACTGCTTACACAATAAAATAAAAACACATACATATATTCTGCAAACAGAACTTATTTTTCTATTTCTGTGAGGGGTGCCAGAGAGCAGCATTGCCACAGCAGGCCATCTTCTCTCCTACAGAACTCAGCAGCAGACAGGAGGAAATTGGTCTCTGAGGACAAAAGCAGCATTAAGGCACTATGAATTAAAAAAAGGCGTAGAGTACAGTGAAGTCACTTTCTTGGAGACATGACGTTGTTGAGGTGTTAGTAGTCACATTAATGTCAAGCGATTGCCTTCTCCTGAGGCTTTGATGTCTGAACATATAGCCTCTATCCAAGAATCATCAGAAATGAATGATTACACCACCCTAAGTGTGAGTAGGGCTCTTTACTGGAGCCGGAGGAGCTCAGACAGCAGTGAGGTTAAAATGATCCTGATGATGCCTCTTATTTTTTTCATGCTGCACTGTCTTGTTGAGCTCTGTGGGCTCGGCATAATTGCTTTGTATGCTGCAATCAATGCAGAGCCACCAAAAAAAGCATATGCATTAAATTTCTATTCATATGTCACATCAGAGCTCTTTTTTTATATGCAACAATGAATAGAGAGGAAAAAAAGAGACTGACTGACTGACTAACTGACTGACTGACTGAAAATTGCTGTCTCAACAAGCACATATCCATCCACATACTGCAAATGACATATAGAAAAGACCGAATTTCACACTCTGCTTTCTATAGAGCAGAATTAGGCTCCATCAGAGCTGAATAAGTATGATGGGAAAGGACAGTGAGAGGCTTTCTAGTAATCGTGCATGTCAGGGAAGATTTCTCTCAGGCAGAAAATGTGGAGTTAAGAAGAAGAGTGAAGTGCGGATAAATGAGGTAGGCAGGGCTTGATGGATTCCAGAGGAGGATGACTGACCACTAATTGAGGAAGAGGCGCCCCTGTTGTGTCTCTCCGCATGTCGCCGAGACAATGGAGGGCAAATTAGGTTTCTCGAAGTCATACAGGGGATATAAGGTGTGATGGAGTATAATGGAGCCAAATGAAATGAGGTGATTTAGACTGAAAGATGCAGAGGACACAGGTCCTTAGGGGAGCTTGCAGCCACTGGAGTGTGAAAAGTTATAAGAACTTAGGTATTATGAGCCCAGATAAGTCAAACTCTGTGTCGCTAACTTCTTATCATGGACAGTAGAGATGTCAAATCCAACATTGCAGGTACAGTTTTACATGGAGGCCGGTTTCACCCAGTTCGCGCAATGTGAATACAAGAGGCTGAGCCATGAATATGTCATCAAATGTATGTGTGTGTGTTTGCATGGGTGTACAGTGTATGTTAAGTCAGTTTTATTTCTTTTGCCTCCTGAAAAAATGTCTCACTGGGCTTCACAAAAAGGAAAAATAAATAGATTGTGACCCACAATAGAAAAAGCTCTCTCACGCACAGAGAAAGAAATGTTGGGGAATGAAATTCAAAGACAGACCTCACCTTGAACCCTTCTCATCTAAAGGAGCAGGCAGTGTAGTTGACAGGTTTGGGGACTGCCTGGAGAATGTGTCATGGCGAACAGTCCTCCAAATTAAACAGCAAAATGTGGCTTTTTTTTGTCTGTGCTCTTTAAAACTGCTATAAAAATAAAAACAGTCCTGTGGTCTCTAGAATATGTTGAGAAGTGAGCAGCCAGCCCCAGTTTGTGCCCCCCGTGTATTAGCATACATTCAGGTCACAGAGCTTACCACTAGTTTCTCCAGAAGTAAATTAACTGGCAATGTTTGAAAAACCCAGAAGGCTCTTAAAAAAAAGCACCTTTTTTGAAGTATCCCCACAATCCTCAACCTAAAAATCATCTCTACCAGACTCTTCTGATCATCTGAATAAAAAAGTGTTCTGTTCACTGATGTTTGAACTTGTAAAAGTTGCAACTCTGACACAGTGTGAAATCCTTGCAAAAGGAGAGCATGTAACAAGATGGTGTAATCAAAAGAATGACAGTCGAAATTCAATTGGATTCAAGGATGAGTAGGAGGTCAAAGGTCAGCTTCACAAACACTTCTGCACAAACACTTTTCGGGCCATTATTCAACACCGTAACTGAGGAACAGAAGGAAAATGTGTGAATGTATTTCACATTTGTTCAAAGACTGAATTGGTGACAGTAATCTTGTGTGTCCACCTTCCAACTGTGCAGATTGTAAAGATCTTCTAAGCTGTCAGGTTGAAGATGAGTGTGAAGCATCCACCTTTTAGAATTTGTTGTAGCTCCTTTGCAGCAACACCCATATTTTAAGCATTGTCTGCTGTCATTGCACCAACTTTGTGTTCTATCAGAGTCAGTTTTATTGGCCAAACATGTGAACACGCGCAAGGAGATTGACCCAATTTTTTGTTTCTCTTCATAAATGAATTTAAACACTAATACAGTGGACATACAGCAGAGCAAGTAAGCCAAGTCAAGTCACAGTCAAGTCAAATCAATCCTATTTGAATATCCCTTAAATACACTTAATTATTTCAATGAAATACCTTTAAAGTCTTCACTACATATATTGAACAGATGTAAACTGCAGCTGTAATGGTTAGCGGAGGCATTCAACCATGAGGCAGTAATTCTAGTTATTTATGTTCCTGCCTCTGTTATCTACAGAGGTTCTTTCATCTACAGTGTAATATAAAATGGGTTTTGCTAACTACTCTCTGCTAATTGCAGGCTGACTCAAAGTGAATGCATGATCCATGATTGTAACAGAGCATGTTGACGCCTCACTTGTGTCCCCCGGATCCCAAAGTGTTTCGCTGAACAATAAATCCTCTCTGAATCATTGGAGACATCAGATGGTGTCTTTGTTCTAACCACCAGTCAACTATTGCCTGCATGTTGCTGCCATTTAGTTAGATCTTTGTTAGTTCAGTTAGTTCCAAAACATTACAAATTATCCACAAGTAGCAGCAGCAGGAGGAACAGAAGAAGACACAAAGTTTGTCTGAGCAATAATACCCACGCTTTAGTACTATAACACAATGCACCACTGTTTGCTGCTGGTACCATCAGCCTGAGCTTTTATCAGATAGAAAAGTTTGAACTGTGCCTTGAAGGGACATCATATCATTTGAATAAACATCGTAATAAAGAAAGACTGTGAGGGATAGAAAATCCCACTAAACACATATTACCCATCTGTTCTCATTTCTCCAGCATGTGCATGTTGTGTATGTGTGTGTGTTTGTTGTTGTTGTGTGTGTCTAAATGTTCAGCAGTAATGGTACACAGCATAGAAAAGGATCAAGTGTTTTCATGGTGCAGCACATTAGGACAAAGCCAATAAAGTAATCAATGTGTGTGGAGCAGAATAGAAAGAACCGAATATATTTTGATATTGGTGTTCCACCAGGATGTCAGAGTCGATTGTGTGATTATGTTTGACCAAATGATGCCGTTTGCACCAGTTTTATTTGACAGTTTTTGGTTCATTACGCTCTCTCGCCTTTTTACAACAAATTGAGATGTAAAATCAACAAAACTGGGGGAATAACATTGAAACCGTATTTAAGCATACTGGGTATCATCCATGAAATGTCACAATTCTGCTTTGCAAAAGTCAGAACTCGACAGCTTGAGGAAGAATCATAACTAGATAAGCACTCATAGAGCAGATCTCAGTCAAGACCAATCATCCACTCGTCTATAGCGTGCAAATCTGCAACCGCAACTTCGATATATGTCTGAAGATATTTTTAGTTGTGTCCCCAATTTAAAGGGTTCCAGTACTGCCCCATGAAACCACTGTCCCCGACTTCTCCAAACTGGTGTAAAGGGCATATTGGGAAAAATCCTGTGTGCCACTGCACTGGTGAGACGGTGGACCATCAAAATATCAGGGATCTCTTTACTGGCCTTCTCTGTGCAAACGTTAGCATGTGTTAAAGTACTAAATATTATGTTAAATGATAATTACTTTGACACACACACACAAGAAAAACATTGTCATTCAGAAACATTTTCCAATTATTATATTTACTTACCCTGTTTGAAATCAGATTTTTCAGGTAGAGCTCAGAGCAAGTAAGAAATATGTACAAAATGTTTCATGGTTCTGGCCACTGCTGCATGTATATGTGACTTGTGAGGGCTCTGAGAAAATCACAGTGTTACTTTAATCCCATGTTACTCTTGTCCCCCCACTCGCCAGTTTACACTCACTAAACAGTTTGAAACCACTACAACAAAGCTAAAGAAATCTAATCAGGAGATGATTAGGTGAGAGCCAATGTTTTCCACCTCCACAGGAACTCTTTACCTCCATCTTGCAATCAAAGCTCATTGAGAAATGATTATTCAAACTTACTCATACTATAAACAGACTACAAACCAAAACCAGAACGCTTTTGGTACTGAATCTGGATTCAAATAAGGACATCTGTGCATACAGAGGTTATCCCTGCAGGTGAAAGTGGATCGAATCAGAGCTGAAATTTTCCCTTGAGATTTGGGCAACTTTAATTTTCAGTCATGAAATGCAGAATTTTTAATAATGGAACGTCATTTATGTTAGAATTTGTGCAGATTTTAAGACTTTCATGCCTCTGTGGTGATTCTTGATGGAGGACAGCAATGTTTCAGACTATCTATTTAGTGTTGTTTGTATTATTTTGCACACAAACAAATCAGATCTGAACAATGGGAACAGAGTACTCGTCAGTCAAGTCATGCTCAGCTGAGATACAGCACACCGTCAACGTGTCAGTTCAGCCTGATGGCTATAGCTATTTTTTTTAGTTTTACAGGAAAACTATTTCATATCTCTCTAAATGACCAAATTAGCCTGTAAAATGAAATACATCCACTTGTTACACAGTGACCAGCAGCATTTGCCAACACAGAGATGGTGCCCATCAACCACAGCCTGCACTAATGGACACATGGCAAAAAGAATCTGTATCACACACGACTTTATACAGACACACTTTGATAAAACAAGGCCTGGCCTCAGAATATTACCCGTCACATGTGTGTGTGCAACAGGTGGCAACTGAATTCATGTTGGTCATTTCTCCAGCTGGAGCTAAAAGTATGGATGAAGTTCAGCTCTAACTAGGCTTTGCACACAAACACCGGTGGTTACATCTGCCTTTCCTGTAGCTTTTTACCAATTGGTGCTCATTGGCCTGACTGCTGCAACCAGGAACAGGAACAGCCAGCAAAGCATTTAAAATATGATGGATGTGCAGATGGAGTGCGCAGTGCGAGTGAGGTTAGATAGGTGTATGACTGCAAAGTGGTGTAATTGAAATAGAAATGTCACCAAATTTGCTCTATTATTATTGATACATCTGGAAAAGTACATTTGATAAACAGCTGTCATCGCCTCCATCAAAAATAATAATCATGATAAATAGCTACTTCTTCACAGAAACACTAATTTCCACACATATCACGACTCCTTTATCATACTTTATTTACATCTTCACATGGGTTATTACACCAAAGGGATCCTCACTGACCCACTTCCATCTCCGCATGGTGATTCCTCATTTCAAACTTTAAGCCAAGTAAGGTTTATTATTAGGTTTTTAGTTTTCTTTGAGACGAGCCTTCCATGTTGCTGAGCCCTTTGGTGGTCCGGTTCTGTGTTAAATTATTTGACATGTACACCAGGATCAAAAGCCCTAATGCATCTTGTGCGGCCCCTGTGTGTTATGCAAATGTAGGTGTTTTAATGAAGGGAGTCATGAATAATTCAGGAGTGGTGTTCCACAGCAAACACACCGCAGGAGCAAAATTCAGAGGAAAAGAATTGCTCTGGTAAAATAAAAAGTGATGTTGATGTGTCTCTGCCTTCTGTTTGATATCCAGAAACTGCTCATCACTTGATCATTAACAAACATCAGCAAACTGAAATAACCCAATTAATTAGTACAGTGGAGTACAGGAGATGCGCTCTCTGCGTCCACTCGACTCCTCATGCTGCTGCCAACCTTTTGAACTTCAATAAAACTGAGTATCACGCAGAGATTTCAAACTCAATTTGTCTTTTTTAAGAGGTTGTGTACAATACTAGAATCTGATTACTGCCTACAAAGCAAAGTTAAAAGGAACACACTCCAGGCCAAATGAATCATTATAAACAAGCATTTTGATGCACTAAAAATATCATTAAAAACATCACTGCGGGTGAGCAGGTGCAGTGTTCGAACGTGAACAAATAAAAAAGTCATTTTCGATTCCACTGTGCGAATTACGGCTGCCATTTTTCACACGGCTCTGTCGCCGAGTTTGAGGAGACCATTGTGCACGGATTGTGGTTTGTGCCAAGTTCTTGCTTTTGACAGCCCTGAGCTAAGCAAGGAAGGTGAGAATTATTCTCCACCCACACAGCACTTACAAGTCTCTTATCTAATCCTGCGGCAGTCGTCGAGATGAAACCCTTTGTTGGATCAAACTGTTGACCCGAACGAGCCCAGACTGCATTCTTTAATGATGCGAACACCTGAGTAGTTTCAAATCATCATTGATCAAGCGCCATTTTGTTGACGTAAGTGTTGTCATTTTCTAAATGACAGCCGGCGAGAGCATCGCTTTCAACCATCTCCGCCTGCTGCCAATCACTTTCAAGTAATGCAGACACAGTAGCAGTTGAACATCCCAGTGTCCACTTTATCCAGATGTCTAAAGCGCCCCTCTGCTCCATGATACATCCAGGCGGACTTTGTAATCATATTACCAATGCATGTCTCATTAGTTTCTGCCACGGCTGAGTGTCCCTGCTTCCTCCCGCTCTCGTCCCCTCGCTCTCACACACACACACACACACACACACACACACACACACACACACACACACACACACACACACACACACATGCACAAACATCCACTCAATTGCTGGCTGGCATTTGAGAGTGTCTGGGCTTGCATCTAAAGCAGTTTACTGGGGAAATAATAGCCCTCTAAAAGGATTCTCTGAATGCAGAATTATTCCTTTCCATTTGAATTCTAGCGAGACAAATTAAATTTTAGCAGGAGGTGAGTGTAGCATCTCATTGGGATGACAAAGGGATCAACAGAAACAGGGGAGGAACACCTGAATTAAATGGGAGCTCTTCCGGCTGTTATTGTGACTGAAACAGCTTTTATTTAATTTGAAGTATTGATGCAGATTTTTTGGGGGGGATTTTCTCAAAAGTGGAATCAATATATTAGAAAGTTTTAATGAAACAGACAGAATGTTTTTTTGTTTTTTTTAGCCTGTTCCCATCACAGTCTTTTGAATGCTCTGGCTGTGACTATTTTCATGTTAGTTTGCTTTGCATTTCAATACAAAGGCAGCATTGGTCCCACATCCACTTAAAACATGCCGAGAGGGAAGGCCACCGGAAGACTATCGTGAAACAGTCACTCCGATTGGGTATCAAGGTCATGAGCTGTCTTTCTTATTCGCTTTTCTCCATCTGTGATGTTGCTGAAACATGTTTCACTGAACAGCGGTGCTGTCAAATAACCTTCAATACTCAGCCCACCCTGTAACCTCTTTCTCTGGTAAGGCAGCTCGCAGATTGAACATGAGAGCATCTGTGTGTTGCTCTAAATGGCCTTGACTGGCTGTTGGTCCCTTTTAAAAATCCGGAGCTGGTTTGACTCCCGACATTGATTCCCCCTGCAAATGGTTTAACTGCATTCCTTCAAAAGCCGCCAAAGAAAAGAAGGTCTTCCTTAAGAGCATCGCCAGAAATACCTGTCACAGTTCCCCTCTCTGTGAACTCGACGGTGTTTAATATTGATGAGATCTTTCGTGGCCTTCATGCTAGGTGGCGGAGGCGGGGGCGGGGGCGGAGGGGGCGAGGGCAGTTGTAGCGTAAATGCACTATGTAGCACCTGTTTTTGTGTAGTGTCCTCTCCTTGCAGCTTCACTTGGTTTAAAGTTGATACAACGTCGACTCCAACTCACAGCGAGCGTGAGCGTGCTATCGATTTCCTCCCACCAGGCAATTTCCAGGGTGCTCGGCCTAAATATCAGCTCCGATCACATCGACTGAAAGGGAGTGAACTGCTTTGAGCTCGGATCTATGAGTTTGTGTGCGAGTGTTCGTCTTCCATCACTGATAACATGAGCGAAGTGCTATGCAACAAGCAGGGTCATTCAATTCGGCACGGATTCAGGTAATGTTAATATCCTGACGTGTAATCGTTCTAAAACAGCGCTATTATGACTTTTCTAAAGGTCACCTGCATGACCTCAAAATAAATTAAGTAGGGCAAAAAAAAAAAGCTGCTTGTGTGACACTCAGGGGACGTTTTGACCGGGGTAATCTTTTGTTGTTGTTTAGAGGTATTAATGTTCCACGGAGAAAGCAATTTTAAAACGGATGAGGGTGTAATCCCTGACAATACAGGGATTATCTCTCTAAATGACCTTTATCTTGCCATGAGGCATGGAGTGCTTTTCAACTTCACCGTCCCAAGTCTGGTTTGATTACAACGAATGCCTATTTATAATCACCCGGCTACAGACAGGCTAAACAGCAGCGTGGAAACTTTCAAAATAAAAGATAAGGGCCTCCAAGGCATTATAGAGATACGCAAGAGGTTCGGTGGAAAGCTGAACTAAAGCCAAAAAAATAAGTTGTTTGCCCTTTAATAAATGCCCAGATTGTGACCCCTGATAGTTTGCAACTCTGTGCGTCTTTCTGTCTTTGAATGCGCGATAAGTTTACATTTTGAATTCTAGCTTCTCATCTCTTCATTTTGTTTTTGTATTTATTTGAAACTAACAAATATCGTAAATGAAGAAGAAAAGCTCTGAGCCGTTTTATTGAAAGGCTCAAAACATAATGGAGCGAGTCAGCGGGATCGTCTGGCTGTTTTAAGAGGGATTTAAAGAGGCTCCCGCCAAATGACGGATGAGCCGATCATCTCCCATCTTCGTTAGTCGGGATTTCTGCCTCATCAAAGGTGCTACATTTTCCCCTCAGAACTTGAAGGGGAGAGCAAGCGCTGGTTTGGTTCAGATAATTGGAGCCACGGGAACTGGTACAGTAATGGGAAAGATTGACTACAAAGTTGACTATATTTCATAGCTAAACTTTCTTCCATATGACCAGTTCTGTTGTTTTTTCGTTTTGAAGTGACGTCTCTGTTTATTGTTTTCTCATGTTGTATACTGAGGATTCTTGTCTTTATCATCTTCAGAAAAAACACTTCAACATGTTGTTTGCTTACTAAAGTTTCTCTGGTTTGCATTTCTATGGACCAAATCCTCTTTTACTTCAGAATAAAATACAGTATGTTATGAGTTTTACAAGAATCTTCTTCAGTTTTAAAGTGTTCCTTGTATCTTAAAAAAGCTCACTGTTGAATGGTAAACATTAAAAAAAAAATCAAGTTTCTTGCTAATGAAACATTTAGCACTTTGAAGCCAGCCCCACTGCTACATCCTGTCTTATTACATCTGTTTAAGTAAGATTATTGAATAGGTCAAATCGCAACTTTATTTGAGTTATATGCTTGATGAATATTTTAGCAACATGCATTATGCATGCAAAGACTCACTGCATGTATTGCACATATAACAGGAAAATATTTCTGTTTGACCTTTGTGAAAGTCGCGCTTAATTCATCTGTATTTGTATCATTTCAGTATTGCTTTCTGCTTAGTTTGTGAACCAAATCTGCTTCACAATTTTTTTTGAAAGAGCCAAGCACCAAAAAAAAAAAAAAAGAAGACGTTTTTCCTCAATGTATCCACATTCTGTGGAAGGACTCCTCAACTCGAAAGTGATCTTACCATAGAAGTGGGTGCTTTTATTTGACAGAAAATGAGCAGCAAATAGAAACTGATGAATCACTGCACCAAGTAAAGAAAAAAGAAAAAAAAAACTGTGAGGAAAGTACCCGACATTAAGAATTTCAAGATAATAGAACGCCTGGTTGCCTGAGAGTGATTCATCCTGTGATATCTGGCAGAATAAAGGCACATGATTAAAGTCCAAAACCTTATAAATAGGAGTATGACAAATTGCTGTACTTTAAAAACTTTCACTTCAGTGCTGCCGAGGCCCTTAGGTGAAAGTTTTATTCACCAGTTACAGTTTTGACAAGTTCCTTAAATAAATATATTCATGATTACACTCCAGCAATATAAAACTGATATACTCCTGCTGTAATTTCTCAGACCAACCAGATGTATGTTTGAGGAAAACTAGACACTTGAATTTGTTTTTCAGTTCATGTTGCCTTTACATTTCTGTCTCCTGAAAAAATAAAAATAAAAATAAAAAGAGTAAAAAAGAAAAGCATGTTTGATATATTGATATAAAAGGACATCAGCAATTTGATTATAAAAACATTACAAACGATCTTCCACACACTTGCATATTAACACAAAAAAATGAAAAATTACAGTAAAAGACATGGAAGCATTTATAACTAGATATTGGCAATCATGAGAGTGATTCTGTCGTCAATAAATAGGACATCTGGCTCTGTATATCATCAGTGGACACATGAATGTCTACTCTGTGTTATTTTTATTTCCTGTGTAAAACAAAATACATACATGATGTTTTGTGTGTTTTTTACTTTGTCTAAAATCAATGTACTATTGTGGCTGATGGGTACAAAAACACACAAAAAAAATCATCAATCACTAAAACGACGTCGTTCATTTTCTTACAGTATGTCCACAGACTCACGTTTTTCACACTGATGGGTATGACAGGTGTGTTCCTTCTTTAACTTCTGCCTGCTGTAAAACTTTCTTCATATCTGAGTCATTTTTTATAGCTCCATATTTTGGCCATTCAAGCTATATTTAATGCCGGGGAAGCTGAATTTAAAATGCATCTTGAAAGGATTGGGAGTAGACCATTTCAATTGGAGCCCGGCTTTATGCAGTGACAGGGCTGGGTCCGCTGGGCTCGCTCGCAGAGCCTCTGTGCTTGCGTATGGAATATTCTCCGATAAATGAACCGTCCTCGTCGAATTCCCCTCCGCCGTCTGCGTAGTCAACCGAGCTGTCTCTGCTGACACTGTCCCCGGCTGCGTTCAGGGAACACAAGCTACTGCCCTTCAGTGGCTTTTCATCGCTGTCACTGCCATCAACAACAACAGAGAAGGAGGGCCGAGGTCAGTGGTGCAGTGCATAAGCAAACACATTGTATAGCACATCAAGCAGATGTTTGGAGGCAGCATATACGGCCCATCTTTGACGCACAAGCACACACACACACACGCACACATATATACATTATTTCCCATATAATCAAAACCTACACACAGACACACCAGCAAACAGACAATGTTCAGTACATATAGACTGTTAAATGCTTGGCTACATTAACACACACAGGCTTCCACTCACTAGGAAAGTTGTTATGGTTTCAATACATCACTTACAGGCGGTAGGCTGGGGTGGATGCAGCGGCTGCACAGCAGGAAAAGGGAGCACAAGGGAGGCGGGGGGGTGGGGGGGGGCTTGCTACAATCACTTCACTAATTGCTAATTGCTAAGGCTTCAGGACCAAAGGCAATTTCAAATCTCTTTAGAGCCAGCGATGGAAATTGCCAGAGTGCAGTGAGAAAGAAGCCGTGTGGGAGGCGTGTGCGTGTGCGCGTGCGTTTGTGTGTGTCGGGGAGGGGAGGGGGGGGGGGGGGGGTGTTGGAGGTTGAAGGCTGAGATTGAGAAAAGGGAGAAAGGAGAGGGAGGAAGAGGTGGGGCATATGCAATCCCAGACAAACAGCCTGTCATTCCCGGTATTCCCGGGGGCCCACACGCGGGCCGAGGAGATTAGATGCCAATTTGAGGCCGGGCAAGTGGCCAACTTGCAGGTGTCTCGGTACAAGACGCGGGGTCACCTCGAAGCACTGAGGAGATTTTTCCTCCCTGTCCTCTTTTTCTAATTCCCTGAACTATCCCATGTTTTGTAGCGCCTCCCTCTCCTTTGGTTTTGTATTCATAACACAGAGCGTCTGCGTTCACAAGCGCTCAGGTGGCTCATGTATGATAGCGCCATTTGAGGCGTATTGTAGTTGACACCTGTGTCAAATACAAGCTCCACATTTTGAGCAGGATTTCTATGCAGAGACGCGGTTCGAGCTAAGATTACAAATTGGGTCTCCTTCACTGGGATTTTTAATAACCAATCTTATCTATCCTATTTCGTGGGACCGTTTACGATGCAAGCCACATAAGGTCCGCATTTCAGCTGTTATCAAACCTTCTTTCTCTGACAACTCCAAAGCGCTGAAGATAAGTGGCTGTTATCTAAGAGCAGCGGAATGCCACAGCCGCTGCAGCCCGCCCACAGTGACTTTGAATGCATTGATAAAATGGGGCTGAGTGCTTTTGAGCCCCAGCTCACTCCAGACCTTGGTCGAGATCCAGCTCAGTCTCAGCTGTCCCCGAGAAAATACTTTCCTTCAGCCTCGTAAACAGGTGAGAGATGGAGGCACATCACCGGGCTGAAAGTAATTACATTTGTTTTGCCATTGACCCATGCTGACTTGGTTCTGGGGCAGCACCGAAATTTCAGGTGGATGTTGGAATTTTTTCCACTTTGCACCTGAAGTTATATTTATTTGAGTTTTAAGGCGTCTGGAGGAAAACTTCCCCACATCTGCTGCTGTCTCCCTAATTGCACATAAAAAAATATGAGAAGACGAGGGCTAAGATAGTTAAAAAAAAAAAAGAAAAAAAAAAAAAAGAAACAAGGGTAAAAAACCAACAACATAATCTAGCCGAGGAAATTTTTTTTATCATACTGTTGGCTAACAGCCTGCTACTGCTATGACACCTGCTGTTCTAGCAGGGGCAAAAGTAGAAGAGGACTGTCTCCAAAGAGAAATCATCTGAAGCATAATTACCACTTGTCAGCTCCCCAGAAACGTAGCATACTAGTGGGTGGTCTATTGCCTTGAGAGATTCAAAGGGCACAAGAGAGTCCTGAATCCAACTTTAAAAAGCCAGGAAAACAACATCATAGTAAGGCTAACGGCACTCTGGGGGGACAGTACTCAGAGCAGCCTCGTGAAACCGGCCATGAGAGGCATTTTAAACAGATAGCAGCAGCCCAACATCTGTGCTGACTCACAAACACAAAACAAAGCAGAGTGAACTTGGTGTCAGAGCTAAATTGAGTGTCTCAATATTAATGTTTTCTTTGTCGCCTCGCCTCGTCTTGTTCTTTCTTCCCACGTGAATCCAAAACTTCGACACTCTTTGTTTTTCCGAGTTTTATCAGTGTTATATGCTGCACACATAGTGTTGGAAGGTCATTACATCATATTACTGAATCATTGATGTTTATCAACAACCCACAAATAGTCATTTTGAGCTGCGGGACGGTACAAACTTTCTTAATACATCTATGAGCCGCACACTCTATGAATATGGTCATAGACACTGTAGACAATTCCTTCCTTCCTGTTAAACAGAATTACAGTCTTGGCAAGAACCCCAGGACTGCAACTGGCAGCGACCACACAATCATGAGTAATCATGTTCTGAATAATATGATGATGAGCAGAATCAAAGCAGACAGAAGAGGCTATTTTAGGTGATTTCTGCACAAACAAACTCGCCATTGTCACACAGTTGCTGCAGCGCTGTCAAGCAAAATAGGATTCAGTTGATTTCCCTAAACTGTCACCAGGGCAGCGAAACAATGCAAACAATGGAATTTCAACAGCTATTATAAAGTACAACAGCTGTCTGCTTCAGGCTCAAAGGCCCAGTTTTTCACCCATTTGCCATGCTTAGTTTATGCCTGCTTCATTGAATGTAATATATTTTCCATCAGCAATTACTGTACCCTGAAAATCTGCAGTAGGAAGTTCCAGATTGTAAAAGTGTGGCCTTTGCTATTCACAATGTGAATAACTGCTTAAACGTAAATCTGCATCTGTCATGTTCCCAGGTAAGCGGAGGCACTGCAGCCAGCAACACTGACACTTTTCTAGTGTTTTATTTTCAGTCTTGGTGTCTATAAGAAGATATTTTTGAGGTTTTAAGAACCAAAAACATCTCAATACAGTTTTATATCTCCCGTCTTCAGTTTTTTTCTGGAGCTCTACCAAGAACAAACTATTTTGAGGCTGTGTCTTTAAGGTATATTGGTATTAATGAGCCTCTCTTCTGATTGGCTGACTCTTAACTGAGTGTTGCCTGCTCAAGCTGATCACAGGTTTTCTTCAGTCTTGTACTTTTCTGGCTTCGAGGCAGATTGACGATGCTTTCTTCCACATAAAAGATTGGACAGTGGGCCGTGCTGAGGGTGGACATGGGTCACATAAGCATGTGTTTGTGACATCACAAACTTACTGAGGTCCAAACGGCACAGTTGCTAAACACGGACTGTGCCCATTTATCTGACCGGTAAGCATTTTCACTGTATTTATACAGTATCTAGACCTGCTTCATAAATAGAGATATGAATTTACACTATATATGATCTTTAATGTTATAGTAAAATATATTTCTGCATTAGAGGAGCCTAAACTGTAAGTAGGACAGGTTCAGCAGGCAGCTGATCTAAGAGCTTCAAGTCAAATCAAAATTCACTTTTGTGACAAAATTTATGTATGTATCCTTCAATTTGTTTTTCTGGTCACAGACATACAACCGAGTTTGCCGAAGCCCATCAGTCAACAAATGTTGAAATAACAAATAAAAAGCAACGAAATGCGGGAATCAGTAACAGTTTGATCACATTAGGGAGCTAAATTAAGGAGTTCCACTTTCAAAATGAAAGAAATGCTATAAAAGGGCAGATGTGTTACGCTACGTGGGGCTTATTTAAAAGGGGTAAAAGGTTTTTGATAGGATCTACATGACTATGACATGCTCTAGTCAGTAGTGTCCCACAGGTGAGGTCTCAGAAATGTAAAAATGTGCAAACAATAAGTGCAGTATAAAAAAATTGTAATTTTGGATAGTAGTGGAAAAACGATGTACGCTCAATAAAACACTCATAACAGAAGGTGGGCAGTGCACAAATATGCACATACAAACACACTAACATGCAAAATGGCCTACTGATGCCTGCAGGAACAAGGTGACAAACTCTGCTACGCATACAACATCAGCATCTGACAACAAAGTAAAAGCACATAATACCAACTAAAAGGGAACAAAGCTTAAGCTGAGAGTTACTCACAACTCTTAACTACACTGTGTGATTACCTAGCCCATTAAATGACGAGAACATAGGCTTCTAGGTGGATCCTGGTAAAGCTCATGAATGTGCGGTTTGCTTTTTGAGATGGGAGGGAAAAACATTAGTGATACATGACAGAAAATGTTAAACATAAAGATTATTGTATTAGTTTTGCTACAGCATAATACATTTCAAGGATAAAAAAAAAAAAATGTCAGTTCCTTTTCACGCGCTGGCAGCTCACCTGTATTCATAGGTGTCATCATTCATTCCTTGTGACTCGATGTTAGGGTGGAGATCCTCCTTCTCTTTCACTGCAGATAAGGCAGGACACATAGTTCAGCACCACTGTTTCAGGGCATAAATTTCATACATAGAAGCATTTACATATTACTTCTGTATGCACCTGTAAATGCTTCAAATTCAGATAATGGTAATAGTTTCTGTCTTTAATGTTTTACAAAGGGAAATAACTCAAACACTGGCATCTGCCTTTTGTTAGTTTTAATCAATTTCAGCAATTCTGTAATTCCAGGAAACCAGAGCAAAGCCAAAACTGAAAATTCAAGATAAGGAAGAGTAAAGCAATAAAAGGTCTTAACTTTTACTTCTCCTGAGTGTAAATGAGACTTGAAATTCAAAAGGTATAGTCAAAAACTAAATAGGACTGTGTAAACATTACATAACATTTTTACATGGAAAGCCTTTCCTCCGTGTGCCTGCGCAAAGAGCTGGATGTTAGCTCTCCGTGTAAATATGCTTTAAAAAAAAAAACAACAGTTGCTTTTGAGAGAGACAAAAGAGGGGTTTCATGAAAAGAGCTGGATGGGCAAACAGGGGAATCCAAAAGAGCTGATGAAATATTCAGGGCTTCATGTCAAAAGCTACTGCAGGCGAAGAAGTGGAGTATGGTGGGGAGAAGACGGGAGAGCAGGGTGAGAGGAAAGAACCAGACTGAAGAGACACTTTGCAGGCACGGACAATGTGAGACTGAATTTGGCTCTGATAAAGAGCAGCACAAAGGTGCAAAGGAAGAGCCAGCAATGTCTGCAGAGGCGAGAGGTGATGAGGAGCGGAACAAAGCCAGCTGATTCCCACTCGTCTGGCTTACAAGATATGTAATCAGAGGCACCAAGCAGAGCTAACAGACAAATGATGCCATATGCAATAAAAGTACAGTAGCTGCAAGCGTCTCATGGATGAACTTGGGCTTGGGAGGGGTCGGCATGCATAGGTGCTCCCCATGCATTGCACATTCATTAAGCGAGCTGGGGTTAGGCTTCAAATAAAAATCATCAGCCATGTTATGAGTTGAATTTTGGTTCACTTCCCCAAGCAAAATGACAGGGTGACCCGGACTAACTGACCTTTTTCCATGGAGAACATGTCTTGTTGCTGGGGCGGCGGCGCCGTACCTGCATACTTGCCACCTTTGTTTTTCCGCACAAAGCAGGCCATAAGCGCGACAAGGGTGAGCAGTGCCACGGCACACATGGTTCCAATGAACCAGCCCTGAGTTGGAAAGTTGCTCCCCCGACTTTCCGCACCTGAGAACAAAAACAGAAAAGACTCGTGTTTACACACACCGTCTATTTGAGCATGACAATCCCCTCAAGCATTCTAAATACAACTTTATCTCTGGATGAAAACAGGGAAAAAAAAAATCCACGATGGATTACGGTTGGAGAGGATGTTCGCATATTGCATTTGACTCACACTCCCTTCAGCTACAACACTGCATCTCGTCTGAAAGAATATTAGATGGAGGGTAAAGCAAAACAAACGCACAGAGAATCAAGAAAAACTGAAAAATTTATTGATACATTCACCACAGTCATTCATTCAGTTTGTCAATGATACGCGGCTATTGTTAGGGCATGTGGGAACTCAAATTACTCTACTTTACTGACTCCTTTCTCTCCTCTCACCTGTGACTCGCGTCTGGATAACCTCTTCGAAAATACTAGCATTATCGAGCAGCCGCCTGGCCATGAGGCGCACAGTGTACACCGTCCCGGGTTTGAGCCCATCAATTACGTAGAAACTTTGAGAAGAGTTTACAGCCTCTGAAATCCACCAGCTACCATCACCTACACAGCCAAGCACAAGAAGTGCACAAGCAGCAAGTCTGTATTACAACTTATGCTATCAAAGAAGATGAGGATGTGCTGTTGCCAAGTAATAAATGGTTCTTCAGTTAAACATATTTGTTGTACTATATGTGACTTTAAATACATCTTAATGCATTTCAAGGTAATCATGGAAATGATAGAAGCAGGCATGTGGGCTTATGATGTATTTTTAGATGTTAATATTAGACATTCCTAGGTGTACCTAAACATGATGCCACCTAAAATGTCCTATCGGTGTTTAGCGAGGCGGAGAGAGGAAAAGTAGCTTACGGTTATTTTTATAAGCCACATAAAGCTGCAAGTCCCGCTGCTCTTCTCTGGCAGTCCAGCTGATTTTGGCAAAGGTGTCACTCACATGCAAGCTTATGTTGAACAGGGCTGGAACTGATAAAGAGAGAAGAAATAGGAGGAGGAAAATAAGGAGGAAAAGGAAAACACAGACAGGCACAGAGAAAAGGAGAAAGAAGCCAGGGAAAGAGGATTAGTAGAGGCAAATAGGATCCCCTGCAGCTTGAGAACAGTGCATCGAGCAGAAACCCTTCAAGACGACAGTTCAAAAGGCAATCCCGGGCCCCAGACTTAATTGAGAGGAGCTGGATTTTGGCTCATAAAGGGTAGATAGAGATTGTGGGCGGGAGTGACATCTAGTCTTCACTCTATGTTAAGCAAAGCTGGCATTTCCTGACGCCCCCCCACCATGAGCGGATATCAGAATAGATTGAAACAACGCAATGTCTTGATTCCTATTGTGACTTGAAAGTTCAGGTACATCAAGATGGGATCACAGGGATACCATTGACTGTGCATGTGTGAGTGAGAGCTATATACCTAAAGGAAGATGAGTAGAATTGCCTGGGATAGAGCTGGGAACAGAGAGAGAGCAGTTGTGGCCTGGAATGAAAGAGAAGCCTCAGATGTTAGATTTCTGCTGCAATGCTGTCAGGTTTAATACTCTATATTGTGCAACAAGCGAGCTCTATAGACTGCATAAAGACAGGATTGTTAGGGCAAGTGGGGAATCTGTATTAATGGCAGTAACTGTTCAACTGCATTGCAACTTATGCTGCCGTCGACAAACTGTAACAGTAGCAGGGATTGCTCAATAAATCTGAATTGCAAATTTAAACCGCAACTACATGACAAGGTATTTTCACACAGAAACTCTGTGCCTCGCCTGAACTGGTGTTGAGTAATCACCCGAATTATATTTGTACAACTACAAAGGACAAACTTTTTGCCAAGGCTATGGCCAGCTACTCACTACACCAACATGCCCGCAACCTCGTCTGCCACTACCACCTCCTCTATGTTCACTAGCAGCTGCGGGCGGCAATACAGACTGCTCTGAACAGGGGCCACAGCTGGAGTCTGAGACAAATCTTCAGAAGGATAAAAAGAAAATGAAATACAGCAGAAGATTGCAGATATATGGAAAGCCAGCTTTAAGGTTTATAGAACAGGCACACAAACACACACACACACACACACACACACACACACACACACACACACACACACACTTGTAGGGATGGTGGAGGACGGGTGGCGCGTTCTCGCAAGCACCAACATGTGCACGTAGAGAAGTGCATGTTTGTAAGTGATGCTTTGGATTAGGAGCAGGGTGGAGAGGGGCACCACTAGAGTGCACTGTGCAGCAAAAAGATCGTACACTTACACTAACCAGGAACTCAGTATGTAGCAAAAGTACACATGCTGGGGATTTAATAGATAATAATAGCTGAAATCAAAAACATATTCTTTCCAGTAAGTAAAGCCAAATTTGACCACAGACTCCTTTCCTTTTTCTGTGTCAAGTTTCCATATTGAAAACTGGCAGTTCCAACTTCACTATAACTCAAATTCGTCAACATGCAGCGTGCATTATTTCTTCAATTAATATTTAGCCTAATAACTGCTAGACAGAGCAGTAATAGTCTTATTTATATTGTTTATAGTGCTCAGATGTGGTTTGAACCTAAACACAGCTTAAGTTTTTCATCATGGTGCTCCTTGCCCTTGCAGGGAGATTCAATGCGGGATGAAAAATATGTAATTAATGTGATAATAAGCCATATCATTGTAGCTAGTAGCTTACGTGGTCACTATGTATTATTTTGTATTATTTAACAGCGATGAGGATTGGTACTTTAACATATGAAGACAAGTGAAACTGATCAGGATCTGATTAAACTAAATTTAATATGTGAATGTTAGATCACTGTATTATTGTTTTTTGTGTTAAGTTATAGAAAAGTTGTCACATAGATTGATTTGTTTTGTTTTAAATATGTTGGTAGAGGTCTGAAAAACAGTGATGTGTCATTATTTATTTTCATATCATTGAACTTCCACGTGATGTGGCCTGTAATATTTCTCACATTGTCTGGTGTGAATATTGTGTGCCTTAATCTGAATAAACATAAAAAACAACAACATTAATGCTGTCTACAGTACAGCTTGTTCGGTTCTGACTTGAATCCTGGGCTGATGACAGTGAAGATGAAGTCAGACTGTAATTATTATCTTTCTGACTAAACTGGCTTAAAACATTAAGTTCGAGCAGATAGCAAACAACTTGGGTGTTCAAACGCTGTGCCAGGGAGCAAATAATTTAATCTCCGGAGGAGTGGTTCTTTTTGTGTGACTTTAGAGGTATATGCTCCTCTGTGCTTTTTGTCTAGGTTGCAGTCTGCTTTTTCTTTGCTGCTTTGTTATCTCATGAGACTTGATGGAGAAAAATATATATTTTTCCTGTCTGCCACCCTCTTCTGCTATGGCTGTTCGCTGTTCTCTCTCTTGGTTTTGGTTTTTCAACCCATCTTTCTGTGTGTGTGTTTTTTTCGGTTTCGCACTGCAGCCACTCACAAGCCTCTCAAACAAAGACATGTGGACACACACACATACATACACACACACGCACACATATCTGCTTGATATCTGTGTGGTTGTATTAATTCAGCATGTCAGTCTGTAATTCGTCCAGACCATTTTTAAGCTCGACAACTGTTCATCCGAGCTAAACGATGAAGAGCATTAAAAGCTCATTCGGACACAAAGGTGAAATCTAAAAAGAACACTTAACAGCCGAAGCTCACTAACACACATGCGTTCTTTCTTTTTCTCTGTCACTCCCTATTAAATTCACGTTGCCCCTGCTCTGTGCTATTGGCATCCATGAATCTACTCCACTGCATTGTGACTAACATACCCCGAGGGCATCTCCCCGTCCAGCCTCTACTCAGCCATATTTACAAACAATGCTTCAAATAGCTCTCAGGCTGGACATCCACCTCCAAGATGCAGAACCTCTCAAAAGAAACATAAAAGCTCGGGAAGAAAGACTAACTTTTAATTAAACATTCAGAGAGAGCAAGCATCTATTTTCTCATCCATTCCTCTTTTTTGGCCTGCAAAGTAATAGCGAGAGGGGTTTGATGATACAAATTTAAGCCACTATGCAGATGGTAATTAAATTCAATTACCAAAATTAATCTTTTTTTTTTTGCTTTTTTTTTTTTTTTAATCGGAATAAAAAAAAAAAAAAATTCAGTTTGGTTGAGTGTTTAGGTTGAAAAACAAGAGATAGATAGCCCCATTTTGGATGAGGATTGTTAAATTGTGCTTCTGACCTCCAGATCAAGACGATGAAGTATCCAAAAGTCTTGGATCTGTGGTTCCCCAGATCTAGTCAGAAGTTATACCTGTGTCTCTGAATCCAAACTAGTTTTTGGATTTGAACATCAGCGGAGTGCCCAGAATAGCATTCTTTCATCTAATTAAGTTTATGTGAAGGCCAATATGTCAGACAATGTGAGAAATATTGCTCGGGTACAGGTAGCTGGCAAGACGCCAGAAAGCTAATCTATGCTTTCATCTGCAGACTATTTCATCACACTATTGTATTTCTCTTTGGCTTCATTTGAAAGAGCATTTAAATAATTAAATAATTGACAATTCTGCTGCTACACTTCAAAACAAAATTAAAAAGAGGAAGCACAGCACTCCAGTTTTAGATGAGCTCAATCCGCTCCCTGCGTCCTTTAGAAAATTTCAAAAAGTATTTTTCTTTATAATAAAACTCTAAATAGCTCAGGATTTGGACTAAACTGCAGGCTCCCTGTGTTTTATGTGTCTTCAGGTTCACTTACATTCCTCCCGGCAGGTTTGCTAAATATTCACAACCACTGTCACAAAAACTGGAGATGCACCTTTTTATATGCAAACTGTCGCACAAGGATATCAGGGAGACATTTCCATTGAGCATAATAAAGCAGCAGCTGGAAACATAATATACCTGTTCCAGTTAGTTCTTTCATGTATTATGTATAATTTACAGTCGGAGACGGAAGATACTTCTATTTGCATTCGCTTCGGATCTAATATAGGGATGGGAATAACGGCTCTTTGAAGGGTTCTTCTGGCTCTGTTCCTTTCTGGGAGCCGTTCACGAGAATGGCTCATCCACGTGGAGCAGAGAGGCCACAGCGGACAGGATGAAGCGTGCGCTTCATATAATGCAGGTACATTGATTTTTTTTTTCTACTCACTTGTTAGAGCCACAGTCCAGCTCTCCCGGGCCAGTGGAGGTCCACAACCTGCTCGAGTGCAGGCGCTCAGGTGGAAACAGTAGAGGCTGACCTCCTCTAATCCCAAAACTTTCCACTGGGTGGTGTCAGCCCTGGTGATGTTCTGCTCCTGGGAACTAATCACCTCCAGTGAAGTGTCATTAACTATAGAACAAGAAGAGGAAAGATGTCAGGTCAGTTCATGTGTCGTGAGTGAGCCTACAACCGAAGAATCCGTCCTCACAGTTGGGTCGTGTTGCACGTTAATGGAACACAACTATAATGAGGGTCAATGATGGAGGCAGGTGGAAGATGAAGAGATGTCATGCTAGCTCATGCAGAAAGTGAATACAGCAGATACATGTCATGACAGGTGAGCTGAGGAGGAATACATTATGAAGAAAGCTGAGAGAAGATGAAAGGGGGAAATAAGAGAGCTCAAGAGGTCCGGGGGTGTAAACAAGAGGCAATGGATAAAAAGAGGCGGAGGAGGAGATGAGGAAAAAGAAAAGCAGGAAGAAGTGAGGAGCCATTAAGAAGAAAGGGAAAGGGATGCAGGAGCAGGTGATATGAGGGAAGACACAGAGGAAAAAGAAAACATGAGAAAGCAGTAGGAGGAAATCAGAAGAGGACCAATCACAAGTAGCATAACATATCACCAAACATGCATTATAGATCAAAGTACAGTATGTGTGCAGACTGTCAAAAGCGACACGCTTATTCTGAAACCTCCCTCAGTGATGTCCTTACTGTACCAATGTTCAACTGCAGGTGAGAGCTCATGTGCGCCTGTTGTGTCAATTTCGGTAAACTATTGGTGGATATTTTACTTTTTTGGTGACAACAGACTGCAGCGCTGTCATGAAACCAGCTGGATATTCAGACTGCACATGTAAGTGCAACATATAATATTTTATTCATAGACTTGATGGTAAACAAAATTTGAAATACTCTTCAGTTACATGGTGAATCGATGCCACTGAAAAACCTGCAACACCCACGGATGTTACTGTATGGGAATGATTGAGTAAAGTCTGACATCTGATACGGGAGGAAGAAAAAGCAGAAAGGAGGGAGGGGCAGAGTGTATTGAAGAGCTGGCCAAACTCCGTGGGTGCGGGTGGATCTGCCTTCACATTTTACACAACAAACTTGAGAAATGTAAGCCAGCGAGAGTGCAGGCTTTGAAAACAGAGAGAGCGTAGTGAAAGCCCCTCACTCGCATGCTCGCCCTGACTGCACTCAGGCATAAAGGTGCTTTATTGCAGGGAGAAATGTTTCTCAGAGATGAAGAGAAGAAACTGGCCAAAAGGGTACAAACAGCGCTGGCTTAAATGATCCCCTTGGAAGAAAACCTGGAGCTCAGGTGGAAATGAGATAAGAAACACTGAAGCAATTGTCCAACCACAACCTAAAGTAGCCTACACAGTCAGGCTGTTGCAGACCAGGGTGAGGTGTTCAGTGTTAAACAGTGCCACCTACTGTCTGCTATGAGAACAGATAGGAGAAGAAGAAGGGTTAGATGATAGTGTGTGCAGCATGTTTTCAGGTTTTTATAGTCCTCTATGCAATAAACATAAAGTATAGTATCACATATCCACCCCTGCCACACTTCCTCCCCTCTGACCTGATCTTTTCTCTCCTCACTTTCCCTCCACTAACGCTGCAGATACACTCCTGCTAGCACGTCGCCCACAACGCCTCACACTATAAAGCACTGAGTTGCAGCAAAGAGAAATCTATTATTGAAAAACTTTGCATAGGGCCAAAGGTCTGCACTGTGTAAGTCAATTATTAACAAAGCGTTCAACATGTCGTGTGTACATACTGAGGTGGTACTGCAGGAAATAACCAGAGAGGATGCCATTTGCCTTTGGCGGTGGTCCCCATACCAGCAGAACGGAGTCTCTCTGGATGTTGGAGATGGTCAGGATGGGCACTTGCTCTGGAACTACACATAAGACAGTAATGTTAATGCTCTCCTGTACAGTATACTGTAGCCTGTGCATGATTCTCTGGTAGCTTGCTGTGTATTTAGAGGTGGTTACATCAGAGTCCCAGTCTGTTTTAGTGTTGAATTATTTTTAGGATGCTTGTATTAATTAATTATGTTTCACCCAACACATGTTTCAAATCTTTTTTTTTTAACCTTTTCTTATTTATTAAACTGATGAAAAATACACTGATGTAAACATACAACAAACAAAAGAAACACGTTTAAACAGCTTTGTCATTTCACAAGGTTAAAAGTCTTGGTTCTGTTGCCTTATTCTGTTTAAAGCTTGAGTGGTGTGATTTTAGTCCTTGTGTACTTTGCCAACATTTGCGTAAAAGTGCATAAAGAGCAGTTGATCAGTGTATGTGTGTCACCTCACCTCCCTCTGAAGTATTGAAGGTGACCGGATCACTCTTGGGCCCGTTGCCCTTCTTGTTGAAAACATGGACGGTGAGTTTGTACTTGGAGAAAGGTTCAAGGCCAGGCACGATGACGTGCCTCCGCTTTCCAGGGAAAGCCATCGAGTGGTGATCGTCTAAAATCTTGTTAGGATTCAGCAGACTTATCTTCCTCACCCAGTGAACCTGTGGGAGGAAAGTAATAGAAAATGGTAAAGAAAAACAAGGACGGAAACAATAAAATAGTTATTTTACACACATTTCTTTGTTACTGTCACCCTTTTACTACAGCATTGTGCCTACTTTTAATGATAACACCTGTACAGATGACAGCGAGAACACATACTTTATAATTGAATTATAGATATACAAAGTATTTGATAAAATTATATATCAAGGAAATAAATACCTGAAAGATAACTAGACACATTTTGCATGTCTGTAAAAATGTAATTGTGAACTTATTTTTTGCCTGATTCATGAGATAATAACTACTACTTCTCTCAAAATAGAGACACCTCAATGAGAACACCTGCAGAAATCACATTTTTGAGTTTTTACATTGCTGTTTCTGGACAAAATAAGTCCACCCGAGAAAGTGGACCATTATCATTTCAAGGAATAATCTTTCTCTGTGAGCGCACTACTATTTCACTAAATCAAAGGCAGGTGTTTGTCAAATTCAAGCGACGTATAATTTTATTCTTTAAAAAAAAAATACTGTAGGTTTTATGCTTTAAATTGCCGATTCTGTTCTGTTCAACTGTACTATAATTATAATCAGCATTATACACTCAGATTACATTGGAAGGATTGCTGTTAAAATATTTAGGGCTGAGATCAGATGGCCTGGAGCCTGAGAATATTTGGATGTAGCACCTAAAAAAGAAGATGTACAGTCACATAATGAACATTTCTGTATCTCAGCTGTATCCTGTCCCTTTAAAAGATTGGTTGAAAAAGGGAAAAAAAGACAAAAGACTGAAGTAGAAGACTGTCCATTTCTTTGGGAGTTGCCATTGCTTAAGACAGTGAATACAGGTGAGTGAATGAGGGTTTAAAAATGAAGTAGCGAACATAAAGAGCCTCAGAAACTGTGCTAGTCTAAAGATCGAATTGTTCCAGGTAATTCAAGTGTAGGATTTTCACTTTCAAAGTAGACCCTCCTTATCAAAGCTATTCTTCTTGCCTCATGTTCTTGCAAAATTATGAAATTAATGACCATTATTAAAAAAAAAAAAAAAATACTATTCATTTTAGATGGCACTAACAACTATATTCAATAACTACTTGGTATATTACTTAGTATGAGGTTTTTTTTCTTAGCCTATATTTTGCTAACTGATACCTTTGTACCCGTAACTTGTGTGTAGGCCAGATACTGCACAAGTTATAGCAAGTGTTCACACTATTAAGTGTGACTGTTTAGAGTTCTTTTGTTACTATCCAAAGTTACAAGGCTGCCTGAAAACACTTCATGCATCACGACCATGAAAACTTACATCATAGCCCCCTAGATGACCTCTCACTGTAGCAGGTGGAACCGGGGTCCAGCTAACTCTCAGAACAGTGGTGTTGATCACCTCCACTGCAATGTCCTGTGGAGCTGCAGTAGGAACTATAGAGGGAGGACAAAGGTCAGGAATACAGACATACTGTGAACAACAGACCACCTCTGTCAAGACTTTTTAACACTAGCACAAGACATACATACAGACACAATATAAAGTGAAAAAAAATCTTTGGACATACAGTAACTAAAAAAAAAAAAAAAGAAAAAAAGCCCTGTTAGATAAATATTGCCCAATTAGAAGATCTTTTAAAGGCGGAAGAGGTCGTTTTTTGGGGTTTATGTGATGCAGTATTGATCTGTTGCTGGTTAAGGTGGTAAAAGATAACACAAACACGAGAGAAGCAGCATGAAAGTGCACAAAAAATATACTCAGCTAGACACAAAATGAGGCAAAGCAGGGGAACATACAACAGCAAACATGAAATGAAATTGCAGTAAATGTTTTCAGCACTATTATGTTACTATATTGGTAGCAGTAGAAAATAGAAACACAGCAGATGATAGAGAGAGAAGCAGCCACTGTGCCTCAGTAGGCCTATAGCGCAGAGTGTGTTGTGATCTGTCAAATCTCCAACAGCTTCTGAGACGCAGGTGGAAATTTGACATCCCTCTCTTCTACAAAGGTTATCTGCCACCTGCTAGATTCAGCAATAGTGATTTTCTTCGTTTTCAGAGGGGAGGAAAAGTCACTACTGCACACCTGCACGGGGTTAAAACCTTGGGTAAAAGGAAAAGAGAAAAGAACTTAACCTGACACATTTTCCCGCAGACAATGCCAAAAGACAACTGAAGACACGGTGGGAAACGATAACACAAGAAGTTCAGAGTGAGTCACAAGCAAAACAACAGCCAAATGTGCTAGTTTAGCTTTGAGCTATGTCGCAATGAAACAGCATAACCCAAGTGAGTTGCACATAAACATATTATATGTGGAAATGACATAAATAACACAACTCACCATCTTCTCCGGAGTAACCCGTCACAACTTTAGGCTCCGGTCCCCAGCCGTCGCTGTTCCTGCTCTGAATTTTGATCTCGTAGGGAACAAAAGTGGGTGTGTTCCTTAAGACAAAAGAGTGTCTTTTGACCAGGTGCTCCGTCCAGACATCTTCCACCCCCAGCTTCCGGTAGCTCACCTTGTACTCAAGGCCTGGGCCATTGTGTTCAATAGGCAACAGCGGCTACAACATGAAAGTGTGCTGATTACTTAGAAACTGGTGAAAAAGTTTCTATGCTATCATGTTTTCTGGTTTACAATGTGATAGATGGAGATGGTTTTTTTTTAAAACAAAAACAAAAAAACAACTCCTACCTCCCAGCTAATGTCCATTTGATGAGGAAGATGTCCTTGAATTTGGATGTTTTCTGGGTTCCTTTCTGGCGCTTTGGAGGGATGTATGTAGTTGTATGAACATACAATAACAAATGAAAAAAACGTTGTTTTTTTTTTTGCCTACAATAATTTACTGCTAAACAGAAAATATGTTTCCCTGCTGCTTAGCTAAAACAGACACTTCTGTAATTGTAGAAAAAGTATCCTGATCTCACAAGGTGCATATTCTTAGAATATTAGGCAGCATCCTGAGATAATACTTGGGGACTTTATGGGCTTTTGAGAATCCAAAATATCCGCACCGCCTGCTGCTACAAAGTCATATTGCAAAGGTCTGTCTTTATGTCATGGCACCCCTCTGCACATTTCAAAAGAATTGTTAAAACTTGCATACTTTCACAATGGACAGATAACTGCAGCAGACAATGCTAATAAAAGGGGGAGTAAGTCTCACCAGCAGGGGGTGTTTCGTGTCTCCCGGTGGGCATACTGGGGGGTCCAGGTCCAACAGCATTTACTGCATACACTCTGAACTGGTAGTTAAGGTGTCCGTGTAATGCCAGCTCTGCTGTTGCCTGGTTACCGACGACTTTCTGTAGCTCCTTCCACTTCCCAGGCTCCCATCGGCTCTCTTCATACTCCACTACAAATTCTGTGTGGGGAGGTGGCACATTTAGTTATCACACACTTGATAATCACAACTGCTGATAAAACATAAATTAGACTCCTGTGTTTTGTTGTAAGTGTTGATTGAAAGATTACACTTCCAGGACTGATAAATTAAATGTTTCAACATTCAGTTGAAAATGTGTTATTGTTTTTTCAGTGTTAAATGAGACTATTTTTAACACTCTCATGTCTGTGAGTCTGAACCTGATGTAACTACACTGTAATACAGTTTACAGTTGTTTTGTAATTGTACTACAATTAACCAGAAATTGCAGCATTATCTAGTGTAAAGCGTAACATCTGAATGTACAAGTCTCTGGATAAATGTTGTTTCTTTATATATTATTTAGTTCCAATATCACCCCTCACCCCCCTTTTAATCTTCAGCTCTACTACTTCTTCTACATGAACGTATACCTATTACAGAGCTGTTGTGATCACTCCCGGGCATCCAAGACAGCTGGACATTCCTCGGATTCTGAAGTTCAGATATTTCTAAATTCTTTGGAGCATCAGGAACATCTGCAACACAAAATATATACAACAACATGAGATACTCAGAACATCTAGAGAATTTAGATACGATAATGAATAAATTACAGGCCTTACACAACATCTGAACCACAGTGTAATGTTCTGTTTTTCATTATTTATATCTGTCTACATTCTAAATCATTTCCAACAAAGTGTCATCAATACTAGAAAATACATTATTCATAAAACAATCTTACCCAGTACTGTGAGCAGTGCAGAGGCAGCGTCCTCATCCAAGATTGTTTTAGCAGTGCATGTATATGTTCCCTGATCACTCAGGTTCACGTTCATGATCTGCAGCGTGCCACTCTGCTCAAAGTATCTGAATCGTACGAGAACAGTTGTCAGTTGGAAAGTCACTTTAATAAAGTACAAAGTATTCAGTGAGTATATAAAATACCTTCACCAGAGAGACAAAACTCCTCGACAAGTTTAATGATCTTAATAACAGAAAAGTTTTAAACAATTGTAGTTTAAACAGCCCAGACTTTTTTTTATTCAGTAAGTGCAGTAGTTCATGCCAAGGCCGAACTATCCAAACAAGTGCTATTAATACCTAACTATTAATTAGCATTTATTCATCTCAAAATAACCTATAACCAATCAAACAAAATGCTTTATAGGCTCCTTGGCAGAAGTAATCAATCAATTTATCAAGTGGACAAAAGACCAACAAAATCACTTGTCTTTGACCCTCCTCTGATCAGGATACAGAACAAAGCTTTTGGGACTTTTCATCCTGTTTATCTAGCACAGCATTAGCATACAGATTGAGACAGTGAACAAAGCCGCTTTAAACACAAACACCCCTGTAAACTAACGGAAACACTATCAAAGCGCAGCCAGTTACCTGGAATCTTCCTCAAAGGAGAGCGCAATCTCCTCCCCATCCTTCCTCCACACCACCTCAAAGCTGCCCTGCAGACTTTTATCATACTCTGCCTGGCACATCAACTGAGCTGAGGTCCCACTGATGATCTGCACGTCCTGAGGTGGACCCACTATTTTCGTAGGGTCTGGAGATAAAACACAAAGCCAGGGATAAAACCACATACATTAAACAGAAAGGATGATGATAATGTTTTGTCAGGCTGAAGCCAACATTCATAATTCCTTCATGCCTTATATAAGATGTGAATCTCTTGAGTTGAGGCAACTTCTTTACTTCATAAATTAGTTTTTTCTGCTGTAACTGCCTCTGAAGGGAAATGAGTAACTGAAATTTTAATGCCGATCTGCATTCATGAAATGACCACAAAAATATATTTCTAAATATGTTCCATCACATTATTATTTATGAAGCATTTTATTATAACATCAATGAAAGATTAATTTTCTTTTCAGCATAAGTGTGTCTCAAAGGACCTCACAAAGAAAGACCAACTAGTTTTAGCGACTTAATTAATGACAGCAGAGTGTGTTGAAAAGAACTAAATTATAGCTTTAACGTTTTATGGAGACCATTAAATGCTGTTTTTGGTGAGTTGTTTTACAAGCTGGAGCCTTCTGCTTGACAAATGACCTGCAAAACTCAAACCTACCCCTCAGTTTTAAAGGTACTTGGCCGAGTGGTTGTAAAGTAACCTCACTTGTATTGACTACTTTAAATGTAAAGAGTGAGTTCACCTGAATAAAAAAGATAATTTTCTCTAACCCTAGTCTAGCTAAACTGATAAAACAGTGGAAGTGTTCATGTCAGTGAAGTGGCCTTTGTGTGCAATGAGTACAACTACTGTTGCTTAAATAAAGGAGACATTATGTTGCCGAGTTACCTTTTACAACCAGCACAGCGTTGAGAGATGACATGCCTTCCATGTTACTGGCAACGCACACATATTCCCCACTGTCACCTTTCTCTGTGCTCATGATTTTCAATGATTGTCCGTTCTCAAGAGCAAAAAATCGTTCCCCCTTGATGACTGTCTCCTCTTTGGTCCTGGAAGATAAAGTTTTCATAATCTTTAAGAGAACTGATCCAACATCATAAGTGCAAATCAAAAGGTGTCCTTTGCTACAATTTCAACCTGAACTTTTTTTTAAAGTATATGGTGAGTATAAGATTTGAGCCGAGTTCATTTTCACCGTCATTTCAGGTGAAGATCTCTCTTGTGTGCAGTATATCATCTTCTGAATGTGGTGAGTTGGAGTAACTAAGTCAAAGCCAAACATGGTAAGCGTTGTTGATTAGATTGAAGTGATATATCATTTAATAGAATCAGAAGTGTAATCTTAATATTCAGTGTTTTTGTAGCATTCAGAGTATTTTATCATGGACTGTTGGAAATCCTATTTCGCTTTTGTGGAACTGTAACGGAGCAGCAGTGGTAGTTAATAGGATTTAATTAGCCCAATTTCAAGGAGCAGAAGAGGATTATCACATTAAACAGACATACAGTAAGTGTCAACATCAGTCAGAGTCATACAGACACCTGAAGCAGTGGGGATTTAGCATGACTCACTGGACTCACTGCTGTGAAATCTGTATGTGCTCTGGTTCATTCCGTAAAATGTTCAGTTTAGGCTGTTTAAAATGGATATTGTAAAATCATTATTTTCTTGTGTTTAAAATAAGAAAGCAAGATCAGAATTAGCACCATGTATAAATTAACTACTGATATTTTTTGTTTGTTTACATATAGTTTCTACTCACCAATATATGTTGGATGGTGGGGAGCTGAAAACACTGCAGTTCAAGATGATATCCTGTCCTAATACCACAACGTACTCATGGTAGTCCCTTGTCAGTATAAGAGGAGCCATATCTGAAGGCAAGGGGATAAAGCAGAGATTACACTAGCTCAAATGTCAAGGTATGTCAAGCAGAACAGATCAGTGAAAATACAGCTATAATTCAGACACAGACATGAGCAGCACAGCCTCTTGTAACACTACAAAATCATAATAACATTTGCAATGATTGTTACAAATGTAAAACTTATTAAAAACCCGGCAGATACATTTTGTCACCATTAAATTGAGTGGTTCACAGAAAAATACGAGTTAACCGAGTTATGTAAAGTGGCTGCAGCTCAGTCCAACGAGGCTGTAGAGCTGAAACAATTCCTCATTTAATCATTTAGATAATTGACAGAAAACTAACTTTTCCTTTTTCTTTTAGTATTAAATTAGTTTGAACAAATTACAGAAAAACAAAAGTGAAATTAAAATGCCAAGCAGGTTTATGTGACTTTCTCTGGCATTAATTAATGATTAATAAACAATAAAAAATAAAATCAATGAAAACAGTCAAATAATACATAAATTGATCATGACAATTATAATAATGCTTAGCTATAATGACAGATGGCCACAGAGGGCTGAACACAGTATGGTATGTTCAGACAGCATCATGATTATGTGCACTGCTGTGTTGTTTTGCATGTCACAAAATTAATAGTTATTCAACATTGTTAAGATCACAAGGTTTCAGCTTGTCATACAATTAACGTTAATTAATTAATGTAATAGATACACATTTATCTATGACTATAAATAATATGGATAATGAACCCCCTAATTTTTTTAGCTGTGCAGATGAAAAGACATGATGAGTTACAAAAGCAATTGGAACAAAAGCAGGCCGCCAGGTGACAGCATCTCTGCGTGGGTGTCTTTATTTGGTAATAATCCACTTACAATTACCTATGACTCCATTCAGGTAGTGACTCACATGCTGTAGGTAATATATCAACATGTAATATTAAGTGGTCTAATGGAAATAGGGGATGCAATCAATCTTGAATATTATTTGAATGCTGGTAGGAGATACTTGAGCGACATAATCTCAGAGAGGGATTTTTGTTCAAGGTATTATGATAAAAGCGGCTCTCGTGGCTCTGGAGGTAGACCAAGTCGTTCACCAATCACAGTCTTAGCTGTGTGATCCCATGTCCACGTCAAGTTAGTTAGCGAAGATACTGAACCCTGAAATTGCTCCTCATGGTCAGGCTTTGTCTTGTATTGCAGCTCTCTGCCATCATTGTGTGAATGAGAAGCTATAAAGAATTTAACTGCTTTGACGATAAGCTCCAGTATACTTTCTAAAGAATATTACAACAAGTAGAAGATCAAGTCAGACTTCAGCTGAAGGAGAAAACTCCTCATTCATGCTAACAGGCAAATTATGAGTAGGCAGTTAACGTCTAAGTGTATCTAAGTTGCAAAAATGATGGAAAACAGTAGGAACAGCATGAAATCCTAAGGCTATTCAGCTGCTCGTGTAAGCGTTTTCTTCTTATTTATAGTGCCAGAAGAAAAGTCTCTATCACTATCAGTCAATAAGAAAAAGGACCTGAGTGAAATTTGTCATCCATTACTTAGATACGGTTGTTTACAGGCATTGTCTTGACAGGGTTAAAGCTAATTTAGGCAAATTGTAGCTGGATGACAAAGATGGATGAACCTCAGCATCTGAAGCCACTGCAAGATGTCTACGTCTCAACAAACACTTAACAGACGCAGGCATAAGTGAAGAGTGTCCACAGTGTGTCTGTTGTAAAACGTGTCCTGGCTGGCTGTGTAGGGAGAATGTTTTGTCGTAGTACTTACTCAAGATCATGATGTTAACGTTGGTCAGAATACTGCCATGACTGTTGGAGGCTTCACACTGGTAGACGGCACTGTCCTCTGGTCTGGCCTTATGGAGCACCACAACGTCATCAATCACTCGCCTGTTATTCAGTGGTTCATCTGACAGCAACAAAGACATTAAAATCATCAGAACAGCACAACAAATATGTTTTTAAAGTAAGTTTTGGAGAATGACAAAAATTGTCTGGTTCCAGCTTCTGTAATGTTAAGAGTTGCCACTGTTGTATGTTTTAGAGAACTGTTTGCTGAATGTCTTTTGGTTTTGAAATGTTGCTCAGAGAAATCCACACATTTGAAACAGTCACTTCAGGTAAGTTATGATGGACATTTTCTGACATTTTATAAACCAAACAAATTAATAACACGGAGAAAAATGGCCTGCAGATGAGTTACTAATTAAAATAATTGTAAAAAAAAAAAAATCCATAAATATGGTCCAATATCAATATTAATACACTACTATATACTTTAATCCAGTATATACATAATCAGGAAACATCAGCTCGTATAATAAACCCTCTGATATGTCAGTCAACCTTTTGACTACACCAAATTTACACTATGATGTTGCTTTTCCTGCTGAGAAATTTAATAATATTAGAAATAAATCATTCTTACCCTGACATCATAAAACTTGTTTTCATACATGGATAAGAAAAGAAGATTAGGGTTTTTAAAGGGATCGGTATATACTTTGATACAGCACACATTGTGTTTTAAATTGTGAAATGAAGTTGGCCTCATGAGCTCTGAACAACACCTTGCAGACACTTGCTTGTAACACTGAACTCCAGCTTCTGTGGTTGAAGTTTGGTATTGCTGCTCATTGTGCTGTCCTGCTGCCCAATGACAAAAGCTGAATTAAACTACAGCTCCAGTTTATTCTCACTCACCGCTGAAAATGTCTCCATTCCTCCTCCATGTTATGTCTGGCGGTGGGTTTCCACTAACCAAGCACTTGATGTGAACATCAGACCCAGTCACAGTCAGCTGGCTCTGAGGAGGCCCTGTCAGCCACTTTGGTGGCTCTGGGAGATGTTAAGAAGAGCTTGTTGGTCGCAGTCAGAACAAATGCCATCCCTGTGTCAACAGCTTTGCTTGTGATGCAAATCCACCCACAAATACATGCATAATTGACTCCTTGTGTTTACTAACCTTCCACAATTACATCAAAGTAGTGGACAGCCTTTCCGCCAGCGTTTTCCGCCGTACACATGTATTTCCCCTGATCCCTCTCTTCCACAGCGGGTATGGTCAACAGCTTCTGAAAGTTCTTCAGTTTGATCCGATCAGTCCAGTCATCTCCCATTTTTATCCATGTTACGTTTGGAGTCGGACTACGACATCAGACAATAACATATTAATACCTGTAATAAATAATACACAGTGGTAATACGGTTGGAGTAGTGAGAATACAGAGTGTGCACATACGATCCTTCTGGTATACATTCGAGTTTCAGAGCCTCTCCCTTCAACAACACCTTCACCGTCTGGACACCAGAGGGCAGCAGCAGGCTGGGTTTTCTCACCAGGGGGGCTTCAGCTGCATTGAACATAGAGAATAGTCTTTCTCATTGATATGCATTATTTTAATGAATGACCATTTAAACTACACACAAACTTTTTAGTCAGTCGGTTATCAGCAGGTTTTATCAACGTGCAAATCAACTGCATTGCTTGTTCACATAAAATGAAGCATGTTTTGATTTATACTGTGAAGGCTTTGAAGAACACTCACGGATTTCGCCACTGTCAGATGAGTCATTGTCGGGTTTTACTGGAACAAAAGCAAAGTACAGCAAACATAATATGGGTAGTGATAGTGATCGTTTGTTTTCACCAACATGTATTTCTCATTATACTGTCATTTTCTAGCGCACAAACATGACAAGGCAAGCCCTGCTTCTTGGTATGTAGTCAGGGAATATCCTGAATTTACCTGGAAAAACATCCAAATGTAATTTGCAAAAGTGAAGTGAGCCGTTTCTGTCTGCATCAGCTTCTCAGGTGGTTTTCTTATTTATGACATGCTGAACAAGTTAGCTTCAGTTTTTGGTATTTAGGTTAAAGCCACACAGATTATGTAAGAAACCTACAGCTCTTGACCACGACAGCCATGGCAGTTTTCTGGACAATGGTGCGAATTCTGGGGAAGGCAGCAAAGCAACAGTAATCCTGACGATTGTCTTTCTGTAAGGCATTAGAGAAGTACAGGTTGCCATCAGTTCCCATGGAAACCCTCTCATCCTGCTCAATGTGCTGGAGACCTGGAAAACAACATATTGGTATCAACAAGGTGTTATCAGAGTCAAACATGTCTAATTATAACACAAGTTTCCAAAATATATTTTAGCTGGTCAGAAAGCACAAATTGAACAGAACTTCTTCAATATATAGAGTGCATCAGTAGAACAACAGTAAAGGTCCTTTCAGCTGACATCAACAAAACTCAGGTTACATGATGAGTAGCCTAATATCTGATAGATGTTAATAGGAATGCCCTCAAGGGTTTCGTTGTATAGACTTGGTGAACTCATAAGTGCACTATGCCAGCATAGTTGGTTTATATAGAGCCATTATTTCAGTAACGGGTCAGTGACGCTCTGTGTCACTCGGTGAACAGAGCATGCATTGTATTGAACAGGTTTATTTAAGAACCAGCCTTAAGACATCTGTCAATGTTGAAGGCAAAGTTATATAAAACAAACAAAAAACATATTTGATTCTGATTTATGTCACATGACAAAAGATGGGTCACTACTACAAAGAGGGCTATATTTTTTGTTGTGGAGTGGATGCAGAGAGCTCAATGTTCTGCTGAGAGTGAAGACACATGCCATGTCATTTAGTCAAGATAGTATCTTGTTTCATGTTGGATGTATTTATTGTTGTGACAAATCCTGGAAAGATAAAGGTGCAAAACTAAGACTCAAAATAGACTTCAATAGAATTTAAACCAAGAGCTGTGCACAAGTGTGTTTTCATTCATTCTGCCCTGTTCCCGTGGGCCCATCCTCCTAAACACCTATAGGCTCTAATGTTTTCTTTCTGACATCAGTCATGTTTGTTGGAGGCGGTTAAGGACCTTCAAGGGGTTGTACAGAAAACTCATCCCCCATTGACAAAGCACTTCAGACAGAACTGAGGTAACCACAGTGAATCACTTTCTCTGGCAGCAGTGGAAAAACGGGCCCTGATGTGAGGTAACACGTGGGCCTCGTGTGTATATATTTCTGAAACTGTTCTTACTGTCACTGCCATGTGCCTCCTCAAAATCCAAGGTGTCATCAGCCACTGTACTTCAATATAATCTGTGAGGATCTTCTGGAAGTTGTGGTGCAGACACAACTTCACACTATCTACACCGTCCCATGCTAATACGCTGCACAGTCCAGTGACAAATAAATGAATCCCTTATAGATGTCTCACTTATGAGCAGTGAATGCACCATTATGTTTTAAACAAAGTGAAATAACACCTGAAATACTCTATGTTGTTGTCAGGGATGTTTTGTAATTTGCTGGAACAGTTGATCAGACCAATCTTGTGCTACAATTGGCCAGGTGTAAAGAGAGGTAAAAGAAGCAACTATTCCTTTTTTTCATCTCATGCACTCAAGTGTAATACCATGAATGTGTTTGAGCAGAGACTTTAAAAAATGATATGATGTATGTGTCCAAACTCTCACTATGACTGCAGGCTTTTCGCCCCATCTCCAAGAGTGTCTATTTGAAATATGAGCACTTCTGTGTGTAGACATGGCCAGGCAACACGTTGTATGCCTTCATAAATTCAAAGCTGGCTGAAGCCATTGCAATAGTGTTCATGGGAACACATGACCAAGTGCAACACAAATCAGGGATTGGACAGGCAAGACTGCATTGGTCAGCGAGTTTTTTGCCCTTCCATCCATGCATCAAGACAAAAGTGAAACAAAAAAGTGATGTTGGGCTTATGTCTTTAAAGTTGCAAAACATTAACTAATATAAGGATTTCTTTTTTTTTTTGACCAGCCAACAGACAGGCATACCCAACATATAAATTACAAAAATTTAACAATTTTATGGCTTACTGAGAGACATCCAGTAGAGCTGACGAGGGGCTACACCTTCTGGAGGGTTACACTGCAGGATGATGGGCTCTCCCTCCTTCACAACAATAGGATTTAGTATTTCCTTTGGAAATTTAGGGGCACCTAATCAACAGACAGACATTGAACAAAATTAAACATTATCAGGATGCGATGACTTTCAAAAGCATAAGTCAGTAATTAGGGCACAAGCACCGCTAGTGCGAAAGGCCTATTGTTATCCAAGCGATTATTATGATTCTCTGTAAACAACTGCATTTTTGGTGGCTTTATCATATTGAAAAACTCCTGAAAGTTGGTAAACGCGTCTCTCCCGGCGAAAAATTTTGTATTTTAGTGGAGTCGTGAGTGGTCGTGGCCAAATGGCTCGCTAGCGCCCCCTAAACAGATGCCCCGGCGGCACCATTTACCTACATGCACGAAATTCAGTCGACATGTCTATCACACCTCGACGTACACAAAAGTTCCAACGCACCATTACGTCAACTCAACAGGAAGTCCGCCATTTTGAATTTAGTTGCCATTTTTGGCGATTCGCACATGTTGTACTTTAACAAACTCCTTCAGATTTTGCCGAACTGACTTGAAATTTTGTCTGTGCACTCTGAACATGTTTGGAATTAAAAGTTATGAAAATAATTAGTTTTTCGTCGATCGGTGTGCCCGTAGCATGGCGGCCATAAAATGACCCAAAAGTAATGTTATTGCATGTTGTTCAAAAAAATGACCAGATTTTCAAAGTCAAAAATGACTTTTTTAAGTCATAAGAAAAGGGGTGAATTGAAAACCAAACCTTCTAGTTGAGAGGCAGCAGTGCTAACCACTGTGCCACCAATGTTCCCAGGAGTTAGACAGCATTGTGACAAATCTTTGGCTCACTGCAACCTATAACTCCAAACTCCTAATTTCTCCAAACGTTTCAACTTCACTAAAAGTTGAATCACCATCAACAGGCCAAGGTGAGATCTGAACCATTAATAGCAACCTTGGTGAAGTAGAATCTTTTACCTGTTGAGTTAACCAGACTGTCAGTTAACCCTAACCCTAAAGCTCTGAGTGAACTCCGTGAAACACTTTCTTCTGCCATGACTCTTTCTCCGGCACCAAAGATAGTCCAGCGGTCTACAACGCCGACTCTGAGCTGGAAACAACCTCATGAAGACACGGGTTTGAGCCCCGCTCAGGTATCACACGTTTCATGATTTACGGAGGGTGAGTCCCCTTAATAAGCCACACGGTTCGTGGAGAGCGAATCACTGTAAGGCTAAGCCAACTTGAGGCATGCATGTCAGTTCAGAAAAAGGTAGCATAGCCAGGGTGATACGGCTAAATTTGATAATTCACCGTGACACAGGAAGTTGATGTTTAAGCTCAAATGACGCTCCAAACCTCATAAAACTTGCATCAGGCACCAACTTTCATGAGTTTTGAAGATGTTAAAGCTGCCAAAAAAAGGCATTTATTTTTAAAGAAGAATAAGGAACGAGATCAAGAAAAATATTATAACTGCAAGGGGAATATACGAACCATCACGTGCTGCACGTCGGTGGCCCCGACCCGCTGGATCCACGACGTGCAGCGTGCGAGGGTCCGCATATCAAACAATTTACTTTAAGTTGTTTTAAAAGCTGCTAACGTTCATGCTTAGGCAGAGTGAACAGCTAAAAATACGAGCACACATTTTAACAACAGTTTTAATTTAATGTTATTATGGAAAGTTTACTTACTGGGAACTATGATCTTAATGTCCTCTGTCATGGCAGTCCCCAGCTTGTTCGACGCGTAGCATCGATATTTACCCTCGAACTGCCTGAGGTTCTTGTTGTGAAGCACAAAAGTGCCATTTGTGTAGTCTGTTTTAATTGTTGTGAAGTTTGAGGGGAAAAAGTCTTGGCCATCCTTTGTCCATCTGTATCTGTTGGAGTAAAATAGGTGGCAGGTTTCCATCACTGAATCATTTTTGTGCAAAGCTTTGACATTTGGTCAGATTCATGTCACTTGATGTCACTTACTCTGGTGGTGGGTTGCCCTCGGCGTCACACCTGACGGTAATGGTGTTGTCAAAAGGAAGTGCAATAATGGGACTTGGTGTGTGAGTTATTATGGTTGGAAGCTGCTCCACTATAATATGAAGACACACAAAATCAGCACGGAAATGTAAAATTTTAACACATTTTGTTTTGTGTTTTTCCTTTACCGTTTCCAATTCTTTCTTTATACTCTATATGAAGCTAAATGGTAAAGTTGTGTGACAGAATATGAACAAGTATGGTGCCCTGGAAAGGCGTTGACCTAAAATAGCATACCAGGACTTGAACAGCATTCTTAGGCCTAAACAAATAAAACCTTTGCTGTAAGGCTTGTCACTTAAACAATTTACTTTAAGTTGTTTTAAAAGCTGCTAACGTTCATGCTTAGGCAGAGTGAACAGCTAAAAATACGAGCACACAATTTAACAAATCTTATGTTACTTAAAACAAAGTGAGAGGAAATTACACATTACACTGCCTTCCATGTCAATTAAACCTGGTACACTGACTTTTTATGTTTAGCTAAGCACAAGTGAGCACTATCTTAAGCAGTTTCACATCACTCCTACCTTCCAGAGGGATATTGAGGCCTGTGGCCCTGGAGGTCAAAGCCAAAAGCAGAACGAGCTGCAGGCTCCCCGCCAACCTCATCACCCTCCACTAGTTAATGGAGCCACTTGAGATCAGGAGGTTGTGTGGCTCAACTGCTGTCACGGGGAATTTGTAAGGCACAGAGGACCTGGAGTGAGAACAACATTGGGAACATGTAATACATTTAACAATTTAACTCTGAAACAAAAAACAGTGACTTCCAACAGTGGTCCGATAAGGGTCTTACATGCATCTGTTCTAATGACAGAAAAACAGCACTGAATGAACATCTCACAGGCAGTTGCTTTGCGCTAAATGGGTCGTAAATGATAACACATAATGTTGAAAACACACACTTTATACAACATGGCTGACAGCTAAGTGAAAATCAAGATCTGACAACATAAGAACCTGTTAAATACTGCAAATACTTCACAGTGTTTCTCTACAACAATCCCAGTTAAATTTCCTTTCTGTTCTGTTTTGATCAAGATGTTTATCTCTTTAAAATTGCAACCATGAAATATATTTATTTTCTCAATTGCGAAAAAGAAAAACACTTTTAAAGTTCTGTATTGAGGCCCATTTAAAGAACTTGTGCCTAATTCATGCAGGATATCCTTTTGAAGACTCCAGCCATTTAACATCAGTTGTCCCTCATTGTTCTGATGTTGTAGCACAACACAGCAGAGCACTTGTCTGGAGATTACCCTTTGAACTGTAAAGCCTGGCTGGTGGCATCGCATGGGATGCTTACAGTAAACCCGACTGGCACAAAGGCTAAGCTGCTGTCTGCTACGATCGCTAGATCCAAGATGGCAGACTATAAATTGGTCTAAGCCCGTCAGTGTTTCACAGCTTAGTTCTCACATTGCTGAGACTGCGGTGGCAGCACTGGCAATGCCAAACGGGTTCACCCTCCAGCTAATCATGCTATCAGGAGAATGAAGGCGGGGAGCTCCAGCCGTCATACAGTACGCTGCTTAACAATGGCTGAGTGCTCCTCCGAGGTCTTCTCAGGACACAAGTCTGCATGTGTTCTCCCTTCTTCGTAAGAAAGGTTAATGTGGTAATTGTTATGGACTACATTCAGGATTAAGCCGCTTGAATTTAGAATCAATTAAACAAATTGGGAGATTATGGCAGAGTATTATTTACAATAGGGACTTTGTGATTATCTTCGGCGGGTTTGAATTGTAAACAAAGCTGTTTTGATGCTTGTTCCAGTGGAGTAAGCATATGCTTTCATGTTAAAGCTGTAAGCCACTCTCAATCTAGGCTGGTGCTAGTTTTTCTGCTGTGTCTCACACAGAGGAACACACATGCCTGCGCACACAGATAAAGCTTTGAATTAGTGACCACCTGTAGTACTCTTGTATAGCATAAGTAAAAACTTTAGTGACAGTGTTGAGATTTACATCACAGGAAGAAAACCCAACATCAGCCCAGCAGAGCCTGCAAAGTCCTTGTCAGGCAGGAGGTCCACAGTCCTCCAGTGACATGATAAATGGGACCTTTTATCAAGACTTGTGCTGATCCTGACAACACAGACATGATCAAACAAGCAACTTTCATTCATGTGCAGCGAATCAACCGCCCTGCTGTACACCCAAGGAACTTAGTGGGTTAGGCAAATTACTGAGCTTTATGTGCACGTGGGGATCTGCAAACCTGCCACTTTAATGATAACTCAAACAAAGCTGACTCTGTCCGTTTTGAAGGCAAAATCCTCAGAGCGTAAGAAGGGGTGGAGTCCCGATGTAAACAGATAACAAAGCATGTCTTTTTGGAGCCAAGGGATATATTACCTGAACACATGGCAGATCATAGCCACAAATCTGCAGGGATTGTGCTAAGCCAATAGTTGGCCAGGGTTCGAAGAGTGTGACTACTACGCGACTAATCCTTGCCAACACACACTGTATACAATGACCCCATACACTCACTCCACCCCTTCTCCCTTCTTTAGTATCAAACTTAGTACCCCCCCCCCCTTACACAAATTAACCACCTGTGTGTGTAGCTGCAAAGAATAGACTGCAAAGAAAGGCAGGAATGATCTCGTATACACGTCATTCATCTTAAATACATTCAGACTAAGAACAGAAAGAAACGATGTCTCAGGGACTAATAAAACAAACTTTTCACGAAGTTACCAATACTCACAGTTTTTTGAGTCATTTTACATCGCTAGCAGAGGCCCAAGTCAGCTGCACTAAAAATCCGTATAAAAGTACAGGACGGTCAGGGGATCATTCCAACAACTCTCTCTGAATCAACATCTCTGACACGTCCTTGCTCCTCCACCTCACGTTGCTCCCCTCCTGCTGCACAGACACGCCTCCCTGCCCGCCCCTCCACTCAAGCGGCCAAAGGAGCGACAGCAGACTCACTGAAGTGACATATGTCGCCAAAGCCTCTCACTTGGCAAAGAGGCTCTCTAAGCTTGTGACAATGACTGGGACAAAGGCCGCACTGCGGGAGCTTCTCAGCGAGCATTAAAGAATGGGTGCAGAGGAAGTACAGGCATGTCTCTCCTTCTCTCTGTCTCACTCTCTCCCTCGCCCTTTTTCCTTGATCCTTCCATCCTTGCCTTGCACAAACTATGCACGCCCATTTACACCCAGCTCCGTCTCAATGATTTTAATGCAATGCGTCTTTGCCCCATTGAAAAGGGAACGGAGTCATCTTCTGTCAGGAGGTCAGATCTTTTGTGGAAGTGTACTTTCATTTCCATGCACTTCTCCAGGGTATTGATTCATGAAGGCTTGAAATAGACATGATGGTGTTGATAAAAGAAATGATTTGGCTTTCCCTTTCCATCTTTTTTTGTTTTTGTTTTTTTATCCTTATTAAGCAAGCATAGTGTCTTATCTGGAGCAAAATAAAGAATGATTCAGTTCAGTCTGCATTTCTTGTTCAGCTACTCAAACAACTTAAATATCCCTTTTATGTGGAGGTCTCAGATGTTATCTATCTCCATTGCTCTCAATAGGCCTTGTTTATATTCAAAGGAGCAAAGCAGGGATTTGCAATGTGGATAGAATAACAGACTGTCCTGAGTTTGTTTCCAGATCTGCACTGCATTAGGAGTAATGGAGACTCTACCTACAACATAATTCCTTGAGGCTAATGGAGAAATAATGATCCCACCAATAGGTTGAAGAAGAAGAACTGATGTTCACTGTAGTATATTACAGTCTGAAATTAGCTAGCAAAAGCTCCTTAGTCATATCTAGGACATTTATAATGTCAGATCGAGTGAAATGTTCAAGAGAGAAAACAAGCTTAAGCTTAAGTCTGCTCAAATTTGATCTTATTTTTGTGGTTATTTGTAGATAAACAGTGACATAGACCAGAACTACTTTGTACTATTCTACTTTTTACTTTTAAATCAGTGAACGTTTCAGACGTGTCTACAATTCAGTCACTGTTGGTGCAGAATGGCACATAATTATGCACTTCATTTAAAACACTTGTAATCACCTCAATTGGACCTGTTCCATGTTTAAGAGAGCACGGTTCCTGTAAACATCCTGTAAAGCCTTAGAGGCAAAACCTCCAACAGACTTGCACGTTCACTCAAACCTTCACATGCAATGCAAACATGTGCAGAAACGATTAAGAGAAATACAAAAGCAGCATGGCCAAACATACATTGTCCAGTCAAGTAAATATATCAAGAGTTACCTCGCTATGCTAGGTAGGAACTGGGACAGAGCCCAAAGAAAATAAGAAAAATTTGTCTAGAAATGCAACATAACACACTAAATTAATCTAACGCACATTTTATAATAGCATATGCTACTTAATATGCTTCTGACCTGAAATATCCAACCACAGATTACATATTTCATTGTTCTGTGCGTGTGTTTGGGAAATACAGAATATGACAGTTCTATTCGTCAGACTTTTGTGTGGAATTTCGAATTTTCTCTTTGCCTTAGATATACTGTATGCTAAGTATTTCAGCTTTTGCCATTGAAAAAGCCCAAACCATAGACTGTATATAAAAATAGATGAAGCATTTTGGGTCTGAAAAGTGAAGCCAATGGAAGTGCCATAAAGTGCAATACCACTTCATCATGAAACACAAAGTCAATAATTTTTTTTTTTAGTTTTAGTGTCATTTTCTAAAGTTGCTCCACCTGATTACTTGTCTGGCGGCCTATTTGAAAAAAAAAAAAAAATCACATAACAAATGTAATATTAGGCATTAACAAGAGATTCATTTGGGGTGTGTCTGCTTTGAGTAACATGTCTAGGGTGCAGTTAGATTTCTGCTATAGAAGGGCATGTCCTTGGGTTTCCAGTCAGATGCACCGCTCGCTCCTTCCCAGCTTGCGCACATATGATCACTTCTGGCGCAAAAAAAACATGTTGGCAACAACCAAAAGGCCAGACTCATGCAGTTCACAAACCAATGGGTCATGTCACAGTAGCTTGCTGCTTCCACTAAAACTCATACTAGACTGGACAGGACCAAAAATGTACCATTTAATGTTGTAAACTAAGAAAACATAACAAATAGAAATATAAAAAATGGGCATATTTCAGCTTCAAACTTTCAGCAATCTAAATTGACCCACTACAAATGATTCAGATGGCTGAGGACACCTTAGCTCACATTGAAATGAAATCAAACAATATTCCAAGAGAATGGACAGGAAATGGTTTTAGGATCTCATGACCAGTTTCATTGTGTTTGTGAATTCCAACTTTGTGTCTTCACTAGAATCTCAATCCCCTGTGGGTATTCTCAATGGCTTGCCCCACCCTATCATTTTGTAATGATGCACTTTCTACACAATAGTCCTTGCCTCCAGTCTGATAATTACAAGTCCTTTGCTTCCGACATTATGTTGGGCTAAAAAATATATAGTAATTAAAAAATATTTTCCAAACAAACTTGCATAAAGCTTGACATACTGAAACATGAGAAGACTAGGTTGAAATAAATGTAAAAATCACAACAACATCTGAAGTGGTAACCTCACGACTCTATTGGACAATCAAAATCGCAATGGAACAGATTTCAGTGAGTGTTATAATAAGCAAGACTATCAATAGTCTATTAACAGAAGTAGACATACAAGTGCACATATAAAAGAATGACAAGCTTTGCTGTCAACAGAGACAATGACAGCTATGACAGAGGTCTCTCTGATTGTCCACAATCATCTGAGAGGAAGTAAACTAACCCCAGACAAACTCTACTCATGAACAAATAATACAGCATTTTTGCAAATATAACTTTTCACATGATGACTTCGTATAAACAAAGTACACAAACCAATTGAAACGCAATGAGTTGGGCTAGTACTACAAGTCTCATTCCTAAAATTCCGTACACAAATGTATAATTAAGTCAGTTTTATTGGCTGCTCCAGAAAACCTCCCATCCGTGTGTTCAGGCTGATGAGTATGCAGTAAAATGTATTACAACTGCTACATAATCCAGGTGTCATTAATTTCATACTGGTCTACAGAAATGGGGAGAGAGAAGCAAAAACGTCACACAATAATAAACAATAATGGTAATGTGTTTGAATGTGTGCCTGAGACAACTGCAATTTGTGTTTGAACTTACTGATGCTGTTATTGTGCACAAATTTAGCTCATCATTTTTACTCTGTAAATGCCCGCTGATTACTTTTACTTTTATTGTTTGCTGGACTCCTATCTATATCTTACTGATTAAACCAAATACAGAGATAAGTGTCAGTAGCCAACTCATTCAGGACAGTATTGAATTTGTATCCGTTCGTAAAAACAAACTACAAAAACACAACCCATCTTTATAATCTATACCAATGAGAGATATTTTCAGTAATGTTCAGATTAAGGAATTCAAAAAACAACTATCGTGGAAAAACACAAGACGACATCATTTGCACCAGGCTATGACACAATGTAAACATGAGTGATGTCTAACATGGGTTAAAACACCAACTGCATGTTTTCCCTTCAAACAACCCTCTACTCCTGCCCTTACCTCTACGGCCTGCATATCTTTTCCGTCATGACTTGTCGGTGCCTTAACGTGTGCGTTGTTTCTGTTACATGCCCTCGAGCGCTTTGACAAGCTACTCATCATGTGTGCCTGGAATTCACCCAAACAGCTCTGTGACACACACCAGTCGCAGCTACATCTAACCTGCGCTTCCAGTATTATGTAAAGAGGCAGGGTCTTTACGCTTCTACAATGTGTACAGGCATAACAGGTTTAAATCAAAAGTGTGTAGCAGCTGACATTACAAAGCCTTAAGAAACCTGTAAAGCATACACAGGCACGTGGTTAGTGAGAGGTAACTAATATCAGTGTTTCAATACATGTCCTGTTCCAGTTTTTTTTTATTCACACAGACAGTTTATTTTGCCTGTCATCGATATTTACAACTGATTTGGTTTTAAATTTAAGCTCCACATGGGTTTTTAGGTGATTAACACATGCAGTTTCATTCCTCCATCATCGAATGTTAATTTAACTTAAGACCACATGTTCTGTGTGGCAGTTTGTGGACGTGTCATTCATCAAAGCGCCGTGAAGCTTGTTTGGTTAGGGTTAAACGCTTCTTTCATTGGAACACAGTGATTGACATGCGAAGAGATGCCTCACTTACAGGAGCTAGCCTGGCACGCAAATGCGTGGCACGCTATGTCAACCACAAATTCCAAATACACATGACACAGATTGGGGATTGGGGATTTCCTGTGCAGTTTCTATCCTACACCAGTCCTTCAGGCTATTTTAAAAATATTTCATCCATAATAGGAATGTGGGGTTAAGATAATAAATTATTACACAACCTAAATTTCAATGAGTAAAAAAGTCAAAGTCCTCTTACTCACAGAGGCTACAAAACAACATGAATCACTATTGAAATATGTCCCTCTCTGTTGTGGAGTAACAAAGAGTGGCATTCAGGAGCTTAATCGGTTTTCCACAGTCAGCAGCACAGAGAAAGAGAGTTTGGAGACAAGCAGTCACACTCAGCTTCCTCCCTACAAACACCGAGGGCACGAGAGGACCTCTTCACACCTTCCTTCACCCTGACACATTGTTCATCACTGTTGCAGAGTGGCAGATAAGGGAGCAATGCTGTGCTCTCTGGTCTGAACTAAGCTGGTAATTAGTTTACGGGATAATCTTGAAGGCCTTAAGTGCCATTTAGTTGGGTTGGTAAAGTCTTTTTTTAAGACGCCAACGAATGGAAGAATTTTGGTTTCAAAGGTGTTTTTAAAGATGCAGTCCTTCAGTTTTTTCACTTAATTTGCACAACTCCTAAATTGAAGCTTCAACATTTTGTAGGATAACAGCTTTTAATATCTGTCGGATAACAGCTCGGTTTACAAGTACTACTGTAATTAATAAAAGTTATAATAATACTAACATCAGTATGTTTTTGTCAACTTCTCTTAATCCATGTACTGTATTAAGAAATGTGAACTAATTTTGGGTGTCCGGGAGTTCCACACATTTTCTTTAAAATTTTGGTGATGGAAAGACCGCATTGTTTACACTCGCATCCCAAACTATGTTTTGCCATTTCATTTAAAACTATGATTTCTGCGTGTTCGTTATGTAGCTGCTCAGGGCAGAGGACCTATAAATACATCACCGGCACTGTGTGTGTGTCTATTTCTGTGCAGGATTAGCTCCAGTAAGACGACACTCGTGACAATCACGTTTTTAATCAAAATGCATTCTTCTTGGAGCGTTTTGGGGTTTGTGTGTCCACAATTTGCAATACACGTATTGTCATCGCTTATTCTTTAGATTGTTTTGTTTAGTTGATAAAGTGGGTTGTGATTGGTCTACTGATGGAGTACACACAGAAATACTTAAGGATTCATTAATCTAATCAACAGCAGCTTGGAAGAGCTCCAACAGAAAAAGTACTGACGCATCACCTCAAAGCTAAATCTGCCTGGTCTTGTAGTGTGCACCCACTATTGTAAACACTGTGGTCACCCACCCTGCCTTTTAAACACCAAAAACATAGTTGGCGGTTGTCAAAAAGAGCGATTACCCTGTCGCATGTAAAAAAACTAATTTGAGTCTCTCTTAAAATGGCTTTCACCTCCAGCCTTCTTAGTCAATGCATGAAAAGGAGGAAGAGTAATCTTTCCTCTATAACATCAGTTTGTCCGGATGAAAAGAGTCTGAGAGGACTTCAGTTACTGAAAGGAATCATGCATAATCTTTTAGATTTCCTCGCTGTACATTAACACCCCCACCACCAGCAAATAAATCTACAAAAATAATGTCTGTGGCATGTGGACATCATTTACTGGTCCGCCTCCTCTTGATGAGCTGGTAAATTGGTTTTGAAGCATCCGCCGCAACATGTCAAGAGAAGAAGGCTCGTGACTCACATCAGAGTGCTCCCATGAAACTTTTCCTCAAACGATTATATTTGCAGCATGCTTTGACAAGGGCTCACAACATGAGTCAGATGAATGCAACTTTTTGTGTTACATTGAAAAACAGATATGAATGGAGCCCTGACTTTTAAAACTGCAGTGTGTAATGAATAAAAGAGACCAAGGACACTTCAAGTCGTGTTATCATCCTCATCTCCTACTTTATATTTAATTATCAAGTTCAGCCAAAGAGTGATGGCGGATAAACTGCGCTACGTTGACAGCATTAGAGGCAGCTGAATAATTTGATGGACTGTTTCAGAAAAGTGACTATTTCTTCGTTGTTTTCACCTGGTTTGCACTTAATCTGTTACATAAATGCTCTGGTTCAGAGCCAGTGGCACTTAAGGAGATTCATCGCCCTGGTAGGTCTAAATTACTCTTAGGACAAGTACCATAGGAGATGTACCTTGCATCACCCTGTGTGACCATTAGCGTCACTGCTGTCTAACACAGGCCCATGACAGCGGTACCCCTGTGAAAGTGTCAGGCCCTTGCTTCATTAGCATTTTTGGAACACCATGAATTAAAGTGTTTGTTCTGGTCTGTGCGCCCAATTGGAAGGGTCCATTAAAGAATGTTTTATGGGCTCCTCTGTGTTAGGTCGGAAGTTTTGGAGCTGGTGTTTGGAGGAAAGAAAGAAAAATGTTCTGAGCAACACAGTGGCCCGGATCAATCCATATGCCGATGATAGACTGCTTAATAATTTTGAGAATGTGGACAGGTGCGTCACATAAGAAGTGACAACTTCAAACAGGTTAATAAATGTTTCAAGACAGACGCAAAGCATATTGGCAGGCTGTGATTAAACTCAGAGTGTCTGGTCTTAGATTCAGAGCCAAGTATCTACCAAGTATCTATCTATTGCAACATGCCTCCTGGCAACTCTTCTGACTCACAATTCTCAAAAACAAAAATTTCTCACACAATGGTGTGACCGGGCATAAGAACGATATTTAAGTATTGCAACACTTTCTTAAGACTTTCAAAATAACAGAACACGTCTGTTACTGTAAAGAAAGAGAGAAATGTAATAATACTAAAACGTTTTGTTTTTAAAAGTTCTACAGAATGAATCTTCTCTATTTCCACTAACCACACCAGCAACAAACAAGCTTTGAAAATGATGTTACTACTGCACATGTTACATGGTTTTTTTTCAAGATGTGTTCACTTCAGGTAGAAAAAAAACCTGTTAAATTTAGGAAAACAGTAAATAACTCGTTGCCACTGAGCTAAAGACAGAGTTGTAGTTAGAGTATTAAGACGAAAATGAGGTGTCCAAAAAACACAAAACTGCAAAAGAATGCCACGAGGCTTCTCCTCCGTCCAATATTTTTTTAAATGTATCTATGAGTGCACTGTCACCATTATGCCACGGTCATGCGCCACAGAAAAAGTTTGAAGTTCATTTTATTCATACATCATTCAGTTAATTTGACCGGAGACCTCAAATAGAGCGGAAGAATTGTTGCTATGGTTACCAAGTTTGACAACCCTATTTACATGTTAGCCATGTCCCCATACAGTTTAAACAGAACCGCGGGCCTAAAAGATGAAGGTATTTTCTGTGACCAGGGGGTTCCTAAATTTTTTTTAAAAGTTTGTTGGAAGAAATTTCTCCACAATAAAGTAATAAATTCAGTCACCTAAAAACAATATTTATCTGCCTGTCTTGTATTTATCTACTCACTGGAAGTAAGCATTTCAGACAAGCAGTGAGATACCAGCTGATTTTCCAAAACCTCCTCATGGTCTGATGGTAATACAAAGATGCATATCAACACCTGCTGAAAAGGTAGCCTTGGATACTACCACATACAAAGTTTTGTGGAAGATTACTGTGAGCAAGGTTGTGACCCTGACAAAGAATGAAGTTAGTGAGAGCGAGAGACAAAAACAGACAAAAAGCACGGGTGGCGTGGGGGGTTGTGGGGGGTGTGGGGGGGCTAGGCGAGGAGAGAGTTTTGTGGGTGATATCTATGGCACAGGAGAGAGAATTCCATGGGAATTTGGCTCATTAGCATATGAATAAAATTCCATCAGCGGGAAAAGACAGACACCGAGTTCAGAGCCTGTTGTTAGGAATACCAGCAGTAGATGAGTAAAATTATTGCAGTGAGCGTTACGGTCAAAGTTAATCCTCGCATGGTGTACCACAAATGTAGAGCTGAGGATTTCAGAGACCCGGGGAAAATATAATAAATCAACATATTTTACCAGGACGCACTGTGGAAATCAAACAAGCTTGAGCCCTTTTATAATGAGTCCATCATGGGAGTGAAACTCTGATCATTAGAGAGGCTTCAGCTTCTCATGGTTAAATGATGCTTTAAAATAAAATCTGCTTTAAGGTTATATTTCCAACAGGTGAGCTAATTGAATCCCATCTTTGCATGACTTCTCTTTGTGCTCATCAGTTTGATCATTTAATTGCAATGCATAGCAAATTCCTCAATTAGTTAACTGAAAAGAAAATGTATTGGCACCTGCTCAGATAGTTGAATAATTGTTTTAGTCATTTTCAAGCAAGAATTTAAACCTTTGATGGATCCAGCTTATATTATTAGTTTAGACAAGATATTTGAAGATGATGCTCTAATAACAGGCATTTTCACTTAATTTATTGCATTTAATAAAAAATATATATGTATCCCAAAACAAAAAACATATTAATCAGCAATGGGAAAAAAAAAAAACCTTAAGTTTCCACTACAATAGTACAATGCTGCTTACATATGCTAAATAATGTAAATGGTAATCAAATTATGTATGTAATCCACTGGTATACACTTTGAGTACACTTTGATGATGAAACTCATCAACTTTTATTTAAATAAAAACATGAGTTCAAGATATTTAGTTTGTAATTCAGTATTTTCCTCAAAATTGCATTGCAAGTTCCACTTAAGTAAACAATCTAAAGAGTTCTTCCACAAATGTCCACTTTATAAATTTTAGAAAATTTAGAAAGCAGAGAAAAACAAACTCTACACAGAGACATGTTTGGAGCCTGCTTTAGTCTTTCATTAGTGGTGGGAACCTGTACTGCTTTGAAACGGGGAACATGTATGAGCATGGAAGTAATGCGTCATAGTCAAATTCTTCACTCCTGTCCGACAGAAAATATCTCACCTTTATGTTTCGACAAACACGTGCCTGCTGCACAGTCAGATTCAGCTGTGATTATGGGACATGCCCTGATTTTGGTGAAGTCTATCTGAATTCGCACACCTCTCTGCAGGTTCCAGGACCAACACAAAACAGAGTTTGCAGTGATCCAGTGACAAAGCTGCAGGAGGTGACCACACATAGAGAGGATGTTTACCTCATAGTCTGGCAACTGGGACATGCTGTCACAGGCAACAAGGCGATGCGCTGTAGATGTCAGAAGTTATTTCTGTACTTCTGTCTCAATGTGAGTGTTTGTCCTGAAAGAGGGAGCTTAACAGTGAGAGCACTGTTCAAAGGCAAGAGCCCAGATGAATGCTGTGAAGAGCATTACAAGTGCCAACAAACCATGTTCCTCACTCACGAGGCGGAATGCAACGTATCGTCAATTGGATTTGCCCAAAAAGCTCCTGAAAGTGCAGCGCAGGGGGTGGATGCAGGCTGAGGGCAGCATACGTGACCGCCCTCAAAGCCAGATCATCCCGCTCTTCATGTGCTCAGACGGGGCAAAGTTATTTGTGCCCCCTGTGTGAGGCGTTGATTTCACCGAACATTTGTCGGCGGGAGCGGTCACGACCTTTGCTCTTGGTAGTTAGGGACCGACGGAGCTAAGGGGCAGAAAGCCAGACACCATGGAAACAAGAATGCTGGTATCTATCCTGGAAAAATGTACTGAGAATGTTTAAGACATCTCCACTGAGTAAAATCCTATTCCCTTCACTTGTGAAAGTTTGATGCTTAACGAAGCTTTCAACAAATGTGTAAAAAGGCACCCAAGGATGTACCGGCTGAAGACGCAATTGTTTTCTGGCGTAAGTCCCTCTATTTTAAACCACAGTGTTTAGCGGGGGCGAGTTCCTGTGTCAGTGACTCCTGTAAATATTTCACGAGCATTCCAAAAGTGGACTGGCTGTCCTCGGAGCAGAGCAATAAATTCCCTCCACCAAATACACACGGTGATGCTTCAGCTTCTCTTTTCATGGTCATCTTGTGATCAAAGCCAACCAAGCATCATTAAATTATTGAGCGAGAGAGTTTGGAGGGTATGTCCTTTTACGGCCCAAAAGCAGGGGAGTCACAACACAAACTAACACTCACAGCAGTAAAGACCATGGGAACGACACATCAGAACCACCTGCCATTCTTTATCAAAAGTAAAAATTCTCCTTTAGATTCTGTTCATTCATTTGTTTTCTACAATGGGCTGTGTGCGGATCGTGGCTGGGCACTGTGGTAATGGATACTGGACCAAATCCAGTTTGCGCAGAAAAACATTTGAGCATGTAAATATCAATTATGACCCTATGTTTTCTGACAGCTGGTATCTTCATTCTCAAGAGCACATTCAGCAGCACGCAGACTTCTTAATTTATTAATGTGTGCGGTATTCTCAGATTATCACCTTAAACGGTATAAACTGTTAATCCACATGGCTGCTTTCTTTGAGACAAATGATATGTAAAATATGTGAATACTGTGCTTCTCTGGAAATGTAAACAGAATTTCTTTCTCAGATCCCTTCTTTTCTGCAGGAGTGGGACTTATTTTACAGCTCTTTCCATTAACATTAAAGCACTCCCTGCATTTTGTTTCCCTCAGCCCACTGATTGTTTGTAGTGTTTTGTGAATGATATGTCTGTTAAATTGTAGTGTGTAATTCAGAATATATTAGTTTACATTTTGTTGTTGTTCCTAGAGAGCTTTGCGCATTCCATAATTTAGCATTTCATGCCTGTTTCCAACATAAATTCTACGCAGTGATGAAAAACCTTTAATTTCACAATGCTAAGCAGCTTACTGCTGGTCTTATTTCATGAGTCGATTTTAGTCTTGACTCTCACACTTTCTAACTAAAGGAATCTCCAACTGTGTCGGCCTCATCAACAAAGTCTCAACACAGAAATCAATTCCGAGTGAAAACAACAAACGCACACATTAAACCCCCTGAAAGGCGTCTGGAAGCGACAGAAGAGCAAAGCTATTTGCAATCAGGTTTACTCAGCCACTAAATTAGATTATTAGGTTATGTTATATTCTTTCATGCAGTGGCTTCGTGTTGATAGCATAATTTAGTTGGATATAAGTGAGTGGCACAGAGTTTTACTCTTCCCAGCGCGCCGCTGATTAAGTGGCTGAGAAATTCACCCCCTGCCTCGTAAGGCTCTTACTTTGCACTAGCTGCCCCTAATGGATAACAATGAGCCGCTCAGATGCTGACAGCAGCTAAATATATTAAGTTCTGTCACAACACATTTGGCAGCATTTTAAATCCTCCCAAAGCATTAAACAACAACAGATTGTTTGATAAATATACACTCCTGCCAATATTCCAAAATAATGCATTATCATATAATAGTGAGTCCATTTAATGTCTATATTATGGAGTTATGGAGGTGTCTTTGTCAGTTTTCTAGTTCTGGAAAGCCAGGGTTTGACCTACTACTGCAACGAGCTCCAATTATACAATTACAAGGGTTGCTGAGAAGCAATGATCTTTTGTTTTTCTCTGAAAGGCAGATTAGATAGGTGGAGACAGCATGCCTAGCATGTCACAACATATGCTGGATATACATGTCCCTGGTTGATTGTGCGTACAACCTCTGAAAAGGCCGGAGGAGGATGATTTATTGGGGCCCCCGTTGCAGTTTTGTTCTCTCATTGTTGCATTTGGGGAGCTATTTGCTTTGAAAGTTCTGTTTTCCATCTCACAGTGTCAACCATGATGACATTTCCCGTGTGTCAGTTTGTATTCAATCGCTGGCTTCATAAGAAGTGCACTCAGACAAACCACTCGCCATATGACAGTTAGAATTTATCATCCTTTCTGTGTCTAATAAACTGGAAAATGCTGGTGAGCCATGGACGTGGAATTCACATATGTAGGGAACCCTTTAGTCACAACAACCTGCCTTAAAGTTTCCTAGAAAAAAGGATTTACATTTTACAGTGAATAAGGCACAGCCAGAAATTGCTGAGTGTTTCATCCTGTAGTATGGCAATGACTGACGACCAACAGAGGATGAATTGAAAACAATTTTAAATCAACAAGTTGTTTGTCGTCAATTTTTTTCACTTCCAGCATCTCACATGTGAGGAGTTGCATACGCAGGTTTCTCTTTGACATAAAAGACAGTGAACTGACAGGCTTTGAGTTTTGGACAATTAGCTGGACGAACATAACACTTGAACGCATCCGTTTGCATTCAGCGAAAACTGTGGTGGGCACAGCGACTGCCCATCACTGATTTCTGATTTCAAGGGTGAAACCTTGAAGTCTTGTTTTGTTTGATTGACAAATATTATTTTAAAAGGATAAAACAATCAAATTTACAAATTTGGGCAGGTTGACCACCAAAGTTTTGTCAATTTGCATGCAAATTTGATTTCAAGATGAAAATCTGCATCCTCGCCTGAGTCTGCAGAATATAACGCTGTGTGAAGTTAGCAAGCGTTTAACTGAACACCTGAGGCTGATTGGAATTCTGTTCTTAGTCTTCAAGGTATCCAGTCATGAAGTTTTAGACTTCAGAAAAGTTTGTCTTATGAGGCACCAAAATCAAAATGTATTCTTTGGAAAATGTTGTCATCGAAAGCTTTAGTACCATTTAGTCGGTGTTACAGTCATAAATTCACGTTGGTCAACACTAATAATTTATTCTGGACCAAAGAGAATATCAAAGAGAGAGGGAGCTTACATCAAAGACAGCACAGGGTGTTTTTCAAGGATGAAATTAAAAGCTGACCCTGTTCTCATCTAGCAACTTGCTCTACTGTAAATTAATTTATAAAAAGCTTGGCCCACACATCACCACAGGGAGTGAGGATTCCCCAATTACCACATTTCAGTCAAGTTGGGTCATACAAAGAGAGCGACTCGACCCATTTCGCTATAGCTGCAGAGTTCTGAATAGGCCGGTTTCACAGGACTGAGCGTGGCCAATTCTCTGGGCAACTCACACCGGTACTCCTCTTCACTCTCTGAGTGGCCAGACGGAGCAACAGAGACAGAGCGATGTAATCTTACTACAAGCAATTTACACATGCAAAGACTTCCAACTTTCGAAAGATGTATAAAGAAAGTGAGCAAGTGCGTTTAACATGAACGCCAAGCAGAATCACCCATCTTTACATTCATCACATCAGCTGTGAGAGAAGCCACACCACCCACACAAATCTACATAACTATCAAAGAGAACGCTAACTCTACTGATAAGGAAATGTATATCAATAAAGTCCCCTCCCATGTGGGATAAGAATAAAGCACATATAAATCACCAGAACATGACAATGTTTATTGTCAAACAACCAAGATAAATACTATTATCAAAACTTCATCAAGACTTTTCTGGCTTTCTGATATCACTCACAGTAGGAGTTTGCACTTTGACTCCAATAACCTGCGTGGCTAGACAACAGAATAGTTCAAGACTGTTTTGTGTCTGAGCTCCATGAAGATCATACAGCTGAAAAGTCTTTTTTTACCTGTGAGCAGCCTCGGATTTCAGCAGATAAATAACACGTTCAGGAGCTTGTAGTGGTTTGATATAGATTGCAACTGTATGCCGACGTCATGCTCATAAAACGCCTTAATGACATTGCTGAAAGTCTCTTTTTGCAACAACAACAAAATGCCGGGCATTAGGCAGTTTATATTTTGTTAACAACTCACCCACAGAGAAAAGCAACTGGAGGGGATGAGCAGAGTCTTTCGAGGATTCGCCTTCAGTCCCCTGCAGGAGAGGCTCCTCTTGTTCACAATTTAACCGGGATCAGAACTTTTAGTCCGCATAATTTAGGTGCTGACGTTATGAGGCAAACGTGAATCTCTCTCTCTCTCTCACAAGTTAGTCGCGCACTTTTTTTTTCTACCTCAGCCGCCCATCGTGTGAAACTCTTTGAGTGACGGCTAAAACTACGGAGTCACCAACCGCAACTATGACTCAAGTCTCCACAAGGTCGTCTCTCTATTTTAGAAGCAACAAGAGGTCAAAGGACAGGCACCAACTCTGTGTGTGTGTGTGGAATGACTGCTGTCATGTACTATAACCGGCGTGTCTTTGAGTTAAATATGTGCGTACACAAAACGTGGGGAAATATTTCAGTCCGCGTGCGCGCGCGTCTACGGAACGTCAATCAATTGGGACAAAGACGCGCGCGAGGGGCGTCATCACCTATTTCACGCCTGTGCGTACTGTACCTGCGCACAGGCTACTTCTAATATGCATCGGAGCCTCCAGTTACATCTGTTATTGGTGATTTTAAAGTACAATCACTGTTCATTCATGCACGTAATTGCCCTTTCCACATATCTGAAGAAGATGAATGGCTACTGAGTGGACTTTCTTTTTCCCATGCTGATATATATCTATCATTTAGCTGCTGGAATTTAAAGTTCCTGGAGAATAATGTAGTTATAATTGCAATGGACAAGTGCTGCTTATATTCTGCTCTCAGGTTGTGCAGACCATTGAAGGTGAAAAACACAACTGCCATTGTTTGCACAGTACCTATTAGTCCGCACCCATTGGAGTTCACGCAGTACTTCAGTTGCAAAGAGCCATTTCAGCTCGAGGAGTAAATAAATACTATTAGCACATACAATGGTTGAAAAATGTGTTGTGTATCTTACTGCGTGAGAGTTGAAACATCCAGTCATCTGAAGCACTTTTTTATAGGAATGTGAAGTGTGGATAGGTGGAGCATTCTTGGAGATGAGTACAAACAAACAACATGTCACACTTTGTTCAGGTGTTTTTCTCAACACAATTGTAAAAAAATGTCCAGACGATTTATATGTCATTATTCAAATTCAGAGCATTTGAACATAGTGACAGCTTTAATTATCTGTAGACTAGACTAAGACATAACACCACATGTAGAAGGGCTTTCAAGAGAGCTGAAATATCAACCCTAAATTGATCAGTCAGTTAACTGAAAATGAATCAGCAACAATTCAGACCATCTATCAATCACTTTAAAGGAATACCAAAACATCTTGTTACACGCCTTTGATTTCAATCACATGAGATCAAAGTGCATGGCATGTCAATTAAACTTTCTTCAAGATTAGACAAATCAAACATAACCTTTTGTATTTAAAAGTAACTTATTTTTCCATGCACATGTTAAAAACACATTAGTCTCACAAAGCTTTGTTAATTATACTGTGTAGTGTATGGATAAGTGGATCCACACTGTGTAATCAAAGGATCAAATCATATAGTAAAGGCTCATCTCTCACCTATAAACACTTGTGTAAAAATAGCTTTCTGTTGACAAACACTCTTAGTTGTGCGATATAGTTGAGATTTGAATTTAGAGGGCTGACTTGGCAATTAAGGTTCGGCTTGTGTTCTTGTGTCAAGGACCTGCAATACAACTGCACATACAGTTTTGACTGGAGGACAAATATTTCCTTCTGTTTAATAATCCTAAAAAACTTTGATGCTTTTTATGAATTGAAAATACACTAAAACGCATACATTTCCATTAACAAGATGGCATACCATAAAATAAAGCTCTTCACTGCCAAGTTGTCCGTGCCATGCTCTGTTCCCACAAGGGCCAAACATAATTGTTTGAGCTATAGAGTAGAAGCTTACGTTCCAATTACCACTCGAACCATCACTGAGTCGTGAACTTTGACATCATCCCCCGTTGAGGGAGAGACCAGAGCACTACCAGGAGCTCACACATGTCCACCCATTAAGAGGCCATTGTGCTGCACTGACCTGTAATCTTGACCTTGAGTTGTGTTTCTCTCTCTGACTCGAAGCACTTCACTGCTGATAAGTGAGATCTGTCGATTCCTGCTCATGTTTGAGTCTCGGTATGTATTAGCAGAGGTATGGAAATACAATGTCTACCTAAATTGAAAATTCTTTATTCAAGTGTTGAATCTGACACCTCACAGCAATTTATTCGTATCAATACAGGCCCAATGGTAGTTCACTGACCTTTGTCTTATGTTTTTAAGCCACAGAGCAAAAAAAAAAAAAGGCTGAATAAATTCCACAGAGGACATGGTGCAAGATGTAGTTGCCATGGTAATGGATGTATAGTTTATTGGCAGCCTTTCCTCCTGTGGTGTAACAATGCCCCCTAGTGATATCTTAGATGGCTGTGCACACCAGGGAAGCAGGAACACAATCTGGAAATAGTATTTTCACAGCCTTTGTTTGGTCAATTCAGAAAGCTTTGAAATAATTTAAGTTGAATTATAATTTTAGGAGCAACTAGGGATAAATTTAGATTTTAAGGAAGATGGCTTGTGCTCTATTACAGTGTAAGTCACATGCAGTGAGTGGACTTAATTTGAGCATCAAACCTAACTTCTACCTGCTGCAGAAAAACAACTGCTTCTCCCTGTGGTTATCCTTTGATAAACATGAATGCGAGTTTAGATGGGTTAAGCAAGAAGTATTCTATTGTACTTCTGCTTCATTGGTCTGTCATGGATATATATATTAGAGTTGCGCACCAGAGTGTCTACGTCCTCTTCCCTTTTCATTGCAATTGTCCGTGTAGTCATTGTAATATTCGCATAGAATATACTGATGAGATGTGTTGATAACAGTTACAGTAATGACATGGCTACAACTATTCCTATTGGTTGAGGACCTATGCTTAACTGTGGTTGGTCCAGAGTGTATATACAGATGCAGTGTGTGAATTTCGCCTTCCTGCCAACACAGCTTGCTGTATGTCACCGGTTTGTAAATAAAGTTCAGAGATAGTTACATAGTCGTCCAGGGTCAATTCATGTACATATTGTACAAAACTAAACAATTATTTTCGTGTCTGGACTGTGTACGAAACATAAAAGGGATTTTATTTTGGAATGAATGCAGGAAGTCGCAGCGTCTGGCCGTAACTTCAGTTGTTTACTCAAATTAACTCTGGACAATAAAGTTATATTTGTTAACTGAATACTTGATAGCAGCATAAATTCAGCACACAAAAAAAACTTCTGGGAGGACAAACACACTGTTATCCATTATGAATAATATGTACTCACAGAAATGGCACCAGTATGTTCAGGGATAAAAAAAAAAAATTAAAAAAAAAAAATTAAAAAAAATGGACTACAGGTGTTTTTGATGGTGCATACTTGGCTCGCTTATCCCGCCAGGCATTTACTACTGTTTCCGTCAGATTTGATTTTCGAAGCTCTGATCCTGTTCTCGTTGTGGCATTTTGGAGCCAGGACAACATTTGTGTAAAGGTCATGTAATGGGACTAGCTGCCGATGGAGCGCAACACGTTGGGCAAAACCGGAAATGGATAAGCGCCACGCGAAGGGCTGCCTGGGTGATGTAGTGTATGTTCGCTCATCAAGAATTGCCAAGCTAAACTTATATGGAGAGGACGGAGAAGAGCCTACTGGTGAGTACATCGTTATAAAGTTATAAATAGTAAACATCACTAAAATGAACTAGAAATATAGTAAGTAAATAACTTCTTGGTTGAAATCTTTAGCAAACTTTCTTGTCCAAAATGCATTTTAATTTGACTCCACCCTTAGGATAATTTTTTTAGTAGGGTAAATGAGTCTGTAGGTGAGGAATATACGGAGTTTTAATGGTTAGAGGGATGCTTTGGGGGGTTGTGTCGTTTTAAAACATTTTTGATAGTGTTTGAAAATAGTTGGACACTTACTATTGGCATCGTTTGTGTGCTGTAATGATGTTACATAATTGTGGCTGAATTATATACTAAACGCAACAAAGTACCCTTTACGTTTTGTGCAGATGAAGTTTAAATAATAGCTCACATAACTAACCAAAATTTCAGTCGTCTTCAATGCTGCCATCTGCTTCTGATTGTCCTCCTGCCCCTGCAAGGCTATCATTCAAACTATGAATACAGCAGAGCTTCATGGTATGTCAGCAGCACAAGCTGAACTCTTGCACATTGTGTTAAATCATCCTATTGTGAACTTCTTCGGGTTGTATTTATTACACTGACCAAAGGATGTCGGGGATCTTTCTGTGTGTCCATTCCTTTCAGTGTGGTTTTCATTACCTGCCTGCCTATGAGTATAGGTATAGCCCTTTAAGAGCTGTCGCTTCTACCTAATAGCGACAGCTCTGAAAGGGCTGTGCCTTTGCGATATAGAACTCAGGTGTTCTCGGGTGCAGCATCTGATTCAACTAAACTCTTTAGGAGTCAGATTGATAAAAGAGAGCTGCAACGGAGGACAAGGATGTGGAAAGAAAAGACGATGGCACTGTGCAGAGCAATACTTTTTTCTGAAGAAGAACGTTTCAAAGAATACACGACTCGTCTCGTATGTGAGAAAAATCATACTGTATGTGATTATAATGAGCGCTTTTATTGTGTAGACTACACCAAAAACATCAAGCCCCGTTCAAAAATGCTGTTGTATTGGCAATGGATTATCTCATATTAACTGCCCAACAAGATAACAGCCTTGCGATGGGTGTTAAATGGAGATGGACTGGGAATAGCTGTTGACTGATAAGTGCAATCAAAGCTAGCTGCGTTCATTTATTGACTCAAGACCCAGTGGTGGGAATCTATGCAAGAATGTGTGTAATATTGCAGTAGAATATGAAGAGTTACATCATCACCACTTAACAGTATTACAGGCAGCTCGCTAGACTATTGGTGCCCAGGGGAAAAAAATTAAATTTAAATGTTAAATGACTTTAATACAAGTGCACATTGGGAATATGAAACTAAGGGTTGCATTTATGCTTTGTTACGTCGTTCTGTTCTGGATTTGCGTGTGTTTGTGCGAGTGTGTGTTTTATATATTTAGGGGACAAAAAGCCAGTCTTCATGATTTAAATCATTACAATTTTAGTTTAATGACATGGTTTGTGGTGAGGATGAGGTTAGGTTTAAGCTCGGGTGAAGGTTTGAGTTAGGCTCGTAGTGGTTATGGTTAGGTCACTGTAAGGCAATTTAATGCCGTCTGGAGTGATGGAAACAGAACCGTGTGAACTGCTTTAGATCTAAAACCATTTACAAGAACTGCCCTGAGTGTTACAGAATTAAATATTAGTTATCGAGACAGAAATGTGTAAATATCCAACAAATGTAGAGCACTGGGATTACTTGTACATTTAAATCAACATTTCATATCTGAGAAATATTATTGAAAATGCCAAATTATTCCAGTTTAGTTTGGTTTGCTTTAGTATATATTTAGAGGGTAATAGTGAGGAAAAACCTCTACAGGATATTCTGTATGTGGTACTATTGTAAATGAAAGCAGTACATGATAATGACACAATCCAAGCCACGAGTAGTTTTACAGTGCAGCAAAGTTTTATCTTCATACAGTTGTTATATAGATTTTCTGTTTTTTGTACACTCTTAGGTCAGCATGTTGACCATTAAGGGATCATTTATGTTAATCATTCAGTTTGAATAATTCATGAGTTTGACATCCTGATGCTAAGCTAGGCAAAGGCATCGGAAAACAGATGTGTTCACGCCAAACCAGCTAATGATCCTCCATACAAATCAGAGAGCCAAGCAGATCCGCTGCTGTTCACGGGGGCCTTAATGATAAAACTTTGCCTTTTTCGCTCTATTTCTGCATCATTTGTCACCAAAAAATGTGCAAGTAAACAGTTGAGAACTGCAGAGTAGTCACTTGTTACCAGCTGTTTGAGGTTAATTGTGTTTGTGCATTTTCTTGAGCGGGCTGAAGAGACTGTTTTGTGTGCTGCAGGTTGTGTGTCGATGTTAGTGTCTAATTGCAACTATCTTTTAAGTTCAGCTAAGGTCATTTTTGTATTTATTTCGAGTTAATATGCTTGCTGCTTTTAATGTATACTAAATGCAATAGATCGTTGTGTCATTGACAAGCAGAGAATGAAAACATTCATTAGGAAGAGACTATTGAAAATCCATAAAACAGTCTGGACCTTAGACCAATACATATCTGAATCCCGACCCCCTAGCATAGATCTTCTCATCAAACACTTAAAAGCAATGCATAAAAACAAATGCCAGTAACATTTGGGTGTATGTTAGCGGAACATCCATGATGTGTGTTTATATGTAGGAGATTTCTCAAGGGAAGAAAGTTATGGGATATATCCCACTTGGGTTTCATTATACTGCATGGTTCCCATACATATGAGCCTCTAATGCTCTCAAAATGAAAGCAAACACAACTCCCAACTGCGTCGTTTTCTCGTGAAGCAGGCAAACAATTCATTTAAGGAGGTATCCTACAGGGCCAGGCAGCACTTGTTGGGTTAAGCAAGTTGGGCGAAGCTGTAAAATTGTTCTACTAATGATGCAGAAAGGTTTTTAATATCCTTTACTTCATTTAAATAAGCAGTGACCCTTGTCATGGTTTTCAAAAATATTTCCATAGATGCATGTACGTTGATATTAAACAATAAATATTGATAAGTTAGTTTGCTTGGTACATTTCCTGTATATATCTAGTCTCCAGAAACACAAGAAGAGCCTAAAATCATGTGCGATTGTGTGGATTTTGCAGCTTTTTATAAATTGACAATCACACGTGAATTATAGGCTGACTGTGTGCGTTCAGTAGCTTCATTGATTGCGGATGCCAGACAACCCTAATGTTGCACGGCAAATTTTCATGCTGAAAACAGCATATCACATGTATGCACACACACACATAAGATGAGTGAATGGAAAGCTGGTGAAATGAGAGCTAAAATATTTATAGGTAATGAATATTCAGCTGACAGCACTTTTATGTCATTCCCCCACAACAGTTTTACAGATTTCAATATTTATAGCTGCTTAAATAAAGGGAACTGCGATACAACCTAAACATTGGGTATGTATACATAAATATTAACACCCAATACATAACGCTTGCCAGTCTTTATGGATACAAAGAGTTGGCTAAAAGCTTGATGTAAATCTGTACGTCTCAATCATGATGTCAAATAAAGTACGTGACTATGAGAGCAACACAGACTCCCTGTCTGAAAATTCACAACACAGAGCAAGTTGTTTCTTTTAACAGTCTCCTCTTCCCACCCTTTACCGCACTTAACACCTCCCCTCCCCCCCTTCTCCTGACTGAAACGAAAGCATTAAAACAATTTTGATTCGGTTATCACTTTATGTGTCGCCATTGGCAAAATTTATATCCAAAATCAGCTGCACTGGAAATGTCTGTTCAGACTGGCATGAGGACGTGGGCAGTAATGTCTGCTGCCACCTGCTCTTCTCACAATGTTTTCTGCTCAGCAGTGCAGGGCTTCAGGCGGTAAGTCTAATTCTGTCTGCACTGCGAGTTTAGGATTTAGGGACCTTTTACCAGAGCCGTAAAGGCACCTAGAGATGATGATGTCAGTGCAATTTAATCTTTTCAAAACTTCAAGGCTGGCCTAGGCAGAGATACTGACCACCAACAAACTAATGGAAGATACTCTGCTGGGTTGATTCCTGGCATTAGGTGAGAAGTGTAGGCTATTAAAACCACACACTATCAACTGCAAGGTGTCTGTTGTTACAGACCACAAACACTGTTAAAGGACCCTTGAATAAGGCTATAAACTCCAAATTACTGCAAGGGTAATGTACCGCTTAAGAGACTTTCTGGCCTCTTTGTGCCTCTTTAAATTCCCTTATGTTGATTTGAAAATTCAAATTTTCAGATTGCTGCTACAGTACAGCTGGCACATTCTGCTGGTTGGTATTCAATGTAGAAATGACTCACTTGTGTGAAGTTGCCTTTTTAGCAGGTGTCACTGCTAAAATTTGTGGTGCATCAGTCCCACTGTAAAACTGTATAAATGCAGTAAAGGGAGCGTCTCAATAAACTTATTTCACACAGGCTTCAGCAAAGAGCACCAGTGGTCACAAGTAGACCCTTACCAACACAGACTGAAAAACACTCAACAGGACAGTTGCTTGATAGCACTACAAACTATAGTCTCTGAATGACCATCGAGCTGAAACACCACCACTGACCATTATGAGCTTCACCAAATTTGTCTTTTGTTTGTTGCCTGTTGTGTGTTAACAGAAAAAAGATGTTTTATTTGGAGCTGATACTGGACCGTGACATTTTTAAATACAATTCAGTATAAATAGTTATTACAGTAAGTGATGTGTGTTACCCTGATGGAGCTGATGTTAAATAGTAGAGATATTGTCAGAGCTGGTCAATTAGGATCAATATTATTTTCAATAAACTGTTTTGCTTTGTGTTGCTGCTTTTCAGATTTTATTTTTTTTATGTTTATGAATGTATTTCCTTCAATATGCATTTCCACAGGTACACAGACGTATTGATGCATTGCATTTCCCTGCTGAACTTACTGGATTCACCTCAGGTCGGACCTCACAAGTTGGTTTCTAATTGCAGGTCTCCTCTGCAGCCAAGTAAATTTCTCATTGACCAAAAGGAGGATTTATCTCGGAGTGGATCTCTCCTTTTAGTAGCCCCCAGCAAGGCCTCCTAATCAGCAGCAATAGAGAGTGAATTCTTCATCCTCCCACAGCCATGGAACCGCAGTATGCAATAAAAGGTATGCTGGCCCATTAGTCTTCTTTGCAAGGCTGTTGAAAGGAGTTTAGTTAATGAGCAAGAGGTTAAAAAAAGAAACAGGGAAAACTTCCTCAGTTAGTTGATTTGAGAGAAAAAGAGAGAATCTCTTATTGTGCATTATGCTTTTAATGTGAAGTGCACAAAACACCACACAATTTAGATTGACAACTGTGTAGGTGAGAAATGTTTTTATATTCAAATGTATTATTTAGCAGGGGTATGAAAAAAGCAGGATTTACTGTATGATTTTGCTAAAATAATTTCAACAAATCTGAAGGCTCACAGGTTTACTATTATTTGCAACAATAGTAGTTAAAATTTTCATGAAGTAATAAAGTAAGTTATGTAGTGTTTCTTCCAGTCCTGACAAACTGAAAAATTGTCAAATTATAATCCATTTACAAGTAACAAATTGCCTTCCATTTCTACCTCTGTGTGTGTGTGTGTGTGTGTGTGTGTGTGTGTGTGTGTGTGTGTGTGTGTGTGTGTGTGTGTGTGTGTCTTCCATAGAAGAACCTCCACTTCCCAGTCTTCAAAATCATGCGTTTTTCCCCACACAGCCTGAAGAATTTCTGTCAGGTGTGCAGTCAGGATTTGAGCAATGTTCTGTGATCAAGAAACATCATAATTAACATCTTAAATCCCATTTGAAGTGTGTGCGCTAGAGATTTCCTCACCTACTTTGAGGGAAATTGCTGTGTTTCGCTGTCTGTTAACCAACCTGCAGAGTGAGCAAATTAAGCGGTGATGTTTTCGCCTGCAAAACTGGGTTAAACATGGGGGTCGCTGCATTGTGCGATAAGCGCACATCTTGCAACCGTTTGCTCTTTTCTTTATGCTCTCCCAAAATTAGACAAGACAGAAGTAATACAGGAGCATTTACTGTAAGTCCTCTGAATGGTTGAGAAATAAGACCTAATGACTTTTGCAGCTTAACATGTGCATCCAAGACACAATGCTCATTGCCACCGTACACACACATACCACAAGTACACACACACACACACACTCACACAGATGCACTCACACACACAGAAAGCAGTAATACCTTTAGGGGCTTGCTATTAAGATGGTTAATCCGTGGGCCTCGAGAGAAGCAGGATAAAATATTCCTCGAGGAAGCTTTTCACAACAAGCTCTGAGGATCAAGTGCATGAATAAATTACAGACATAATTAAAGGAAATGTCAAATGGCTGCTGTATGGAGCATTATTAACAATGTTCTTGCCATGTTAAAGAAACCTGGGCCCAAAATGAGGACGATCAATGCAGGTTTAATGGGGTACCTGTTAGACTGGGGGACTACAGGGCCTACGATACTTACACAGTGAGGCCCAGCATTGACCTGTGTGTTTGTTAATGTTCAAAACGGTAACGTGATTATGGTGGTAAAGATGAGCGGTTGGTGCTTGTGTCTGAGAGAGAGAGAGACAGTCAGAGTAATGAAGGGAAGTTGTTTACCTGAGAGAGTGGAAGAGTCTGACTAGAAGGAGGAGCAGAGAATTGGAAGAGAAAGCAGTTTCTCTTGAGTCTTGTCATGGGAAATACATCTTTTCACAATGAACCAAAGCTGTCAGCGGATGCTTATCAAAAACAGTGAAACGTCAGCCCTCTGCAGCTCAGGACCAGAGCAACCCAATTTCTTTCAGTTGGTGAATGCAGCCTTGAATTATGGTCACGTCAAGTAAGTTTTCTTCGTACAACCCAAAATCACACATTTCTCTCAGAGGGCTTTATAACCTTTACAATGTACAACACCCACTTTTCATCCTCAGACCTGGAAGCATCAGACTTGTGATAGCTGATGTTTACATAGAGTGCAGAGAAAAAGCAGTTTTAGAGTTAGTAGCAAAGGCAGCTGGGAATTAACTTGTTCTTTAGCGCCATTGAACTAGATTGAAGATTCAATGCAATAAGTGCTTCAGCTTTTGAATATTGTATTTTGTACCAGGGGTGATCTCTGTTTTATTGTATTTTATTATATTTAATGAATATATGCAAATGAGATTGTGACATGAATGTGTGTGTGTGTGTGTGTGTGTGTGTGTGTGTGTGTGTGTGTGTGTGTGTGTGTGTGTGTGTGCGTGTGAGAATTTCAGGAAATTAGGTTTTCTTTTTACTAGAATTCACTGCTCTTATACTTAATATGACAATGGCAGTGAACTTGAAACTAATAGAACCAATGACAATATGAAGTAAAAATATAGAATAAAAAGTAAATATACATGTTTAAGAGTCAGGCAAAAAGTGAAAGTATTTGGTATACTGTGGATCAATCAATAGGGCTCAGCCTCTCCTTTTGTGTCCTTCTCTCCCCTGTGTGCATGTTGTTTTTGTTTTTCCCTTTATTTTGTGTGTTTGTCCTTTCTCCCTCAGTTATGAATGGTGTGCTTGAGTGTGTTTGTGGAGTCTGTCCTCCCTCCAGGTCTTTTGGGTGGAGAGGACGTTGTGTGGCTCAGGTCTTATGTGTCTAGCAGTGCCTGGAAGTTCCCCAACGTTCTCTGGCATCCATGTTCGTCTTACACTGTAAGTTTACATATGTTATCCTCATTGTCCGTACTGTGACTTGACATGAGCTCAGGTGACACATCAAACACCTTTTAATAGATTCAACTGCAGGTTACCTGCTCCGTTACATTTCCATGACAACCAGGTGCTATTTCTGCACTGTGAGTAGCACACACGTTCCGTTATACCCACACCACTTCAGTCTCATCCAGTCAGAAACTAGTTTTGAGGGATGTCACTCAGCCTCTATGCCCCGGCTGCACACAAAGAAAAAGCCACATTCACATATTTTTGAGTCATTTTAACACCCCACTCTGGAGCTCGATGTTTGCAGCCACTCACAGGTCATTATATTGGTTTTCTGGTACATGTATACTTGAGTCCTAATGGCTCTCACCAACCCACCCACCCCCATATTCTATCTGGCAGCCACCCCTACCTCCATAAACTTGTCCAAGTCCCGCCAATTTTATGCTGCCTATACAGTGTGAAATGAAGGCTTGTTGAATTAAACAAACAACTGGGCAAGAAAGTCAAACCAAGGCAAACCACACCCAATTTTCTCAGTGGTTTGTTTGGGGACTTTGTGCACATGGGTGGTAAGACATCTATTGATGCTGCCTCAAAAATGATCCATAGAAAGATTAAAAAAAAAAAAAAAAGGTTAAGTGATAGATAGTTAACATAATAAAACGGCATCTTTTTAAGGGCTTTGAATATTTTGAGTCAAGTCGGTTTATTTACACAGCCAAAATCCCAAAATTGCCCCAAAGGGCTTTTATTCAGCATCTTCTATGTAGACCCTTGATTTGTAAATGTAAAAGCTCCACCCAGGAAAAAAAAAAAAAATGGAGCAAACTCAAAAAGGCCAACAGAGAAGTTATTCCTCTTATGTTATGCAGCATTGCGTACAGCATAGACCAAAATAGCAAAATAGCCGATCACTGTTGATGACTAAGTCACATATTCTCTTTTCAGGGAGTCTCTGATGTATTATACTGTACTTACATTGATATTAATTAAACAGTAATATTGTGTTTACCCTACTTTTTTTATTTTTTTTATTCATCAACTTTCTTGCTGAGAGTCAAGTAAAAAGACTGATAGCTCTCGTGTTAATTCTATGAAAATGGAGCCTCTGGCCTTTTATCTTAGTTTGGCACAAACACTGATCTGGCAACTTTAAAGCTCACTAATTTGGACTTTGTTATCACCTGCAGAAAAACTGTAAAAATTACAAGTCGCTGTTTCCACCTGGCTTATGGTGACAACAGTGCTGTGACCTCCTGGCTGTAGCTGAAATCATTTATTTTAGAGTGAAAGTTTCAGATTATTTGCATTTGAAATAATGTCACGAGATTTTTATTCTAACGTTGCTATGGATCCTGATTTGTGCATAGAAAAAAGTGACGTTACCGTTTTCTGAGCCCCTTCCCTTTCAAATCAGTAAGAAGAACTGCGACATAAATCTCTCCAATACTGTTTCAACTGTGACATGTGTTCAAGACCTTATCGCTCATAGTAAGAGATTTATTAGAAGAAATAGGGTTTTTTGAGCCTGTGAAATAATATGTTTGATGTTAATTGACATGAAAACAGTCTCCTATAGAATTTAACAATGCTAAAGATTATTCTAACTTTGCATCTAAGAAATTATATTTTCTTCTTTCACTTCCATACACAGTCACTGTTGCTTCGAGTGGGAATTAAACAGCTTTCTATAGATCTCATTCTGACCGGGTTAGTAGAGCACTTTTAAGATCTGTCATTGAACATTTCTTGTGAAAGCAGTACCTCTTATATTTGATGTACACAGGCCTGTACATTTTTACATTTTAATCAAAGAGCCAGATCTTTTCTGATATTGTGCTGATGATTTAGCTCATTCAAGCATGTGGGTGCTTTAACTTCAGAAATCCTGCACACCTGAATTAGCTCCAGTTTACAACTTGGAGACTAATGAGTCAATTGTTGTTACACTTCATGATGTGGGATTGAATTAAAGTAATATTCTGACTGTTTTGGTCATAGACATGCAGTCCTGGCTGACTGTGCACCATTCTTTTGTAATCATCGGCTACATGTGGGCCAGGAAGAACTGACCAAAGATATCTTCATGTTTATAGAAATGAACTTTTGGCAGACAAACAACTAAAAAGAAAATAGAATTGTATCGTGCTCACTATAGTAGGCGGTGATAACCGTGGTTGGCTCCTAGTTTGGAAGCACTATCCCGGTGTGACGCATGGGGGCGCAGTTCTCCGCCAGGTGCGTCTTCCTCCCTCCCGCACCTTCCCATCCCAGCGCTGCTGCTTCTGGCCGCTCCGTCGCCTCCTCGCCGCCGTGCAGCCCACTCCTTCCTCGCAGGGAGAGCTGACTTGATGCGCATAATAAATCATCTCTGCAAGATTCCTTTTCAAGCCCAATTTCAGACCTACACCGCGTGTTGGATTTGAAAGCATAAACACCAGGCGAGAGTCGAGCCTCGTAACTGGGAATGTTGCAAATGTGATTCAGCACAGCAAACAACGTGGGTGTTGTGTGCGTGCGCGTGTATGGTTTTATTTTTTATTTTTTTGTGGGGGGAGTGGAGGAGAAGGGGAAGAGCAGCGATATGAAACGCGTGTGTTTATGGCTCCTGCGTTACCCGTTATCTGTGACTGACCACCGGCTCAATTTCACCTGTGTGAACGACCTTGCAATTGTGACCGAAATTTTCCTAACGAGGTTTCCATGGAGGATCAGCCTGCCGTTTTTTCCGTGAGGGCTAAATTTGGTTCCTACTGGTGTCAAGATATTTCAGGATAAGAGGTGAGACTAAATATATATTTATATATACATGCATATATATATATTTATATACATACAGCGCATGGGCGCTTTGCAATTGTTAACGTGCTCATATCAGCTAAAATATTCACACTGAAATGTATTTGCTTAAATATTTGTGCACTCTATCAGGCTCACGTCGGCCTGTCTTGCTGGTCTGAACTGGCCCATCAATTCTTAAAGCCATGTATTTGATAATGATTGTTTGTTTTAGACTGGAGCAACGTGACGTGCCCTACCAACTGCAGCCAATTCCTCCACACTGATATCTGATTTTGGAGAGGCATGCAGCTAGATACAGGCACTTTCTTTTCTAGGGAGTTGTTTTGTGTCTCAACCATGCGTTTCTTTGTCAAAGTGATGTAGGGATGCAGTCAAACACATACTGGTGTTTTAGTCACTGCCTGCTCCTTTGGTTCCTACCTGATGTGATGCCACACTGCAGCCTGGCACCTCACCCTCTGATAGCCAACCCACAGGCCAAGACCAATATATTTTAGGGGTTTAATCTGTCTTGGGTGGACTTGCACGAGTGGTGCTTTACATTACATTACAGTGGGTGATGAAAGAGAAACCAAACATGTATTCATGTGTCATCAAGAACGCTCTTTTCCAAAAGTGTTTTAAGGCAAAAAAATATCTTCAGTGAACCTTGAGCAGTATCTCAGCGCTGATGGGCTTTACGTCCCCTGACATACAGTGAGTGAAAAAGGTGCAGACACACACGTACACACTTCATTTCTACTGTGCAACATTCAGCAATTCAGTAATTGCATACTTGTATGATACAATGTCAACTGGAATATCTGTGATGAATGCAGCTCAGGCCTTCAAACTATAAGTACACTGCCACTCTTTCAGCTGGGCAATTTGTTCAAGCAGCGTGTTACTTGGATGCAGGCGGAGTGTGATGGAGGTGGTAGATATCATGTTTATACTTTTTTTTTTTAATTGTTGTTCGTGTCAGTTAACTCTGTGGTTTGTTGGCTTTGGAAGATGCCCTCTTTGATTAAGAGTGATTCACACAGTCACCACGCTTCATCACCGTCATTGCTGAAAGTGCGTGTGTGTGCGCCTTTGGGCTTGTATCTGTGTGTGTATGTGCATGTGCGTGAACAATACTATGTGAACATATGTTACACTGACATAATGCTGTAACTCAGTAGTTTGCATATATGAATGATTTATTAGATCTGTGTGGAAAGAAAAGCAGCACATGGCCTCAGCTGTCACATGGAGCCATCCCCGACAAAACCCAATTACAAATGCAAACCATAATATGCAAAGTCGACAGTAGTGTAATACCCACTGTACCTTTCACACACACACACACACACACACACACACACACACACACACACACCAATCCTCAGTCCTGAGGTGGCAGCAGTTTGTACACTCTGGGCCTATGACTGAGGTATGGCATGCAGGACTCTTCTCCAGAGGTACCGTACCAATCCAATTTTGCAGACTTTGGAGGAAGAAAAAGGGCCGAGCAAACATGAAAGGTTGAGAAGAAAATCCTGGCTGAGACCCCATGTGTCTGATTTGACATCCAGGCAGCTGACAAACAATTAGACCCTCCATAAGTAGCGCTCTGAACCAGGCTCGCCTCGGGATTAGGCCATAAATGAGCCGCACATCATGGCTTATGTCTTCTAAATGGAAAGTGAGTGTATGTGTGTGTGTGTGTGGAGGCTGGCTGGCTGTTATATGTGTTTTACATTGTGAGAGAGCAAGTTTGGTGCGTAGGTGTGTGTGTGGGTTGTGTGACATTTAGCAGATTGATGTTATTATCTGTCCCTGCCCTTAATATATCTTGAACACCTCTTGAAGAAATTTGTATTGTGTGTGTGTGGGGGGGTGGGGCATGCCTTCATGGGCATGCCTTCATGCAGGTGTAGACTGATGTACACAAATCTGCATATACTCTGCATACTCTGTATGTGTGTGTGACTGCTCACTTTACTGCTGTGTTATTGTCGGTTCTCCGTTGTGTATATGTTTGACATTTCATAATTGCATCATTACTCGCTCAGTCTCCTCCTGCAAGAAGCGGGAGCATCGCAATTTGCAACACATGCTACAAGCAGACAGACTCTTGCCCTTGATTATGGACCTGGGTGGAATGGCTTCCTGATCAGGCTGTCTTGATTCACCCCAGCATGTGGGAAGACACATGCTGCTGTGGGTGAATCTAATTGATTGGATGGCACCCAATTCCCAGGTCCAAGTCTCCTCAGACAGCAGAGTGAATCCGTCCAAGTAAAGGATGAGCTTAGGCGTCGGTCGCTCCCCTAATAGATTGGCATGGATTTCCTCCCATATGCCTGTGGTATCACCCTCAGACATCTCTGGGTGTAAGTTGCCCACACCACAGGGCACAAAGTGACATTGCCTGGATCTTCGCTGATATGAAATGTGAGAATGGACACAAGAAAGGAAAAACATCCAGAAGCAAACTGCGCTTCCAAATTTTTTTTCTAAATATATTTTCTCTTCCAGACATTCTAACACTTCCTCTGTCTTCTTGTGATAGATGATTAAAAGGTTTGATATTAAAAGAAGGATAAAAAATATTTTTATTTTATTTGGTATTTTACCACCAAAATCCCCTATCAACAGGTCAAGCTCCTCTCTCCCAGAGAACATAAGTGCCATTTCAAAGCGTATTGGATGAAAGTCTCATTTACCCTTGGCTGCCAAAGATGACGTTGCCATGGAAACAGCTTCTACTGTTATCAATCATCGACTGTCTGACAGGTAAACCATCTTTTTATATGGGGTAATGATTTTTTTTCACGCTTGGACATTTACAGTTGCGGAATGATGTGTGAAGAGACAAAAATCATGTCCGAGGTGAGAGGACAGCCCTGGTTTAAAGGAACACTCCTCAGTATTGACTTCCATTCACAGCAGAAACACAATACTCTCAATCTTCTTCTTCATTTCACTGTGATTGCAACCTGGAGAGACATTCTCCTTTTCTTTTACACAGTTTTCCTTGACATTTAGTAGAAAATGTAACACAAAACCAGAGCAAAAGGCTTTCCCTTCTATTAAAGAAACATTCTTTTCATAATGTTTATACTCACAGAAGCAGGCAACAATAATTGCTTCTCTAATGTGCAACAGATTGCCTGTAAATGTTTGAAAAATTACAGTTTTTCTGTTGAATCATATGAAAATATAATTATCTTTTACTGCTGGAACGACAGTTCCTCTATTTTAACGTGATATAATCGGTATCCAGATACAGTGCTGCATTCTCAGGTGTCCATTATATTCAGTTTATTTGTTTGACAGAATATGAACTCTGCAACACCTCTAGATCATATGAGAAATATTGAATCCCTTTCTGTGTTTGGTTATGTCCAGACTCCTTTTTTTGAGCAATCCTCCCTTTGACACTGTGTAAACTATTTCCACCAGAAAAGCAGTGAATAATGGAGGCCTACTGCTATCAAAATGGCCCTTTTTCTGTCTCCAAACTCAGGCTGTGACTGTTTCTCTGACAGATTGTCTGGACAGTGGATCATTCCATGGTCCAAGATGGAGGATGGAGCCAGGTGACTTGTTCATTCCTGTCGACTCCATAGAAGAAGAAGCTACTCTGACCTGTGACGCTAAAGGAACACCGTCTCCTCAGTACAGGTAAGGACACGTTCAAATTAATGTGTAAGCATTAAGGTTTGATAATTAAAATGATAAAAAAAAAAAAAAATTACAAATCAATAATCGCATAATCTGTCTGAATAGTGGGTTATAAAAACTTACTGCACAAAAGTGTAGATTAGTAAGTGTATAATTATCACCATTTATCATGTTTTGAATGAACATAGAGGGACTCGGCAACTCATTTGCACTTTCTCTCTTTCCACTTTCATCACTGAAAGTGTTTTCAGAGCTGTCACCATCATAAAAAGACTTTGTTTAATGTAAATCAGTGGGATCAATGGAGGCAACCTAAGTGATGTACTTCTTTTAAAAAATAGGGATATTGTTGGCAATATATATATATATATATATGTATATATGCTTGCAGGTTCTGCCTTCAGAATACTGTAAACAAAGGAAAAGGAGGCTGCTTACTCTTCTATTTATTTCCTCCAAATTAGACCGTAATGGATAGAAACACTCTAAGCTGTGGTGTCATTTTGGCTCTACTAATTCATATTGACTCGCACACCACCAATCTGCCTCTAGTCTCACCAGATAGTATCTTAGGGACATGCGTGTAGCATCTTAATGATCGTCTCCTCTTATAAAACGCCATGAGACCAATGCAGGTTGCTAGACACCAGTTGGGTTCCAGCAGGCATTGATTATAAGTGTTTTAGGATTTCAACGTTGGAATTACGGCAGCACAGCCAGCGCAGATGAGCTGAATGATAGCATTGTGGAGTGCGTATACTCATTATTTCAGGCTTTTCACATTCCCCACCTAAGACCAGGTATTTCCATGTACTGATTAAAGGCGAAGATGAGCATGTTTAACGTGGTGTCTTGTCAAGCGGGCTGTGCTAGGCTCTGCATGCCTTCAGCACCTCTCTGGCTTCTCTCTTGAAGTGTAAATGGGCTCACACTTCTCCTTCCCCCTTATTCTTTTTCCCCTTTTTTCCCTTCTTCTGCCACTCCTGTCACTCACAGAAATATGAGACTTTCATAGTATGCACACAGTAGCAGCATAATAACTCATGGGAGAGAACAAAACATATCTTACATAGAGAAGCATCTTCTCCACAGCAGGCCATAAAAGTGAAGCTGTATGAGTTTCTTAAAACCTAAATAGAAGGTTACTTGACTAACCTTTACTTGACCTGACGTTTGAATCCTGGACACTCTGGACAGCAGGATCATGCAGAATACTCAAGTTTCTCTGCGGTCAGATGGCCAAGCAACATGTGTTCACAGAATGAGTTTCAAGCACAGTAATTCAGTATCCCAGTTGCTATTCAATCAGCTGCTCTATGTTCATGGCACCACTGAACAGCAAAGGCACTTCACAGGAGGTCAAAAAGAGGTAAAAATGGTGACCATTGAATGCAAGTGAGTGGACAAAGACATCAAGGCATAAGCAAGGATGTATAGCCAGTCGATCCAACCTTTTTGGTATTTATGGTACAAGAAGTAGTAGGCATTATTCTCAATACATCCTGTGACACAGCTGTCAAGTGTCTAGAACGTGGCAGCAAACACTCATTAACTTTCAATGGCTTGGATATATTTTTTAAGAAATTATTTTGAAGGTTAGACTTGAAAGCTTTTGACAAGTCAGCCATTACGACCTCCACATCTTTCATTTCCACTTAAGGAAAGCAGAATAGAAGAATATGTCTGAAAGAAAGAAAGAGTTATTTTCTGTGTTGAGAGAAAAATGATGGAACATTCTTGAAAAGTGCTCCGTCCTTGAACCCATCAATGCTCAGTTTTTGAATAGCATTTGAAAAGAGATGGAGTGTTGCAGTGGCAAAGAATGAAAAAAAATAAGTATTTTCCCACTGAATAATGGCACTTGTTTAAATTTATGAATTAACCTCATGTTTTTAAGAGTTCTTTTAGGTGCTTCATTTATTTGATCGCGCAATCTGAACCTGCTGTGCGATGTGTAATTTTTCAAATTCCCTCGCTTGGTAAGTGTAGCGAGGATGTAATAGAGGGTGAAAAAGAGTTTAAAAGGCATTCATTGTTACCTCTTGCCAAGTGCTAATGTTTTGTCCTAATGAAAAGTCAAAGGTGGAATAATGTCACATTATGTAAATATAATGTGACAGAGAAGAGGTGATTATGGTTAGACTGATGATAATATCTAGGATGGCTTCTAAAACCTTTTGCTTCTGCTCCCCTTCAATAGCAGAGGGCAGCTTTGTGTATGATACTCTTAAGATTAAAATTTAATGATCCCATTGGGGGAAATGAGTTAACTGCAGCAGCATGTAGTGCCAGAGCTAAATAAAGAAAAGTAGAATAAAAACAGAAAAACACAACACAAGTAAGAAATTTGCATTTCAAGGTTCATACAAACACACAATCAACAACTCTAAAAAGCATCTGTTAAATACACAAATAACTGATGTATAAATATTGTAGCATTATGGAATTTCTATGACAGATTGCCCTTACGGAAAAACCTAGTGAGTTTCACATGTGCAAAAACTCATGTGATCACAGGTGACCACATACACATGTGAAGCATGTATGGGAAATGTGGTTTTCTAATGTTTTCATGGTGTGATGTGTGAAGCCCAAGTAGATTCCCTTGAGAAAAAAAAAACCTGTCCACATATTTTACCCATGTTACCATATGTAGCAAAATGTGGTAAACATGTGAGCACATGTCCCATGTGAAAAACACAGTAAACACATGTGTTTTTTCTGTTAAGGTACAGGGAGAAAATAATATCCAGCCGTCATGAATGTGTAAATATAGGCAGATGCATGAAACTGTCAGTAAATAATGTGACCATTCAAATACTTTACAGGAAATGTACTTTTGCCTGGCATGCACATATGATACCCTGTATAAATTCAGAAGATGCTCTTCTTTGTAGATTTGTTTGTTTGTCAGGAAAGTTGAAGCAAGGCAGGAAAAGAACTACAGACAAAAATCCTAACCAAAAATGTTCAATTCAGCCTGCAACACTTCAAATACCTCGACACCAGCCCAAATCACAGTATATTATTCTTACTCCAAGTGAGTGACCACAGTGAGTTGTGTTCTCCACTCACCTCCTGTCAGACCACCTTGGTTGGTAGAAAGAAATGGACTGCGCATTTTGCCAGGGACTGATGGTGTCTTTGGCCTCGCAGATGGTCGTTGAATGGGACTCTCATAAATCTGGGCCTGGATCGGCGGCGGCGTCTGTCTGGGGGCAACCTCATTATAAGCAGTCTGGACCGCTACCAGGATGTCGGGATGTACCAGTGTATGGCCTACAACACTGTAGGAGCTATTCTCAGCAGGAGAGCAAGTCTGCTGTTTGCCTGTAAGTTGTAGTCACTTTTTTCCAAAGAAAAGCCATTGAAGTGTAACCGCACTTAACTGCAAATAATGCAGACGCAACAAAAAAGTGGAACGGCCACAGCTTGCAGTATTTAACAGTGTACTGCAACTTCGGTGTGAAGCTTCATTAAATCTTAAAGTAACATGGGAACATGGGAATAACAAACCAACACTGAGGACTTCAGTTTGTGTTGTTTACTTCAATCAAAAGTCATTGCTATTTCATTGGATGCACTTTGGGTTACAGCAGTTAGCCAAATATAGTGCAAGAAGCGTTTGAAAAATATCCTTAAATGGATTGAAGCCTGAAGAGAAAACTGGAATATAACATACGTTTAGAAAAAGAAAGTAAGAATAATGCAAATAAATAAAAGCTGCAATGCAAACATACCTGTGTACACAACTGCGTGGCCAAATAATAACTTAGACAGTATATAGAATTTCTTTGACATCACGTATTGGGAGGTGAAACCAATAAACATTTCAAATGAATAACCAAATGAATACGTATTATTTATGCATCAGTCACTAAGGCTTCTCTTCATGCACATCACAACAAAACATCTTTTCACACCTTCGCTCAGTGTTGGTCTCTGGCCATGCGGATATTTTTGGATTTATTTGACAAGCTTTTAAGATATGCACCGCTGAGATTTGCGGTGCTCCAAAAAATTGAATAATCACATTTACAAAAAACTCAGGAACAATGAGTCAGAATTAATGTCCTGGTTTCACTGGATCATCTTTAAACAGCACTGATGAGAGTTTTAGCCATTTTCACCTTCAAATGAAGATATTTTCCAATGTGTGCAGTAAAGTCCGTTGATTATACAAACTAACTGGAAGATATCTGTATGGCGAATACTTTTTGTGATGATGACCCTGAAAACAAATGTATTAATTATAATAATAACAAGTGTTGTTTTTTTTTTGTTTTTTGTTTTTTTATCCCCCAGCATTATTTTTATGTAATGCTACAGAATATTATAAAGCATTGTCTACTTATTTACCTCCTAAGTTGGATTAGAGCATTTCAATATTTTCTGTTAGTGTTAAGAGCCCTTGCAGCCGATCCCATCATGCCATACTGTATTATACACAGCTTTCATAAACATGTACATGACTGGAGTTATAGCCTGTTCTTTACAGCCTAATTCCAACGACATAAAATGTATACCTGATATCTCATTTAGGCTCTGGGTTGACATTTCTGCACACACTCTCTTCTCTGCTTTCTTTCTCGCTCTGAGGCATTGCAGAAGTGCAATTCTCATTACAGTTTTCTTATGGGCCTGTGTGTCAGTGTCTTGCTGAAAGCTTTTACTCAGCTCTGCTACACTCCCTTGATATGTGAGATCCTGCAGTGATCCGTCTTTTCTTTTTCTTTTTTCCCCTCTCAGACTTAGATCATTTCAAAGTTCACACAAGAAGCGCTGTGTCAGTCCGAGAGGGGCAAGGAGTGGTGTTACTGTGTGGAACGCCCACTTCCTCAGGAGGTAAACTGTCCGGCCTTTCGTCTGAACCTGAGACTCTGCAGTTTTTTGGAGTTCTAGCGAGGGGCTCTGACAAGATTAAAACATAATCTGGCTGCCACTGATTAGCCTTTATATAATCATATTTAATTCCCTTAATCGCATTTAATATCATACAGTATCCATTAACGGCTCATGTGCGTGCTTGTTTGTCTTCTAGACCTTACTTATGCATGGCTCTTCAACGAGTACCCGTACTTTGTTCAGCAAGACAATCGGCGTTTCGTCTCCCAGCAGACGGGAAACCTTTACATCGCCAAAGTGGAGTCCTCTGACGTGGGGAACTACACCTGTGTAGTGATGAACAGCATCACGAAGGGCAAGGTTCAAAGCTCACCTACGTCTCTGATCCTGAGGACAGACGGTAAGGCGCAGTGCACGGACGTGACGTGACAAGTGTGCCTGTCAGCCTTGTATTATGGAACTTCCATTTTAAGGTGGCTTTAATCATCGTACTAGCATGAGTGCATTGTCCTGTCTTGCCACTGTAGTTGAGTCACTTAGTGCTAATGCCTGTAAGTAAATAGTTTCTCCTCAATGTAGGCCAGCAAACAAAGCACCCTGAATCTCCTCTTTGCTGACTTTGCTTTCTTATAATTCACATTCCCTTTAAAAGCCTTCCCCTATGCTTTCACATGAATTTCCTGTGGTCTGTTGTTTTATTCTCTGTTATGCTTTCATAGAACGAGTGAATAAAGATTGCCTTCAGAATGAATTAAACATAAGTCATACGTCACTGGACCATTACATTGAGTGTTCTGGCGGCTCAACCAGTTAGTTTCCACTCAGTGTACTGTACATGTAGCTGCATAAATTTAAATCCCACCGCATCACTTTCTGATCCGGATCTCGACTGTCTTCCCTGAATGCTGATATAAACAATGAAACACCAGGGGTAGGGGAACTACCCACTCAAGCTTTGAAATAATAGATAAAAAGTCACGAGCTGAGAAAAACAAGGTTTCACAAACACTCAGCGTATTCCACCAAGACGAGTTTTAAATTATTCCTTGCTGGTGTTTCACTACACCCTGGTGAATGCACACTTAAGAGACGCAGGCTACTACTATGAGTTTACCCATGAGAGAATGTTTGCTCATGTGTCTTTTATTTCTCCTCTGTTAGTTTTACTGTGCTATTGTTTGGTCCATAATGCCAGCCATATTGCTTGTAAGTCATGAATAATGGAAGACTGAACAAGTTCTTGTGCTTCCTCTTCATAGGAGTGATGGGTGAATACGAGCCGAAAATAGAAGTTAATTTCCCAGACAATGTACCAGCCGCGAAAGGATCAACAGTTACGCTGGAGTGTTTCGCCCTTGGGAAGTAAGCTGGATTCCTTGAAGCATGTTTTCAATCTTCCGCAGTCTTTCATTGGATATGAGGAACCTCAGGATTTCTATACAGTGAAGTTACAGTGGCAATTATATTTCTTAGAGTGTAACATCAAGCCGTGATAGGTCTGAAAGCCGTGTGAGACGGGGTTTTTGTTGTTGTTGGATTGGGTTAAGGCTAAACCATTCATGTGCAAAAAACTGCACTGAGTAGGCTACGAATTGTTACAGACACTTGCAACCTGACGAGCAGAGATTCTCAGGTAAGGTTAAGAAACTTGAATCAAGAGTCCTCGCTGACGTCCTTTGTCTCTTCCAGCCCTGTCCCAGAAATCACGTGGAGGAGGGCGAACGGTGTTCCCTTCCCCAGCAAAGTCAAAATGAAGTACTCCAATGCCGTGCTGGAGATCCCCAGCTTCCAGCAGGACGATACAGGAGGATATGAGTGTGTGGCTGAGAACAAGATGGGGAGGAACACAGCCACTGGTCGCCTGGCTTTTTATGGTAATCAGACTTTTTCTTTTCTTGCTAAGACAACACAAAACTGTTACTAGCTGTACAATTATTAGGATATAAAGAATTCCACTCCATTCATCAAGCAGTATTTTCTATTTTATTTAATGCTGACATTATTTTTATTGTTTAAGTGGTACCATGTAAATACTGTAATTTGCTAATTTAATTATCATTAGAATTTTAGACAGTAACATCTTTCCTGATAATAAACAGTGGGTTGTAATTTTACTGGAGTTGTTACATTTTGGGTTCTTGGCTCGCTTCAGCTGCTGCGTTTCCCTGCGAATTTTGTGAAAGAGGGGAAAATGACACTTGTGAAATTGGAAGTGACAGTATATGTACAGTGGCTGCGAAGTGAGCCGTGCTTATTATGAGCACAGCACTCTAGCCACAAAATTTCCTGAAAAGCTGTAAATATGTAGGAGATGCAGGGTGCTGTGTACTGGATGGGAAATAGACACGGGTGATGTTTATTATACACAGAATTAAGGTGACAGCTTGGGGTGAGCGGTGATGCCGGCTGCTCCTCACCAGCCACGAGAGCTTCTTGCTTTGTGGTTCGGTGTTTATTGTTAATCTTGAGTTGCCACGGGCGGCTGACACATTTAAGTGATGAAACTCATTGCTGACACTCAATCTTTTCTCCTCTAGCCTTTAAAAGACAAAACTATTCTCCCAACGTTTTATGTTTTCCGCTGACTTCGGCTGCCGATCGACACATGCTCTCCTTTGAATTATTTTGGATGCATCATATTTAATGAGATAATGCCTTGAAATGTGTCCTCTGGTTCTTGTTGGATTTATTTCACTGGAGGATATTTCTGTGTCCTCAGCCAAGCCTCAGTGGATCCAGACCATGAAAGACACGGCCCTGGCCATAGAGGAGAGACTGCACTGGGAGTGTCGAGCTAATGGCAAGCCCAAACCCTCCTACACGTGGCTGAAGAATGGCCAACAGCTTCTCTCAGAGGTGAATTACTGCCTGTCTTCTGCCACCTACAAGTGTTTCATTTTAAAGACTTAATCTCCAGCTTCGGCTCATCCTTTCATTTGAGAGAGCATGGCGCAAAACACATTGCTGTTTTTCAAAGTGTAATTCAGAGTGAGATGAGAGGAGTGTGTAAATAGCTTTGCTGAGGTGTGCCAGTGATGACACATGGGCGTAACTGTCTCTTATTCTGCTTTACCTTGGCAGATTACACAGTCTTAGGGAGTGGATCAGTGTACTTCCTGAGAGAATAGCTCCATTTCACCTGAATGGAGTCAGTGGTTGTTTTTCATTATTCATGGTGCATATTTAAACTCCTTCAGATTTAGGGACAATGGGCCTAATCTACTGTGAAATATACTGTATATAACAGCACATCTTACTCAAGACCACCAGAGAAATAAATACAGTCTTATTTTGTTAAACTTAACTTAACTTGGCTGACATTAACATGGCCTGCTGAGATTTATTTTCTGGGCAATACTTAATAATGTGCAGGGTGAGGCAGCCTGTACATTTTTTTATTTGGACTCCAACTACAACCAGTGTATTATTATTATTAAAAACACACTTTTAAATGCCATTCTTTATTTTGATTTTAGGAACATTTTTACTGTTGTAAGATATCTGATATTTACAATGAAAGTTTTCAAACTATCTAGTTTCATTTTGACATGTCCAACATTGATAATGAAAAAAAAATATTGTAGCATACTGTATTGTGTAGGTTTAAATTAAAATGATATTGAAAATGAAACAGTACAAGTATATTGCAAAAACCTTACATGTAACATTAGAAACAAAATATATTATATAACAGGACACCTTAAATTAAACAGACACAAATCTTGCAATTTCAGTTTTCAATGAGGGATCTTCGATTTGGAAACAGCTACGGTGGTCCTCGAAAGTTTGTAAACCCTTTACAATGTTCTATATTACTGCATAAATATGACCTAAAACATCATCACATTTTAAACAAGTTTTAGAAACAGATACAAAAAGAACCCAATTAAACAAATGAGATAAAAATATAAAACTAAGTTATTAATATATATTGGAAAATTATCCGATCTTACTTATCTGTGAAAGAGGTGTCACAATAATCCGGTAATGATGTAAACGTGATGTTAAAAAAATGACATTAATATAATTGTAATTTCACACATACGATGATATAGTGACCATTCAATCACAAGTATGCATCTGGTTTACACGCCGACACTATAGGAGGCCCTATTTTTCCCTTACAATGATAACTGTGTTGTATTGTATAGATTCAGGTCAGGACTTTGAATTGGCGATTCCAAAACATTGACTTTATTCTACTGAAACTATTTTTGGGAGAATAATTTATGGGTCCTTGTCTGACTGCATGACGCACAGACAGATTTTCTGATATTTTCCTTAAAAGTTCACCGCCATAGGTCAGAATTAATTTGTTTCATTAATGATGGCAAACCATCCAGGCACAGATGGAGCAAAACAGGCCCAAACCATGATACTACCACCACCATTTTTCACAGATGAGATAAGATTCTAATGATGGAATGTAGTGTTCCCTTTTATCAATACATAATTCTTCTCATTTAAGTAAAAAAGTTCTTTTGTACATTTGTCTCATCCGTCTACAAAACATTTTTCCGATAGCCTTCCGGTTTGTCCACCTGATCTGGAGCAAACTGTAGACAAGCAGCAGTGGCCCCTGTTCTCCTCTTGAACACTAACATTACCCAATGTGAGAGAAGCCTTTAGTGGCTTCGAAGTTACCCCGGCTATCTCATTGACCTTGTGGACTTTTTTTTTACCACTTGTTCCTGGAGTGATCTTTGTTGGTCGATCACTCCTGGGGAGGGTAAAAAATGGTCTTGAATTTCCTCCCTTTGAACACAGACTGTCTCACAGGGGAGTCTAAACACTGTAGAGATGGTTTTGTACCTCTTCCAGTTTCATGAGCATTAACAACTCCTTCTCTAACATCCTCGTAAATCTCCTTTGTTATTGCCATGATACGCTTCCACAAACACATTGTGAAGCTCAGACTTTGATATCTCCCTGTTCTTTAAATAAAACAGGACGCTCATTCACACCTGATTATCACCCCATTAACTGGAATCATTTGACTGAATTTCATTTTCATATTACTCTAATTGCTAATCTGGGAGGTTCACATGCTTTTTACACTCAGATGTGTAATATTGGATTATTTTCTTCAATAAATAAATTACCATGTAAATTATTTTTAGCTGATTTGTTTCATCAGTTCAATCTTTATCTACTTTTAGGACTTGTGTGAAACCATGCTGATGTTTATCGTCATATTTATGCGGAAATATAAAAAAAAATGCAATCACCGCTGTAGAAGCAGGACCAACCAGCAAGCTAAAACAGGTTCATGGGAAGAAAATGAGCATGGCCATATTTGGAAAACAAAACCATGGTTTGTGCTCTAACTGATTAATTATGTACCCCATAATCCTGATTTGATCTTTGCCCATTGAGTTGCCTCTAACCTGATCCAATGTTTATTGAGCTTTGCTGGAGCATGCTGCCAAAGCAAAACCTACCTTTAAGTCTTGAGCAATAATTGCTTTCTTTCATCCTTTTCTTCACAGGACAGGATCCATGTGGAGGACGGAGTCCTGTCAGTGTCGGTGCTGACACTATCTGATGCTGGCATGTACCAGTGTGTGGCTGAGAATAAACACGGCGTCATATATTTTGCTGCTGAACTAATGGTTTTAGGTAGGATGGCATTTATATCTCTCTTAAATCCTCAAATCATTGTTGCCACATAATCTTAAAGGTTATCTTACTGTCATTCTTAAAGGTTGTCTGGATTAGCGGATAATGGGGTCAGTGGGGATGATTTTGTGGGGTCAAACACATTTAAATGTATTTCTTCCTTCATTTTATCCTTTACTTTGATGTTAGGATGAAGATGGCGTGATAGATACGGAATTGAACAATAAACTTGATATTTTACAGTTAAACTGATTGAGAGTTACAGAATTATATGCTCAGGTTTGCATTTCACATTCTTTTTATAAATAGAAAACAGACTAAAAATCAACAGTACTGCTTCAATCCTATATTTATTTTATTGACATTACAAATGTTTAAAGTGTCTGTCTCCATCACTTTAAGATTTGATGAGTTTCACAGATCAAACTGAAGCATGCTTCAAATGCTTTGTGAGATTTCAGTCTTGTACTAAAGTCAGTTTACTGTTTTCCCATCAGCCTCTCCTCCAGACTTCACAGGGAACGTCCTCAGAGCTTTGCTCAAAGCCAAGGCAGGAACTACAGTGACTTTAGAGTGCAAACCCCAGGCCTATCCCATCGCTAGCATCTTATGGAAGAAAGGAAACCTGCCTATCCACACCAATGACAGGTAGTGACATATCACGCAGTTGCTGCGTGAGTTAATGTACAAAAATATAAAATATTTTAAATGCAATCAGGATAGGTGAATCATTCATCCAAGCTCGGCTTTTTTTAAGCCTTGTTTAGTCTTATCAATATTCAGTCCACACACACACAATGCTTAACTGCAAGACGTCCATGATTTCGTAGAACACTAACAAAATCCAGAAATCACTGTTTTCTGAGCCTAAAATCAGTCTTTGTTCTTACTGGATGTAAACTGCTGTCTCTGTTTGTGCACTGCTATAGGATCACACTTTCCCCAGATGGAACACTGAGACTCGTCAACGTGAGCAAGTCTGATGCAGGCAGCTATACATGCTTCGCTAGGAATAGATTTGGCATGTCAAGTACAACTGGAAGGCTCCTTGTTACCGGTAAGCTCCACTGTTAAATAGCAGACTGTTTGTGCACTCCACTTAGTAAGCAGAAATTATTGCTCTGTATGGATTAAGGCAGGGGAGAGCTACTGTACCGCAAGGACTTGGGTCAATAACTGGTGGGTAGAAAACATAAACAGGCTTAAAGTTTTGCTCTGAGAAGTGTATCAAAACTTTGGTAAGTCTCTGTTCAGGAGGGACAAAGCATAATTAAGTAAGTCATTAAGTCATTGGAGTTTTAGATAATTATTTTGTATTTGTTTAAAAAGACTTAATAATTGCAATGAAAAGCTTATTGCATGCAGCCTGAAAATCTTGTCTCTCAGTTTAATCTTCATTGAGTTGCTTTGTCCGGCTGCATTTTTGCATCGGCTGCAATAATGCACTTTGACAAAATACTCGATCATTCTTTTTCTCAAAGCAGCTGAAACAAACAATTTACTGCAACAAATAATAGTGCCCTGAGTGGAAGCAATGAAAGCATTAGCGAGGTGCTGTTACAAAGGCTGTTATTGTTAAGCATGTGTTTCCAGCAGAGTAATAGTTGAGTGTTCGCTGAGTTTCTTATTGGTTTTATGAATGTGCTGAACAATATTGTCTGCCGCTCTAACTGACGAGGCCAGTTATTTTTCTACATTAGTGTATTTTTCAAAGCCGTAATGCAGTCACGGACACAGAGACGTGACCCAGACATTGATTATTACCAGCTTAAGGGTTGAGGGGACACTTTTCACGTGTGATTTTTTTTTTTTTTTTAATCCCTGAGGTAAGATGTAAGAGTGCAAATCCTCTTCTTTTGTGTTGCACCTTCTTTATTTGATTCCTGCAGGTTCATTATCTTGACTTTTGAAGCACACAAGGCTTAGCCAAATGATTTCTATAGTAGACTTTAAAGCAGTGCTCCTGCTTCTTGTACTGGATGCACAGAGCAGCCTATTACATGAAGTTTTATCTGATCCACAGTGTATTATAATTGCAATTGTAATTAATATTGTAATATCAGGATTTCAGAAGCTTATGCGAGCTGTGTCATCCTAGAGTATTGTGTCATTTTAGCGGTGGCAGGCTGCATGTTATCACACATTATTTGATGGAGACTTTCATGAGACCTGTCCTTTATATACACAACACTGCTCTGCCTGTGAGTCACTGTATTACACAGCATGTTTTCGTGTTCGATCAAGGGACTTTGTTTCAGAAAATCAACAAAGTCCTGCTCGTCTACATGCAATGAAATGCCTCATGTTCTGCACAAGATTGTCACCCTCCTCTTCAGAAATGACCCCAATGTGTTTTTTGTCTGGGGCAGATCCAACCCGAATCATCCAGGGGCCCGTGGACATGGAGATCATTGTGGGCGAGAGCATTGTGTTACCCTGCCAGGTCGCCAGTGACCCCGTCCTTGACGTTTCTTTCTCCTGGGCATTCAATGGACAGCTCATCGCCAAGGAAGATGGTCACTTTGAGCTAGTGGGTGGGGTGAGTGACCCGCAGTCATACTTTTTCAGAACGTGCGAATGGGCAGTTGGCACCTCCTCCCATCTTGCTTCACTCCATGTCCTGCCATTAGTTAAAAGGGGACAGCTTGTGGTTTGACATCATGGTATTTCTTGGAGAGATTTACTGTGGTTAGTTTTGCTGCAGTTGGTGTGATACCATCCTTTTTGCAATTCTAAAAGTCTCCTCAGAGGCACAATAAACTGTGGGAATGTGAAACTCCTTGGAAAGAAGTCCTATTAGATCATTCAGACCCTCTAAGCTTCCAATTGTATTTTTGTGAATGGAAACATAGCAGTCGGTATGTGAGAATACACTTCCTACATAAAAGTCATCATGTAGGTAATGCGCTAGTTGCTCAGCCATTGTGACAGGTTGTCAGCTTTTTGAGAACACTTCTGCTCGAGCTCAACCTTCTGAAGTAATCCAATTTTTAATACTTTGGCTGGTCTGAATTCTCTTCAAATTCTGCTTTGACGTGGCCCTCTGCACAGCCCCTCGTAAAAGGGAGGGGATACACACTATTAGAGGTGTCTTTTAAAGGAATCAAAGCATGGCAGAGACCCAAATGACAAAACACTCTCGGAACATCCTCACACCCTTTGAGATTAACCATTATTCTTGTGTGTGTTTGACTGACAATGTTCTTATCTGAAAAGAGACTTCTTCCCCAGAAATGCTAGAATGTCCCCAGTCCAAAGAGATTATCAACTTAACTTTGCTGCTTCAGGGAATTTAATTTCCATAATTAAACCACATTGGCTCTGCTGCCACGTTTCCCTGCCAATGCCAAGAGAACGATTTCACTACTAATTTACCATTCGCTGCTTACGGGTGTCCTCTCAGATGAGAACTCAAACGGGCTTTTTTTCCCCCTCTTCAATTGAGCAAAAACTGCCTGCTGAACTCGGTAGTAATAGCTTATTTGTATAGTTTTGTGCAACATGTCTTGAAGGTCACAGTGAAATAGCCGAGACCTTGCCCGACACAAAAACTCCATTTGCTGAATTCAATTTTTGTGAATTCTGGCCGTGATCCTTTTCATTTGTGGTCATGTTGAACAGCTGTTTGTGACCTGGTATATTAAAAAAATTCCACTGAACTTTTTGTTGATTTTTCACCTGCAAAGTCTTCACAAAATAACTACAGTATCTGCAGTCGCTTTTGGAACCGCTATTTACTGCACTTTAGCTATGCTTCACTACATTCTTTAATAAGCTGTCACAAGGTCCGTTATCTTTCATGCTACATAAAGCTTTCTTTCCTCCTCAGCAGAGAACAGCAGGAGATCTGATGATCAGGAACATTCAGCTTTACCATGCTGGCAAATATATTTGTGTGGTAGACACGGACGTGGAGAGCCTGTCAGCCGTGGCGGTATTGATCGTGAAAGGTAAGAAAACCTCCTCTCTGCACTGCAGTCACTAATTAAACAGGGCTTACAGCCAGGGTTGTTTAATGGGCTCTTCTTTTAAAAGGGAGAAATTAAAAAATCTAGACTTAACTATAAGGTAGTTGATGGATGCAGCTGCAATCAAAAAATATCTGTAGTCTGTAAGCTGTGTTTGAGATATTTTGAAGGCATTACTGTCTGTGGATGTGCTTTACTGAGAATACAAAGAATGCTGAGGGCGTGTAATGTTCACTTAGGGCTTTAAACTCAAATGGATTTGTTGCAGGCGGTGATTGCAGTGCGACCAAAATACCCATATCCTCGTGAAAATCATATCCACAGTTTTTATGTCCTGTTTATTTCTTTAACAGTGGCTTGATTGCATTAAACTGAGAAAGCTTCTTTTCCTTTATATTGCATTCAAGGATGTTTGTAGGAAGTATGAAGTAAAAAACTTCAAAAAACACCAGCTAGGATTTTTTTTTTTCTGTTTTTTGGATGTGTTTTTCTTCCCCTCTCGCTCTCTTCTTAATAACCAATTTTCAATATTGCTGCAATGTACTTGACAGTGGCATGTTTAGATGCCTGTCTGTGCTCACTCATGCAGTATGTATAGCTCCAGAGAGATATGATTGTTGAGAGCAACACTGGGCAGAGCAAAATAACTTTTGTTGTGTTTTTCAGGGAGTGTATTGCATGTAGAGTGAGGGGAGGGATGTTTCTCGCTTAAATCAATGCGCCAAATAGTCCAGCAAATTGACACTACGCAAATATGTTAAATGTCAGATGAGGTGAGGGATGATTTTGGTGTCAAGTTTTGAAATGGTTGAATCCATATATTTATCTTGTAAGGATACCCACCACTGATTCAGCTTGGCATGTTGAAGATCTTCAAGGCAAATGGCATTGTTATACCTGTTTCTAAACGGCTGAGGATTAAGTAGAAATAATGCTGTTTTTCATGTCGGAACAATATCAAGGCCAGGGAAATGGATTGGCCTCATACTGACTGGAGACAAACTTGACTGACTCAGATGGTACATTATTTACACTTCCTGCTCACGGCAGCTGTCATGGATGTCTCATTGTTTGGATCGAAAGGCTTCAGATGTTGGCCGGCAAAGCATGAAGCTGTATAGGAAACCGGTGTTTGGAGGGCAAAAAAAAAAGCCATTATTTGATTACTGCAGACCTTTAACAAATACTGGCCGTATATCGATTAAAACATTCAATGTGAGCAGTAGGGCAGTCATTTTCCTATTTAGAAACCCACACTGTCTTTATTACCTGTGACCCATGAAGGACACAGTTAGCACATTGAAACAGTGTGTAGCGCCACATTAAGTGTACAAAATGTGGACAACCCAGCAAACAAACTGTGGTCACCCAAATTACTAGAAAACATGTTTTCATACTTTCCTTTCGTGGGACCAAGCCATGTACATAGTTCTGGTTATGATCTTTTTCTGAGCCGCCACCCTGACACGATGAACAATATCCAGTTACTGAAGCTATCCTTTACTGAAGTAAAAGATACTTCATGACAGGAAAATCCCTGTATATGTAATCCTACTCGTGTAATGTCAGAAAAATGGCGTTCTGACTTGTATATTATTATGGGAGACATGATGAGAATTTTTACACTGATGCATCAGTGTGTAAGCAGCATTTTATTATTGTAGGTAGATGAGTTCGCAAACTCATGACTGGGAACCATTTGGTTGTGAAATCATTTGTGGGAGTCATCGTGAAATGATTCATCCTACAGAAATTATTTTTTTCTTAAAATTATTTTTCTCAAATTTGTGGCATATTGGATAATTCACACTTTAAACACACGATGAAAGAACATGATGAAAATATCTTTTATCTCTTTAGCTTTGTTCTCTAAACAGTAAAGTTAGAAGTAGCTGTACTTGACGTACACGTGGTGGACTAAAAATTACACTATTTCCCTCTGAAATGTGGTAAAGTTGAAGTCAACGAAAACTAGAATAAAATGGAAATAGTCAAGTATAGTACAAGTAACCTCAAAATGTAAATACAGTGCTTGTGTAAATGCATTTAGTTCCTCTCCACCAACTCTCATCTCATTTATGGGCGGCACGGTGGTGCAGTGGTTAGCACTGTCACCTCACAGCAAAAAAGGTTCCGGGTTCGAATCCGGTCCTGGGCCTTTCTGTGCGGAGTTTGCATGTTCTCCCTGTGCTTGCGTGGGTTCTCTCCGGGTTCTCCGGCTTCCTCCCATCATCCAAAAACATGCACCTCAGGTCAGGTTACCTGGCGCCGCGCTAGTGGCAGCCTGCTGCAGCATCTCCCCCCTGAGAGTCCCCCTGCTGTAGCGAAGAAATTTCCCCTCGGGTATTAATAAAGTGTATAAAATCAAAAAAAAAAAAAAATCAAAAAAAAAAATTCAGAAATACTGTACATCCTTGTCTGCAAACTCGGTGGAACACGCTGTTTTCATTGAAACTACTTTTTCTCAAGAAATTGTCTCAGGTTGTGTGGGTTATTCAAAGCAATGAGAATACTGAATCCAGAAAGAGATGGTTTTCTTTGTTTTTTTTGTTTTTTTTTCATTTCTCAAGATGTAATTATTTTTATTTTTTTAATCCCATTTACCTCTTTTTCTATTGAGGAGGCAGAAATCTTTGAGAATATCTCAAAACCTTGACAAATTAAATCCAAACTATCTGCATGGCTGTGTGCTGTGAGAGACTGGTGAGAAAACATGAAGGCAGAATGTCCCTTCCCTCTCCGGCTGCAGTTACATATACTCAGAAATGCCACTTTAATGCTAAAACAACAATGGGAATAATGCAGGTCTCTCTATACGGTGATTATGTCACTACGACTGCAGCTGCACATACGGAAATTTACGATCACACACACAGTCAATATGATTATTGCTGTTACTGGCAATAGACATATTTTAATCATGTATATTAGCTTGCTCAATAATTTTGCAAGGTGTTATTTCCAATGCTGTTTCGCTTCTCTCCTCTCGCAGCACTGAAGGTCAATGATAATCACTCCTGCCACAAAGACTCTTGAGTGATAATTTGGGTTCTTGTTTTCTACAATGGCAGTGGAAAATGTTTTAGATGCCCCTCCATGATGCGTCACAAACACTCCACCGGGTGGTGATGGTGGTTATAGAGAAGGTCAGCGTGTAAGGATAACATCATGGTTATTAGCATTCGGACCACTTGGTGAGCACTTGTCATCATTTGACAGTTGCAGCATCAGTGTCAATCCGGTATAAAGAGAGATACACCTCACAACAGTCAATACAACACTGCACTACTAGGTGTTTTATCAGTGTTATTTAATCTCTTTTATGATATAATAATAAACGTGACATGAGTGACTGCACATTTTACAATAATTTCAAACAATTTTTACAATATTAAACTCTGATCAAATTAATATTGCTGTGTCTGTAAATACAGCCAGATATTAATTTTACCTTCTGCCAAGTTCAAAATAAAAGCCCAGATAGTCTGTCCATATTAATAACAGATTACTTGAACACCCTCGAGACACTGACGGCACCCTCTTGCCTCAGCCAATGAAATATAATTAAGAGGATAAGGAATTGATCCTTGATCGTGTGCACCGTTAATATGTATTAATGAGGCCAGTGTATTAAAGTTGTTGTTTTTTGGGTTATCAAGAGCTGCTAATGAGTTTTACAAAGATCAATATCTTTAAAGCCATGGCTTTAAGGCCAAATATATAAGGGCAGTACATTCAAGGCTTTTGTAAACAAAACAAAAAGTACCTCAGCACTTTGTTGGGAATGCACCATGATTGTAGTTTGATAAATCTTTATACATATTGAACAAAGCACAATTATAAGCACAAAATCATCTGTTTGTGTTCGCAGAACATTGATTGTATATAAAAGTAATCATTTAACACTTAGATAATTAGAGTATTTGGCTTCAGATCAGAAGCCACTTCAGAGCTGGTGAGGAGTGTGAGCCGAGCTAGGGGCATTATTATCCTGCGGCCTGTCTCACAGCTCTCTAGTGGTCTATTATTTCTGATGAGCCGACACGTTCATTAGAACAGGAAACAGTGGATGAGGCTAAAGTAAAACATCACACCGCTTAATTGGTGGGATAATGAAAATAAATGATAAAACTGGTTCTTCTGGGCTGTGAGGCCCTTTTTCATCTTTTACCTTTTAATTTTACTCTCTGCATCTACTAACGTCTGCTGTTTCATCGATCAATTACCAGTAGGACCATGATAGGGAAGGATTACAAGTTGGGTGAATATTGGAGGATAAATCTTAAATTAACTTTTTTTTAATTCCTTGTGAAGGACATTACTTTTTCTCAACTGAAAGCTCTTTCAAAATGTTCTCTTGCTAATGGTGATTTCAAGATATATAGGCTTTACAGCAGTATCATTTAGGCCGCTGTCTTCTTTTATGCAAATATATGTGGTGCTCATGTTTGCCTTGCAGAATGTGCTGTCGCGTCTTCTCCGCCTCTGCATGTGCGAATACCTCACAGTGTCTGTTCCTGTGATTGATCCAGGCCCCCCCAGCCCCCCAGACTCGGTGACGGTGGAGGAGGTGACAGACAGCACAGCCCAGCTGGCGTGGAGCCCCGGCAGGGACAACGGCAGCCCCATCAGCAATTACCTCATCCAGACCAGAACTCCCTTCACTGTGGGCTGGCAGAGGGTTAACACAGGTACACAGCACTTGAAGATGAACTTTCATCTTATAGCACATGCGAAGATATCGAGATAATTCACAGATCCCCCACAGGGAAGTTGTGTTATTTCTCCAGCCCCTTTGGCAGGGAGGTCAGAGCGTAGGGTCAGCTTCAGAGCCAGGGCTCTGGAGATGGGAGGAATTCGGGGTCTTACTCAAGAGATCTAGAGGTCATTTTTACACATACCACAGTCAAAACCGCTACCCTTTTGATCTGTTAAAGTCAGGTCTGTTCTGCTGACATCTGGTTCTGCAAAGGTTGAATGCATGTATTCATGGTAACTGTTTGCTAACAATTTACCCATACAAACTGAAAAGGTGATAGGGGATATCACTAACAGTCAATGTTGCCCCGACGTAGCAAACAAAAATGTTGATACAAGTTTCAAGATGATGTGGGTAGGGTTTGAATGATGTCCCTATGACTTTGGTTGTTGTTTTTTTGCTGAATATCTGCTGATAACAAGTCTCAATCTGGTACTTGTATTTTCCTGGATAATACAGCTGCACAGGGCGCACTTAAAATGATCAAAATTAATCCAATGTATATGCTTGACAGTGAAGTAGCACTTCAGTGCATTATGAAAAAAATTGCCTGCACCCAAGCTGTTCTTTGATTTTTTTTTTTTTTATAAAATAACGATCTTAACAAACAAAAATATTTTCAGAAGCACTGGTTTTAATGTTATCTAAAAACAAAATAACCAAGTAAACAAACTAAAAGATGTCATTATAAATGGGTGTTGGGTGTCATAATCACAATACCACTTTAGATTAGTGTAATGCAACCCCATTTTTGGAAACTCAAAATGAGCATTTATTTTTCATAAAACAAACAAAATTCTCAGTTTCATCATCTGATATGTTGTCTATTTTTTATTTAAGATTTTGTTTACATTTTTCACAGTGTCCCAACTTTTTTGGAAACGTTATTATAGCTTAATTTTAACATCCACAGTTACCCGAGTAAACTTGCTGTTTTCGTTGAGTGTTTATTATTATTTTAGGTGCCTTATCAAATTAGTAGTATTTAACACCACTCTGTTACTTTGGTGTCACAGACATTACAAGTGGCCGCTGTGTTGCTTTCGTTTTTTAACACACTGCACACATTACAGCCTCACGTATGCCACATGTCAGAGTGCACATGTGCATCCTAACACAAATGTGCTCTCCGTTTATGACACCATGCGACAGTAAAGCAAAGGATCGTGACTAAATGTATCTCAGTACAGCCCGTGCTGATCACTTACAAAAGGCTTTGATTGGCCCTGATTGTGATCTTTGAGATCGGGTCAGGACATCCCTACCGTGAACATTTCTTTATGACCCTGTGTGTTGAAGACAGGTAACTCCTTTACGGTCTTACCTCACCTTCACATTGTACTTTGCATTTCACCTTTCCTTAGCATTTAGGAGCAACACCTTTGGCGGTGAAGACACAAAATCAAATAACTGTGTATAACTTGTGTGTATAATTTTTTTTTTCCAGTCCCCGAGGTAATCGACGGGAACACACTGACAGCCACTGTGGTCGACCTCAATGCCTGGGTCGAGTATGAGTTTCGGGTATTGGCCAAAAACAGTGTTGGGATTGGAGAACCCAGCCCCGTGTCTGTCAAGACCAGGACAGAGGATGCAGGTACAGTTAATGCGTTTAACTTTTTACACTAGAATTTCTTTTCATACAGTCTTATTACTTGTTTTTATAGCGAGATGTCTCTGTTTTGTAGTTCCAGATGCAGCACCAGGGGATGTGGGTGGAGGAGGTGGGAGCAGATCTGAACTGGTCATCACGTGGGAGGTAAGTCATCAGTCTTATGTTCTAGTCTGTTATTCACACTAACTGTAGTCAGACTTTTTTTTATCCTTGAGTGAGGTGTGTAATATTTCTCGCTAAATCAAAGCCCTTGCTCTGTTTGGCTCGTGGGTGGGTGTCATAAATTTGGGGTCAATTGATGTCTGGCGCTGCCGTTCTTGTAATTTCTCAGTTAAAGAGTCTGCATATAAGGCACCCGCAAAGTATACATAACATGGAATTTGACAGTTGTCATTTATGAGGTTTGGTGTGTGTGATGAATTAAAGGAAGTAAACCAGTTAGGTAGATGAAAAATAATGTTGATCTTTCAGAAGTCAAAAGGTGCGAAGCTATCTTTGTTTGAGTTTTCTCATTTCATTAAATGAAGAATAACGTTACCTTTTAAAAGGTCCACGGATTTCTGTAATGAGCATAGATTTTTTTTTAAATGGCATTTTGCTGCTTATTTCATATTATCAGGTGGGTCACAAAACCAATTTGTGGGTCATGCACTTCGTTTGGCACCGTGAGAATCGGTGGTGATTGTGTGAGCCCAGCGGTGGTGTGAACGTGAGTGGTTTGTATATGTTTTAATATCACTATAGTTTTGTGTTCACTCTCAGCCTGTTCCCGAAGAACTACAGAATGGTGAGAGCTTTGGTTACATCATTGCTTTCCGCGCCTTCGGAGAAGTTACCTGGACTCACGTGGCCACCTCTGCCCCCGGAGCCTCACGCTACGTGTACCGCAACGACAGCATCGCTCCCTTCTCTCCATTTCATGTCAAGGTTGGCACTTACAACAGCAAAGGACAAGGTCCCTTCAGCGCCGTGATCACCATCTACTCTGCAGAGACAGGTAAAGGAATGGACGCGAGCGGGATCTCTGCAAAGCTGCCCAGCTTTTTCTGCTTTTAAAAGGGACAAGGATCATGAAAGTGGTTTTATTTCATCTACTGAATGGGGCTGAGATTGATGAGACGTGCAGGAAAATACATCTGTTAAAATCGTTTTACAAGTTGGAAAAAAAAAAAACGGCAGACGATTGCAACACATTTATGTAAGAATAGGCAGCCTGCCTCCAAATATCACCACTCGTTTGAATGGCTGTGCCAAAGTAAAAAACGCTTGGCATTTAGATCTATGCTAACTCTCAGCGTGCTGAGAGGGGGCCAGTGTGTAGTGTAGCACCTGTGTGCGATGATTAATCTGAGCAGAGATCAACGAGAATGCCGCACAGTTATAAATGTAAAAATTGAAGAGATTTGTTCTGCTTGTCTCTGTGCTGTTGGGAGACAGCGGCACTGCTCAGTCTCCTGTTGTCTGTTTTCAGAGCCAAGTGGGATGCCAGCGGGAGTTTGGGCCAGAAGTGTCTCAGCCTCTGAGATTGAGGTGAATTGGCAGGCTCTCTCCTTCACCCCTGAAAGGGTTCTGGGCTATGAGGTACATTTTACTCTTTTAAATGGAAATAGAAATCACACGTAGCACGATCCAAATGCTTGTCATCACCCCTGTTGTACCTCAAAGACATCACTTCCAAACTCGGTGTCGCCATGGAAATGGGTGTTTCAGTTGGGCGAATGTTCAGGCCAAAATTATACAGTTATTTGTACCAACACGACAGGAAAACATGTCAGAGCGTTTTCAAGAGAACAAAAGAAAATTGCCTGTCCGTGTGCCTTTTCATGTTGCTTACATTTGTGGGATATCATGATACAAAGCTTCATGATAGCTACACCAGGGCTCATGTCAGAATTCCAACAAATGCAATCACACCACACAGAAAATGCTGAAAACGGTAAAAATGTACGGTAGAACAAAGCAGGGGATCGATCTGTGTTCGTGGTATTGTTTTCTAAATAAAATAGGAATATTAAAACGTTACATTTTAAACCAAAATTAGTTGATTGCAATTCTATGTTACCTTCAAAAACTGGGGCAGCCTGATTGCCTCGTCTGCATGCCTCTGACGGAATAATCAAAATGATCAAAGGGCTTTAATGTAAGATGTTGTTGTTATTCTTCTCCTCAATGAAGCCAAAGTAGTTTCAATATTTTCCGTGCAGGAAATTGAGCTTTTGTGCTATTTCATATCTGTGAAGTCAACATCAGATTCAGACAGATTTTCATTAGTGGAGAAATAAATATTTCATACCATATTACCCAACACTGATGTATCGTATTGTTACAACAATCAGACAATAATAAAAAAAAAATTGTCAAGCAACTAAAGAAAAAAACTTGATTGTTAATTTCAATAATTGATCAATCAAATGTGTTTTACTGGTCTTTGCTTCTAGCCAGTAAGTATTTACTACTTTTCCACTTTAAAGTGTTTAGAGAAAATAAGAATTTTGATGGTGTCACCTTGGGCTTGACATTTTTTATTATTGTTTAATTTTTATGAATTAAATCATTAACAAATTCATAAAACATATCAGTAGATTAATCTGGAATAAAGGAAATTATAATTAATTGCCCTAAATTGTTGTACCATTCTGTAACTGGTATCTGAATAATACACAAAAATGACCAGTACTATTAAATGAAAAGGTGGAAGAAAACTATGATCTCTCTTCAGAGGTTACAGTTAGAGGTGTTCATCATTTCTCTCAAAGACTTATTTTGTGCTTCATGTGATACAAAGTACTGATGTGGCTCTAATCTAAATGCTATACATCACCGTTATATTCCAAATGACTTGCTCTCCGTGTCACACAGGTGGTATACTGGGAAGACGACACTAAACCAGAGACCATGGGGAAGGTTCGCGTGCCTTGGAACCAAACCTCAGTCACAGTGAGCGGCTTGGCGGGAAACACGCAGTATTTCCTAACAGTCAGCGCCTTTAACACAGCAGGCACCGGCCCATTCCTTCCTGCCATCAATGTCACCACCAAGAAGCCACGTAAGTTGCAGCACACCAGACCGCTCTTCCGGATTTTTGGGTTTTGTAACCACACTAATGCCTGTTGGGGTTTTGATAAAGACTTCTTGGGTTTCTCTGCAATGCAGGAGAAGGTTAATATGTGTTGAGACATGCACATTACACACTGGAAAAACCTTCTAATAGATTACTTCTCTCTGAAAAATATATCCTCCTCCATCAAAAATTATGCAACAGAACCTCACTCCGTTTGGTCATCTCGTTCATTTCTCACAAACTTGATCCCATCTAACCTGTTATCTTACTTTTGTTTTCTTTGCCTAGCCGCAATCATAATTTAAGCACACTCATACCAGTATTCAGAGCTACACAGTAAATTGGAATTAAGACGGACGTGCGTAGTAAACACACACACACACACACACACACACACACACACACACACACACACACACACACACACACACACACACACACACACACACAGACAAAGCCTACACTAACACCAACAGCATATTAACATCAACTCACACAACACCTAACACAACTTGTAACTGCCCTGTATCGACTGCTCTTGTTGTTTTTGTGTTATTCCCTTAGTGGATTGTCTTTTTGTGTTGCAATTAATACAAAATTAAAATAAATAATATGTGTTGAGGCATATTTGCATTATCATATCACACAAATCAAATGACAATAACAATATCTTCTAATCTCATTCTTGGAAGTAACCTTATCCCAAAGGAGAAATAATATAACTGTAATATATTGATGTGACAGTAATATGTTTCTGCACTGACATATAGAAATTAATTATTTTTATATCATGCAGCGCCAGCCCAGCCACCGTTGAATGTTGAATGGACCCTAATTGGCCCTCAACTGTCTCTTTACTGGGAACCTGTGGTGGCGATGGATTCAGAGTCCGAAGTTACAGGCTATCAAGTGAGTTTTACTCTTTCAATATGCTTCACAGTATCATGTTTATTACCTCCGCCATGGAGGATATGAGTTCATTTTTTTCTTTTATTTGTTTTTTTGTCAGCAGGATTAAAAAGTACTGTCCTAATTTTCCTGAAACTTGGTTAACATATTTATGTAAACCTATAACTCATAGTTTGGATCTGAATCACAGGGCGGATCCACACATTTTTTTGTCACTTTTCTTAATATTGCTTGCATTTGGCCTACTAAAAGCCATACATCTTTAAACCCAGTAGATTGTAGTGAAGTTAAATGGTGACAAAACAAAGGCTATTCTAGAAATACCATGACTCCATATCATAATCCACATTCACGGGTACCAGTAATCCTCTGGGATACACATATACATTCTCAAACTGAATACAGCATGCAGTCGTTATGGAGCACTCAGGGACACTGGTTTCATAAGGGAGAACCGGAGAAGAAGGTACAACAGCTGAGGTGTCAGCAGAAACTCATTTTGACATCATTCTAATAGTTTTGGAAATATATTCAGATATATATATAGCAGTTGCAGATTTGTATTTCATAGTAGAGTGGACTATTGGCCTTGGGGGAGGTCTGCGCTCTCCTTATTATGTATCAGACTGGGTGAAAGCGTGGACCTTACCTCCAAGCTGTCAGGCTGTTAGAATACATATTTACAATGTCTCACCCACCTTGTTTCTCTCCTCCATTCAGCTGTCATACAGGAGACAGAGACACAAAGAGGTAAACACACTCACAACAGCCAATTCAACAGCAGAGCTGACCCTCATTGAGGAGGACGACGACTACATCATCCGCATTCAGACAGTGAGCGAAGGAGGACTGGGCCCGGCATCGGACCCCGTACGAATCCACCAACTAAGTAAGCTCGGTGTTGAAGTTTTATCAAGTTTTGGTTATATGGTTAAAAATAGAAAGTTAGAGGAATAACGTGAGTTTGGCTTGCTCTTGTGCTTTTGAAATGTGCTGATGCCTTCATGCGCCAGAGAAACACAGAAGAATGACATTTGACATATACATTCACTGAGAACTCAATATCTCAGCCCTTTTTTGGTTATATTTACCTACTTTTGTAAATAAAGTCACTTAACAATTCTTAAATCTGACAGGGACATTTTGTCCTCCATTGACTCACCATTACTCACGTCCCCAGCCACCTCCATTGGGCTCTTCTGGGTTTATATTTTGCTGAAATATGCAGCGCAATCCATCTCTGTCGCTGTCTCGCTCTTTTACTAGATTCTATTACTGTGCTGTGGGACTTCAGGGGGGCTCGTCTTCAGCTCTAAAAGCTACTTTGCATTGTGGAAGCTCTGTTTTGAATCTCTGAAAACAGCAGCTGAGAGAGATAGAACTCCATGCTGGCTTTTCTTTTAAATTTCACTTGAAAAATGAGTTACATTTTCCCTGAAAGTCTGTCAATAGCTCAAACTATGTGGGCAAAACAGAACATGGTGTTTATAGAAACTAGTATCTCTGAAATATCAAAAGTGGTTCACATAATTTCTTTTTCATCAGTAATAAGTATATTTTCATCCAGTACAAGGTTTTATGTGTATATTAGAGGGAAACAGTCTGTAAGAGCTTATTGGCTCACGTATATCATGTCATGAGAAACCAGCAGTGAGCGCAAGCAGCATCACGGTCCTGGTTTCTTACCACCCAATTCCCTGAATACATTTATTACTTCCAAGCGCAGTGAAAAGTCAAGACGTAAATTAGTTTTTACTACAGTTTCAGTTCCCCTGTGAAATATCAATATGCATATTTAATGTTTTAAAAAGTATCTTATTTTCAGCCAAAACATTATTTACTTATCTGTTTTTGGTTGAGTACACAGTTTATACCGCAAAGAGCTTTAAGTTAAAATTACAACTCTGTATTTTCGAAGGATGTCAGCTGAAGTGTTGGTGCTTTAATGTGTTTTGTGTGTGTGTGTGTGTGTGTGTGTGTGTGTGTGTGTGTGTGTGTGTGTGTGTGTGTGTGTGTGTGTTGCAGGTATGAGTGCCCGCGGCTCCAGGGCCCAGAGTGTTGACATCCCTCCTCTCTCCCTGCTCCTCACCATCGCAATATCTACATTCAGGTCAACGTTGTGACAAAATGACAAACTTCTGTTTTTCAACATTCAGTATTGGTATTTTATTTCCTTTAATTTGTGAAAGTGGCCGAGTTTTGTCTCTCTCTTTTTTTAAAGAAATTACCACATATTGTTTTGTGTTATTTTATTATGCAGCGCAAGAGTGGAGCGTGCTGTCAGACAGTTGTTATCAGTAAACGCTTGCATTATTTTATTTTGTAAACATGGGTCTATTTTGGCATTTTTGCCGGTTGTGAACAATGCACCATTTCAACTCTTTTTTTGACTCTAGAATGATACTGATGCCTTACTTCCATTCATGTGCCAAAGTGGTTTCAGCCTTCTTGTTGTTGTTGCTAAGATAGCCTAATGCTTTCCTCACTGTTTCTTATTTTTAAGGTCTCAGTGTACCTTGGGTAGGGCCCTGATGAAATTATTATTATTATTATTTCTGAATTTTCAGTTTTCCTCTTCACAACAAAATTATAGAGTAGGAACGCGTTCATTCACCCTCGCCCGTGCCTTTGGAGATTCTTGTAACGGCGTCGCTTATAGACACTGGTCAGAGATACTTTGTGTTTCGGAACATACTGCAGCCATTTCCGTCTTTACGTGCGCCATTAAAAGGTGGTTGTGTCCCAGATGAAACTCATAAAACACCTCATAGCCATTTACTTTTTATCATTTGATTGTGTAGAGCTGAATGTACCATGAAGGCTCCTAAAGGTTTTAATGCCTCAGACTAGTTATTGTAATAGCCCGCTGATTGGTGGATTGGATTTCCACTGCATTCACCGAGATTACATTTGCCTGCATACGGTAGTAGTGGCAGAGGTGTACAGCTGCCACTGTATTTCATTTTCCCAACTCTAGCGCCGAAATAATCAACTAAAAAATGATTTATTATTAACAGAAATCATTTAAGTCACGTATCAAGGAAAAAAAATGCCAAATATTCACTGGTTCCAGCATCTCAATGGGACAATTTGTTGCTTCTCTCCGTTTTAAATTTTAAAGTGTAATACATAACAAGGTGTACGCTGCATTACAATCTGTTAACCTTCATTAAATCCAACTCTTATCCCGCTTTGCCAACAATCGAATATAGGAAATCAAAATAAGGTCGGATATATCGTTTTTATCTCACTTTCCAGTTTTTAGAGTAATATCATGACAAACTTTCTGTATCTTGAAATCCCTGCTGCTTGCGTTGCTAGGCAACGTGGCACCAAACAGCTGATCTGAGGGATGGGTGCCTTTCACAAGGCTGGGCTGAATGTTTTAGGCTTGTTACTGACCTTCCAGTGCATGAAGTGAAAACAAAACGCTATTCAGTCTGATTATCAGGCTACAGGAGAGTTCAGATCCTTCCCAGTTCTAAAATCCCATTTTAAAGGATGAGTCCACGTTTTTGGGAGTAACGCACTCTCTTGCCGAGTTCAAAGAGAAGATTGATGCAACTCTAATGTCTGCATGTTAATGGGGCCGGAGCGGGGAGTCAATTAGCTTAGCTTAGCATTAACATTAAACGTGGGGAGAAACAGCTCGCTTGACTTTGTCCAAAATTCACAAATACAACTTCCAGCAGCTTCTAACTTGGTTGTGTACTAGAAGTGGTTGTAAGACCTTTCCAGCATCAGTATTAGGGGTGCTGTTCCCACCACTTTCTCTAAATTATCCGAAGCTGACAATTCAACACACACTTCACACCCACTTCGCACTGTGACTTGCCGGGCATGTGGAGGTGAGAAAGTAAACCTGGTTTGAATTTTTTCCTCAAACTCTTTTCTTTGTTTACAACCGAGTGAAACAATGTCTTCAGTGAAAGACTGACAATATGTGCCATATTTAAACAATATTTCACCCCACACTCTTGACGGCTTTAAACATTTTTGCCTTTCAACCAGGGTGCACATGTCGTACAAAATGTGTTTTTTTTACCGTGTAACCTGGCAGTGGCTCCATAGTTAATGTACAGAGGAGGGTGGTATAGATTCTTTGATCTATCAATAACAAAATTAAAAAGGGGATTTCCCAACTGCTCTTTAATTAAGTGTTGTGGTTAGAAGCTCCAGAATACCGCTTGAGTTAAGCTTATTTTGTCAAACCAGTTTAAACAAACACAAATAACAAACAAAGGGATACCTGCTAACTAATCAGAATCTACAATTAAAAAAACCTCAAAATGTTTGGGTGTTGCAACTGTAAATCAGACAAAATAACAATCTGAAAATGTCACCTCGAGCTCGGGGAAATAGTCATGTGCATTTTTCACTGCTTTCTATGCGACAAATAGGAAATACAACTGACTGATTCATCAGTAGTGAAACTAATCAGTACTTGCATCCCCAGTGTACATCCATCTGTGCAACGCACAGCCAGTGCCAGTCAATGTGCATCATCAGCCATTACAGTTGGGACAGGAGGTTTAAAGCGCTGCCAATTGTGCCAGTCTGATAATAATTGAAATCTACCCACCAGCTTAGACATTATTTGGCTAATTGTATGGTCAGCTGGGTTTTAATACATTGTGAATCTGTCCTTTGTTGTCAGTTGTATTGGCTTTTTTTTATGTGCTATGTGTTGTCATTGTTTATTTATGTATTTCTGCAAACCCCCGCTGCTCAGGTATTCAGACCTGCTTCACTCTATCTTTCAACTGCTCTGAAATGGCAGGAGAGGATAGATCAGAAATGTGTCAGCACAGAACACAAGGGTCTATTTAACCGTCTGACTTGATGAATGGAAAACCTGATATGTGCCATGATTTAGCAGACATTAAAACATCTTAATAAATTAGAGCAGGCCTGAGGGGTTTCTGTGGGAAAAGGGCATAGGAGTAATGGCACTAATGACACCCACACAAGACTAATATATCAGGATTTAGGGAAGTCTAAATTAGGACAATCCCATCAAGATGACACTAGGAAGGGTGTGTGTGCACGGGATGGTTATTACCTTAGCCTACGGTGTCATGGACAAGTGTTCTCAAGAAGACCATTCTGCTATTTGGAGAAGAAATACTTTAAAGTCATTTTTTGTACTTAACTGTGGTCCAAGACTCCAGCCAGCTGAAGCATTGCGGACATTAAAATATATTAGTACAAGGTCAATATGGGAGGTAGAAAAAAATGAGTTTGACCAAGGGAGGAGTACAAATGTCTGGGGTTTTTTTTTTGTACCGTGGATTACTTGAGCAAAGGAACAGTTTGGAGAAAAAATAAGCTCCTGAATCCAAAGCCACGACAGGTGCATCTTGCTGGAGAAAAGCTCGTAATAAACACGAAGACAAAAAGGGTTTTCTTCTTCCCCCGACAAGTGTTGATAACTAACTGAGAGCTGTCTTTGAATCCTGTTTTCTTGTTTTTGTGGCTTTTTGTGTGGTTAATCTGTATTCATTCTTTCATCACAGATCGTCATGGTTATCAGATGTTTACACAGGAAATGCATCTTTCTGGCTGATTTATTGATTACATGAACTAAGAAAAAAAGAAAAGACAGGATTACACAGTTCATGAACTTGTGTTTTTGGCTACACAGAAAGCATTGCCAGCCTCTTTGTTTTGTAATGTATCAGTACTGTGGAGATGTTTTGACTTTGATTTTCTCTTTTTTAATGTTGATATGGTTCCTGGGTTTTTTTTCTTCCAAAAATTCTGCACAAAGGTCAAGTGTTGTTTTGAAATAACAATGAAGAGCCATTGTAATTGTAAAGCCAGTTCACTGAAATCTCGTATCTATTTCATACAGTATAACTACATACTGTATGTATTTTGTTGTGACTTGAAGCAACAACCCCCTGTTGGGAGACCAAACTGTGGTGTCCTACTTCCAATTGTGATTCTCAGTCAAGCCCAGAGTCTGAAAAATACATGAGCAGAGAGAAACATTTCCAAGCAGCTGCTATCACACACAGCCTTTTTGGTGCAGTGACACAAACACTACCTGTTACAAGGTAGTTGGCCAGTGCACAGTGGATAATACAAAAAGTGCCATCTATCACTACTTTTTGTCTTCTTTTTTTTTTATACCAATACAGCTTCACAATTTTCAGAAAAGGCAAAATTGATCAGAAAATAAATAGGTTTCCTTCAATTTGTAATTCCGTAAAGGTTGACAATTGGAGCTCTGGGTGACAACGCTTGGCCTTTCTGTTGTGACTCCTCAGTATTTTAATGTCCAGGTGATCTCCGTGAGATCGTGGCAGTAATGTTTTCACATTGAAAAGTCATCAGCTGATCTTGATATGCTGAAGCCGTGCATGTATGATATCGTTTGGTGCATCTGTGTTTTCTAAATGAGGGAGTTAATAAAAACAATTCACTGAGGATTTTGTCTTGGAGTTTTTTTCCTCTTTTTTTTGAATTATGTGTGGGATGGTGTCATTTTCAGCATCAGCAGTTTTAGTGTCTTTTACTGCAGGAAGAATTTGAGTGGTGCCTTGGGGCACCATCAAAGCTATAAAATGCATAATATTATGAAAAAGCATATAAATGGGAGTAAATGGCAGCAGTAATGTCCTGTTCAGTGGATAAAGAACACATCCAAAAAGGGTTTTGCAGCATATACTAATTGTATTATATAATATAATAAGCCTTATCATCATTGATGTTAAAATGTTTTGAATACTAACATCACATGAGATACACAAGCTTTGTTCTGTAGCTTTTCCAAAGAATACGGATTCATCTTGTTTGGATTTTTAGAGCGTGTATCTGCTGAAGTTCGGATGCCTTCCTCTAAAACAAGCGAATGACACGGAAAGCTACTGTGAAATATTGATTGAACCAGTGTTGCAGAGATGCTTTTAAGATAATAAGAGGGAGAGGACCCTGTGAAGAGATCAATAGGAAAGGGAAGTGAAGAAAAGAGAGGTTTCTTCCGACACACCACAGATCATCCATAATGAGCTGGTGTGTCAATACTTTGACCATTGCACTTCACATGCTATTGACCACCGAATCACAAAACTGGGCCTTTGTAAAGTCTTTCTGCACCAGACACCAAAGGAAATGTATTATGATCAGTATACCCACAGCTGATGCATCTTTACCTCAATACTGCATATTGCTTTGGATTCAGATAGGATATAGACATCTCTTGTTGGCTAAGACATGATTGGTGTACATTACTTCTCCCAACGCAGCAGATGCTGTACGGTTGCTGCTGCAGATTGCAAATGTCAACACTGCCCCCTGATGGTACCAACATGCTGGTGCATCACTGTGGTCAGGCTGGATGGGGTGAGGCAGAACATAGGACTGTGTCTGCAGTGTCAGTGCATTGAGTGGGTACACAGACGACCATAGCTTGGTAATGCAGTATTAAGATGACAGAATTCATAGCCAGTGTTGATTCAGATATAATGATATTGATATATATCTGATATTAGTCAACGTTAATATAAAGGCAACCGAAAATACTGCAGGTATTTCAAACAAAAGTGATGCATTTCAGGAACAAACTGTAGCAAGCTAAAGGTATAAATTATAATATCTCACCAATGGTCAATAAGAAATATATCCAAAACAAACTCCGTAAATATCTGCCGCCCTTCTGCGGCCTTTCCACTCCGCGGCGTTAGATGGCGCTGTCTGCGCCTGCGCTTCCTTCTCAGCGGCTGCGAAGAAAACATTGAGCTATTTCCTGTCGCACACATGTACATATCACCGAGCTAGAAGATGAAGTCTGCGAAGAGAAGCGACTCCACCAACAGTGGCCGTCAAGACAGCAGTTCAGAAACCAACGACGAGGAACAAAACGAGCTGTGTCCCGGTTTTAAAGACGTGGACGCCTTCGTCAAAGTAAGTGAAGCTCGACACAGTTGACGCGAGCACTCAGGTGGGCAACGTGGATTAGCCTGTTGGCCACTAGCTGTAACTTCGCCACCCTGAGATCGGTTTTTTTTTTGTTGTTGGTAGAAATTACTCTTAACTGTTGAGACAAGATTTTATTTAACGTGTATTTTTTTTTTTAAAGTGTAAAGGTAGCTAGCTTAAGGATGTGGCAGTCTGCAGCTGGATGTTTATTTCTTGTTGGGCTGATTTGAATAGCTGACCTAGCGCGAAGCTACTTAACTTAGCTCCATAAGTGAGCCATCAAATTACATTTCATTTCATTTAGCTGACGCTTTTATCCAAAGCGACTTACAATCAGTGCATTTCAACCACGAGGGTACAAAACCCAGAACAACAGGAATCAAGAAAATACAATTTCTTCAAGAAAGCCAAACTACAAGGTGTTATCAGTAAGATGCGTTTTAAGTTCTCCTGTTCAAGGTAAAGTCTGAAGAGGTGTGTTTTTAGTTTGCGGCGGAAAATGTACAGAGTTTCTGATGTCGGTGGGGAACTCATTACACCATTTAGGAGTCAGGACAGCAAACAGTCGTGATTTTGTTGAGCGTTTAGATCAGTGAGGAGAAACAAGCCGAGTGGAGGGAGCGGGCTGAGATGTAAGGATGTGGGAATGTGACAAAGTTAGCCAATGTCCACATATATATATATATGTGTGTATATGTGTATATGTGTATATGTGTGTATGTGTGTGTGCATATACACACATATCTATATATATGTGTGTGTGTATATAATATATATATATTTACATTTATTTATATATACATGTGTATATATTAGAATTTGTCTTCAGCATAATGGGATGCTGTTTTGTATGATTAAGTCATTATCAAACATGTTATTTGCACATATTCAGTTATTCTTTTGAAAAATATAAGCTAATCATTTAAGCATTACATGTATGTGAAATCAACAAGACAAAACTCAAATATGACATAAACTAAGATAAGTATATCAGTGTTTCCCTGCCCTAAACTTTTAATTGTACTCCCATTTGATCTGATTGTAAAAGGTTTGACTAACGACTCGGCCTGTCTCTCCCCTGCAGTATGGACTGGGTGCTGTATTATCAGCCACCAAAGCATCCGCTGGCTTACCTCAAACTGGAGATGATTATGACTTCTATCGGAGCTTCCCGGGCTTCCAGGAGTTCTGCGAAAGTCAAGGAGATAAGCTGTTGCTCTGGTGAGTCCTGTAGTATGTATGTTTTTTGTTTCTCTTGGGTTAAGGCTCAGCCAGGCTTTTATCATCTTTGCAAATATTTCCACCACCCTGTAAAGTTCACGTTTGTTGAATGTAGACAAGACACCAGCCGAATGTACACTGCAACATTGCTCCTATAATCTGTTTGATACTCAGTGAGTGCATTGCAATTTTGCAGGAATAAAGTCAAGTTTGTCTGAGCCTTTGCCACGCAAACAGATGTTGGTTCGCTGAGTACCTGGTTCCTTGCTGTGTATCAATAAAAGAAATCAATTATTTTCTTTGCGTCTCTGTGTCAGCATGAGTCAGATAATGCAGCACCACGGCTGCAGATCTCACATGAGAGACCGGAACAAGCTGACAGGGCTCGAGGAGAGGTTCGACTTGGTCGTTGACTCCAATGATGTTATCCTCGAAAGAGCGGTATGACCTGCAGCTTTGGTGTCAAACAAGTTCCTTCACGACAAGTCTTTGCAAACCAACCAAGCCCTCCTTTCTGATTTACAGGGGATTCTTCTTGATGAAGCTGATGGGGTGAACAGGAGCCAGCAGCCTGTCATGCCTGCAGGGTTTCAGCCTCCAAAAATTGTCGTTTCTAGCTGGAATCGCAAGGTCGGTTAATTAACCTCGCAGCTCTTACACTGCAGATGCCAGCATCTGTTATGGACCGCATTCAAGCTGAAACATGATCTGCCAATCTTGGAATTCAATTTCTTAAAGCACTAAAAAAGTTTTTGAAGCACCTGATAAATATTCATATCAGTGCTTCACACTTTTGGGTTAAAAATGTTTTTTTTTTCTTTTAATTGATCAGGGTTCTGGTTCTGGCAGTCGCTCCGAGACATTCCGACTGCTCCACGCCAAGAATGTTGCGAGGCCTCAGCTGAAATTCAGGGAAAAAGTTGACAACAGCAACACACCTTTTATTCCCAAGATCTTCATCAAGCCCAATGCAACAAAACCACTTCCATCTTGTAAGACAGATTTTTCTCTGTTTTTTAAAAAAGAAAATTATTACATTAATTCTGTCTGAACTCTGTAACATGTTTAACTCATTTGCTCTCTCGCTCTCCAGATTTCACCAACAAACAAATACGTAAAGAGAGGCCTGAGGATCTCGATGTCCCAGCCGCCCTCGCTGACTTCATTCACCAGCAAAGAACTCAGGAACATGTGGAAGACATGTAAGACTTGTCTCTTGTATAATATTGACATATTTTTGTAATATTCATTTTCCATCAAAACTTAAAGGATTTTGATCCATGTAGGTTCGCACATCCATACCAATATGAACTGGACCATCTCTCAATAGCAGAAAACCTCCTGTCTAAGTGTGAGCCTCAGGTAATATAGTGATATAATGATACTATGATATCATCCTGTCATTGTTTGTTAGGCTCCTGTCTGATCTGTTAGTCTTAATTAATTTCAGCTGTACAAACCAATGGATGAGACAAAGTTCACCTTCATCGACACACTGGAGGATCTGGTGGCTCTCAATGAGAAGCTGTGCAAACTGTCTGAGTTTGCAGTGGACCTTGAGGTACAAAGATCAAATATGTAATTTGATCCAATAAAAACAGTGCAAATACAAGAGGCCTCTATCAGAAATGTATTAATGTGATGCTTTGATCATTTTTGAGGCTGTTGTTTAGCTGGTTTGTTAACTCTTTGTTCTCCACCGCAGCACCATTCCTACAGGAGTTTCCTCGGCCTCACCTGCCTGATGCAGATCTCCACCAGAGACGAGGACTTCATCATGGACACCTTGGAGCTCCGCAACGAGATGTACATCCTGAACGAGGCATTCACTGACCCGGCTATTGTCAAGGTAATGGACCTGCTCCACACATCATTTCTAGCTGTGTCATCTTCTATGACTCCGGTTGTCAAAAGGAACGAGAAGATTACACGTCTGATCTGATTTTGTTTCTTGGGTGCCGGGTAACCGCACAGTCAGAATTTTTTTTTTTTTAACATCGTGTAGCCATGTTTTTCATCAAAACCTTCATGATGATGTCAAGATGCAGCTTTGTAACTGAATGCAAACAGCAACCACACCACATATTTTGCATAAGCATACATCATACTAAGTTACCTGTGCAAAACAAGACATTAAAATGAATGTTAGTTACGACTGTCAGTTCTAAAAAAATCTTGCTTCCCGTTTCAAATTTTACCCACTTGACATAAAGTAGTTGTGTGCACAGTTCATTTGCTTTGGGTTTTACTTCCAAATTAGTGGCTTAGATAATTAAACTGAGAATATTTAAAGAGAAGCTGTCAAACCACTTGTCTGTGTTGTAAAGCTGTGTCACATTCCCAAATCTCAGTAATGAATCAAGACTTAAATTAATCTCAAGTGAAGGGATGTGGTTAATTCTTCATATGATGTTCTCCTATTGAAATTAGACTGCAGCATAAAGAAGAAAGTCCCCACTAACGTAGCAATTTAAGTTTAAGATAAAAACCTCTGAGCCTGAATTTCTTCGAGGTTTCTCAAAGTCCTTTAATTTTCAAACATGTTTGATAAAGTTGGCGGGCGTCCTGTGGTGTGTGTGGGAGCCGCCATGACTCACACCCTGTGAAAAAGTGTGGTGCGTGGGCATGCATAAATGATCCAAATGGTAAAATGTCACATGGTGCCCCCCCACCCTCCTCCTCCCCCAGTTTTTCATATTTGTGGTCCAAATGAGTCAAATTACAGTTTGTTTTTGTTTTTTTATGAAATAAGCTGGTCCCTCTGCCGAGAGGTTTTCAGCTGAATGTGCTTTATTCCTTGTTCTCAGGTATTTCACGGTGCTGATTCTGACATTGAGTGGCTCCAGAGGGACTTGGGCTTGTATGTTGTCAACCTGTTTGACACGCATCAGGCAAGCAGAGCTCTCAACCTGGCCAGACATTCCCTCGACCACTTGCTCAAACACTTCTGCAACGTGGACTCAGACAAACGTTACCAGCTGGCTGACTGGAGGATTCGGTATGTTGATAACAGGCTCTTTGGATGCTTAATTTGATCGTGTTAGTTGGGTGGTGGTTTCTTTTAATCTCTTTAACTGGAGAATCAGACATGGTTTTCAGTTTTTTGTTTTGTTTTGTTACATTGCTTTTAAAAAACGGAGCTGAAATAAACACTATTCCTCCTTCCCGTGCGTTGTAGCCCCTTACCGGACGAGATGGTGCAGTATGCCCGTACAGACACCCACTACCTCCTTTACATCTACGACTGTGTGAGGGCGCAGCTGATGGACTTCAACCATGGGCAGACGGGCCTGCTGCAGACCGTCTGGAACAAGAGCAAGGACATTTCCCTAAAGGTGTGCCCGAGTCTCACTTTCACACATCGTGAAGATTAAAGTGACACTTAAAAATCAGCCTTAATGGTCCCCCTCAATTCAAATAGTACCATAGGTTCTTTACTTCACTGAACTTTGTACATTTCCACACCATTTTCTGACATTTGTCACGACTCGCCATGTGCCTCCCACCCTTTCCAAACAGAAATACGCGAAGCCTATATTCACAGAGGAGTCGTATTTGGAGCTGCAGAGGAAGCAGAAAAAGTCTTTTAACACCCAGCAGCTCACTGCCTTCAGACTGCTGTTTGCCTGGAGGGACAAGCTGGCCAGGCAGGAAGATGAAAGCACTGGGTAGGCTGCTTGGAAATGGATGGACTTGCTACTTGTTAAATCTGCTACCGCCGTGTTCATATTTATAGTTCCTGTCCAGCCTAATTTTTGCAACTGACGTGATTTTTCAAGGTCATTTGACATGTTCCTATACACTATTTAATATAGTTTTACTCGTGTGCTTTTAGATTTGTCCTCCCCACCCATATGATGAGCAAAATATCTGAGGAGCTGCCCAAGTAAGTTGCTTAGATTTCCCGCTGAATTTTAATGCATTTTCGGTGTGTGTTCTTTCTCACTTGGTGCACATGAATGTGGTGTTTTTATTCATGACCTTCAGTACCATGTTTTTGCCTTTACCTTCTCAGAGAGCCTCAGGGCATCATTGCCTGCTGTAACCCTGTGCCCCCACTGGTGAGGCAGCAGGTCAATGAGCTCCACTTGTTAGTGCAGCAGGCCAGGGAAATGCCTCTCCTGAAGGTGAGGAGAGATGGACTGCAGCGGGGGGGGGGGGGGTGTCTACAGTTTATTCACTGTGTTTGTGTTTTTCAGTTGTTATCCAAGTTAGTCAAATACTACAATGTTTTCTCCTCTTCATGTAGGCTGAGATTGCAGCTCAGAAGAAGAAAGGACTCACGCCCATTAAAAAGGTTTGTTTAAACCAAATGTAATATGGAACAGTTTTTTATTTTAAGAGCGGAAGAAACCACGACAGATGTCAAACTAATGTGATCTTGTATCATTTTTTCAGCCAGATGTTGCATTGTTTGGTCCTCATGATACATCCAGAGTCTCCGAGAGCGACCTCCCCCTCTTATCCCCCGATGGTAAGCTTTGATACTCATTTACGTGGTGCATCTTAACAGGTGACAAAAGATTTTGCCAATCAGGCCTCATGTTGATGTATTTAATCATTCCCAGAAGTACCGGTGAAACAAGGGGTGCTCTTCACCGAGGATGAGCACGAGATGGACATTGATGTACAGAAAACAAGCGGCCTCACAGCGCCAGCTAAAATCACCGTGTTTCAGGTAGATATTGACATTCAGTTGCCTCGATTCCACCAGACAATTTGTGTGCAAGTGTGATTCACAATGTGAGCTCTGCTTAACTTTTTGAAGGAGGTGGAAACAAAGATTGACCAAGAGTCCGTCTCCGTGGCTCTGATGAAAGCCAGACGTATCAATGAATCTTTTGAAAATCCTTTCAGAATGGTAAGAGGTGACCAGCAATTAACCCTCAGCACTGTTTGCGATTTCCTAACCTTGATAGACTTTATACATTCATCTTCCTTTGGTATTTCAGTACTTACCCTCCAGCGATGTTCACGTCAACAAGAATGCCAAGTTTGACCCGTTTTCAAAAATATTTGAGGTAATTATAGAGCTCACTGATTCACTGATCTGTATTCAGACTTATTTGATGTGACCTCTCCGTTTATATCTTCCTCCCTGTGACAGATTAGTAAAAGATGGAAACTGCAGAGTATTGAACAGCAACAGAAGGAGTTGGAGGCCAAGAAGAAAGCCAAGCACGAAGCTAAGGAACAGGCGAAAAAAGTGTCAGGTAGTGCGGTTTCATTTGCTCTACATTAACACTCTTTTAAGTAACGTTCCTCACTTTTGATGTTGATTTCCACAGAGGAAAGAAACAAGGCTAAACAGAGCTACCAAGAGTCTCTCCAGAACGTCGCCACTGTTCGCCAACAAGCAGCGGTGAGTCATTTGCTCTCGCGTTCCTTAATTTCCTCTTTTCCACCTCAGGTAGGCTTTGAACTCTTGTCAACTTCACTGTTGATGTCCCTGTCGGGAAGTACAGATTTCATGAAAAGCGGGAATATATTCACCTAAGAGCCTGGCACAGCATACTAAAGATAGCACATTAATAGCCAGTTTAAACCTCTGCAGTGCCCCCCATTTTCTGAAGATGCAAGTTGGTTTCACTGCACATAAATACGGTGACTCACAAGCGAGTGAACTGTTGTGTCAGTCCCCTGCGCCGGCCCGATAGTGGCCTTTTCATATTTATATCTGTCACATGATGCGCCTGGGGAAGCAGGGGGCACAGCGTGGGACTGGAGCATTGGAGACATGTCCTGTACTCATCAAACGCTTTTCTTTCCTCCTGGGGAGCAACGACAGCTACTTTCTGCCCAAAAACTCACTTCCTGTTGTATCCGTCTCCGGGGGTGGGCTTCACTGGGGACCCGATTAGTTTTCTCGTACAAACTCTATCCACCGCATGGTGTTTTAAATACTCTGACAAAAGTCTCAGCGTTTAGTCTTGTCCACGAGGCGGGACAATAGAAACACTGGTCCACCACTCTTTGACTCTCGCTGCCGTCTCTGCCAGTAGGACCACTTCCCCTCTGCCTTTCTCTGTCTGAGGCTCGAGCCATCATTCGCTAGAGTACACAGTAATGGCGTGCACCACAGTAATCCATTGTGTGATGATTGCTTCAGCGAGAACTTGGTTCCCCTGCTGAAATGGCGCCTTCAAATAATCACGCTGGCACCGTCTGGTCACATGCATCACAGTCAGAAATGTTGGCAGCAGCACTTGAAGGTAACGGTCGTCAACCTGCCAACAGAATGGCTGTTCCGGCTAACTGTCAGTTTCAGCCGGCGCTTTGGCAGCGAGGGCTTCTTGTCTAATTACAGATTAAAAGAAAGCTTTGTGGTCTTCCAAAGCTCCCACTGCACTGATATTATGAGTGGTGTGCTCTGACTGGGCTCCACCAGCTCTGGTTTTCTCTTTTCTCTGTGTCTTGTTCACCAACAGTTGCCTGAAAAAACGGATTATTTGTCATCGAGTCAAATAAAGCGAATGTGTTGGCTGAGGATAGAAATGTAGGACTCCACATTTTAACTTGGCACATAAAAAAACATTTGAAATGTGAAAAAAAAAAAATGAAATTCAAATATTTTGAGTTACAATGTAAATGTATGTGTTGTGGGCTGAAAATGAATCTCGTACGGCAGCCCACAGTCCAACTCACTTTAGCCACGACATTGGTAGCCGTCCTGTTACTGTAAACGTTTACATCTGTTTACATAAGTGAAGACTTTTAATATAAAAATAATTCCAAAATACTTTGTTGGAAAAAAAACTCATATTGAAGCCAATATTTGGTTTGGCCACCAGGCTTGTCCTTTCCAATATAGTGATGACTCATAACCACTTTAACCTTTTTACCTGAGTGGAGATCTTTTATTGATGTCCTTATGACTAAGTGCTGACATCTAAGTGCGGGAGGCATTATGTTTGTACGTTCATCCAATGAGCGTGAATGTGATATGTCAAAAATTCACTCGGACTCTGGAATGAAGTGATTAGATTAGGGAGGTCAGAGGTCACTGTCACCTCACAAACCATGTTTATAACTTTATAAGTCAAGAATCCATACACCGAGTATGACAGAATTTTACACGCGTGTCTAATAGGACAAAAGGATGGAGTGACGGTGCCTTATATCCAAAAGGTCAACTTCACTGTAACATCAAAATATTCTGAAAAAACACTTTTCTAGGTGTTTATAACTTTATTCAACACCATAACTCATATGGTCGCATAGGATTGTCATCATATTTCACATATGGTCGGATGCTGAATTAGTGACACTAATCTCATGTGGCCACCTTGAAACTGTGCTGATTGTAGAGATCTCCTGTGCCGTCAGGTTGAAGGTGTGTGAAGCATCCGTGTTTTAGAATTTGTTGCTTCTTTTCAGCAATATCTGCATTTGAAACATCGGCTGTTGTCATGGTAACAACTTTATTGGACAATTTTTTTTCAAAATCCTTTCTGCATATACGAGTCTAGACGGGCATGGATGTAAACTGTAACTCGCCTGGTTGATGGAGGCAGACAGCAGGCAGTAATTCTTGTCATTTTCAGATATAAATTGTGAAATTCTGATCATGAGATTTATATCTTGTAATTATCTCATAATTTTAAGTTCTTTTCTCGTACTTTAGTTATAACTACAACACACATTGTTTTTTCTTTTGTGAAATGAATACACTTTGGTATTGTTGCACTGTTGCATCCAGGTTAACAAATGATATCGTTTCCTTTTGTCCCATGACACCAAACAGTGTGTGGCCTGTTGGATTCAGTCATGTTGCAGAAAGTGGAGCAAAATTAAAAGTTCAACTATAGGTGGCAGCAAAGTCTTTGTTTTCAGCATCTGACCGTTTCATTGCCACTCCGTCAATGTAATGTTGACTTGAGCAGTGGTGCAACATTACTTAGTAAATTTATTCAAGCACTGTACAACATTTTTAGATACTTGTTTTAAAATGCAACATATTGTTTCAAATCAAAGGTGTCTAGTCAGTGTCTTTATCATTTTTTTAATTTTTTTTTTTTTTTTTTAATGTAAAGACTTCCTTGATTTCTTTTTCCATCATGCCATTTAATGAAGCACCGTAAAAAAAACTGTTTTAACAGAATATTAAACTATAAAAACAATCACAGAAGGAAAGCTGTCTGATAATGCATGTGACTCGTCCTGTTGCTGGGAACTGTCATCCAACACTGTGGACTATCTTGTTAGTTCAACAAAATGGCTACATTTACAAATATATTCATTAAAATATTAGTTCTTGAATGATGACACATTATATATTAATGACCAATTTTATTAGGAATCTGCAAAAGGTGGAGGAAAGAAAAGAGAGAGGGTTGCCAGTGAGGTTGGAGAGTTGACTCCCAAACCAAGCAAGAAGCTGATGAAGTCTGCCGAGAAGACAGAGACGCCTCCTCAAGACAGTTTCAAGCCCTTTGACTACAGTCAGTCAGACCTCAAAGTCTTTGCTGGTATGCATATTTGACTTTTTTTTTTTTTTTTTAATCACACGACAAACCACTTCTTACTTTTCATTGAGCTGCAGTTGTTGTGCTTAATAAAGATTACGCTGTGAACCTCCTTTTCTTTTACAGGTACCAAATCAAAAGACAACACGCAGTTTGATCCAAACAGACAAGGCCATGATAATAAAAAAAAGGTATATGTTTGTTGAGTAATTTGTTTATTGAATAGTGTTTATAAATACTGTGTGACATATATTGTTAGCAACGTGTATTATTAATGCTTGATGAATTAACATTTTTATCCAACAGAAATTTCCAAAGGGACAAAATAACAGCTTCGCAGCAGGAAACAGAAGTATGTCGTACCTGGCTGGAAAGTCAGAAAGGTAAATATATATTTATTATACAGATGTTTCTTTCCCTCTGCAAATCAGACGTCCCTATCGTTGAACTATTTTGTCGTTTTGTTTCTTACAGAGGATTCAGACACAACTGGCCCAAAAGATAGACTCTTTCGCGCTATTCTCTCTTGTTTTAAATCTTTGTCATCTAGCAGAAACAATGTTTCCCTTTTTTCCCTTTTTGCAAGTGAACTTCACTATTCAGAATTTAATGAATTTCAAAGTGTATTTTTTTCCATCTGTGGAACAGTTTATCCTGTAAATATGTGGAAGCACAGACCTCTTTATTAAAGATAATTTTAGAGGAAGACCTTGTATCTTTTTTTTTTCTTTTTTTTTTAATCAAACCAGAAAACGGTATCAAACAGGTGAAACGGTGTCATGCAGTACTATGACTATCACCACTCGTATTAAGATGTCGGGTAATACCATTAACTTAAAACATAAAAACTCAAACAAAGCATATTTGGATTCATAACCTGGCTCTATAAGGTGTTTCTGTAAATGCATCTCACTGAGATGGATGTTTGCTGTAAAGTGAAAATAATTTTCCAAAGTGAGACAGCACAAGTAGAGTTAAACGCCTGTTTGAAGAGTATGACAGAATATAAGCTCAGTCCATGGCACCGATATAATTACAAAAGTTACCAAACCAAAGAAAATTGCACTATATTGCCTAAAGTGTGTGCAAACCTTGTGATTGTAGAGTATCACATCCAAAACCATGTGCATCATTTTGTTGATTTAACAGCCTCCACTCTTCAGGGGAGAATCAACGAGGTTTGGAAACGTGGCTGCAGGGAGTTCCTCCCATTCATCTCAGAAGTGTATTAAAACTCCATAACTTTATCTCTTAGGCACATTCAGACTCATGTTCATGTGTTGGTGTTTTGTGCTTTTTTTTCTTTTTTTTTTAAGTATACACTGAACACTTTTTGCATTCTGTTTGGCTTTTTGTGTGTCTTTGATTTGATTTTGATTTGATTTAGTTTGCATAAATTAAAAACGAATTTAAAAAAAAAATCAGTACAGTGAAGGGAGAGGCAAAAAAAACAAGTGGGCTTATTTGAAGCCTCCACCCGATAATGCTAAAAATGTAGTTATAGGAAATACAAAGTTTACAAAATAATATCGCTACATAAAAATAATGGAAACAAATAACAGGTTACAACAATCACAGCAAAAACATTAAAGTCAATATAAAAGCAAAAGGATATGAGTATGGTGATGGATGAGAGTGTATATGCATATATTGCAGTTATGAAACAAAAGTTAAATATTTTTTTAACCACCTTTTCAAGCATTTAATAGAGGAACAGTTTTTTTGTCAGATGGGAGAGGCTGTTCCATAATTTGGTACCACCGTATCGAATTGAAAATTGACCTCTGCGGGTGAGAAAGGATAAGATAAGGACAAATTAGATTATAATATAGAGTTTGAAGACGGTTTGTGCTGACTAGATCATTAGCCTTCTTTATTATACCAATAGATTTATTTATTTTTATTTTTTTTGCTAATAACCCAGTCCGTATGATCTCCAATTCAAATTCTCATCAACAAGGATTCCCAAAAATCTTGCAGACGGCACTCAAGTCATCTCCACAGACTCTATTATAATTTTAGATGAATCCTTAGAATATACTGAAGATGACAAAATTAGATTTTTTTTTTTTTTTTTTTTTTTTTTTTTTTTTTAATACTTAAAGATAGTTTATTTAATCTAAACCATGCAACTTAGCAGTTAAACCAACATTAGCATCCTTAATCAGTGAACTGAAATTTGAATGAGAGAGAACCAGGGTTTTGTCATCGGCAAACATTATTGGGAGAAAGGATATTTGAGACATTTGACAGGTCATTAATATAGATGAGGAATAATAATAATGGTCCAAGAATAGACGCCTGTGGAACCCCACACAGTAGTCTAGCTTTGTTGGAATAGCAACCATTTATGCAAACAAACTCTTCCATCTGTGATCATTTTTTAACCATTTGTATGAAGTATCATGAAAATCATATTTGTGCAGTTTTTCCAGTCATATATGATGGTTAGCGGTATCAAAAGCCTTTTTGAGAAGTTAATGAAAATACTGCAGGCAAATTAATTTTTTAGAGTGCACAGGTAACTTTGTCAATCAGGTGAACTAAGACCATGTAAGTAGAGTGATTTTTCCAGAAACCATACTGGTATTTATAAAGAATTGAATTGGAATTTAGATGAAAAAGAATCCTTTTGTATATAATTTTTCTAATATTTTTGAAAAACATAGCAAGATAGATATGGGTCTATAGTTATTAAAACAACATGGATCATCTGCTTTAAACAGAGTAATAACTTTGGCAACTTTTAAATCCTCTGGTACAATGCCTGAGACAAAGACAGAGAAAAGATATAGAGAAGTGGTTTCAGTATTGACTGTTTAACCTGTTTAACAAGGAATGGAGAAATATTGTCATGACCAGCCAAAGATAGTTTTAGTTCATCAATTATGTTATATGTAGATTTATATATGTGTAAAAAAGTAACTACAGTAAAGAGTATTGAGAAAATCCCCAGTGAGGGAATCTAATTTATTATTAAAGAGGTTTATATTGAAATTGATCCTAAAATACCCTCATCGCTTATCAAATCAAGATCAATCAAAATGGTTTCAGAGAGATCATCCCTTATTTTAAATTCATAGTCATCATATATAAACCGAGATACTCCGCCTCCAGATCTATTCTGTCTTCCACAGTGTTACCGAATTGTATTTAGGTAATTCAAAGATTTCTTTAGAGACCTCTGTTAGCCATGTTTCTGATAAAGCAGTAAAAGAAAATGTGTGTTTCAGTGAAGATAAATAATGGATAAATCTATTGTAGTTGCTAGGAAGACTTCTTGTATTCAGACGAAGGTGGAAGATATATTAGGAGGTATAAAAACACAAAGGTCATTAAACTGAGATTCATTCTAATAACCACAGAGATTAGATGCATCAAATGATGAAAGAAAATTATGGAAGGATCAAAGGGGTTAAAGGTCTGGTCCATAAAATCGGATTTTTTTTTTTTGTGTGTGATCCATAGTGTGTGTAAAAAAATGTAAAACTGATGAGTGAACTGTCTGAACTGTCTAAATTGCTAATGCTGGAGGTTATTTGGTCAAATTGAGCATTGGTCTTCCTTTTGTCGTGGTGGGTTTTGGGTGGGTGGATGAACAATAAGTTTTGTTGTATCTCAAATATGCGATGTCACCTCTCTCACGAGCGGCCTTCATCGCTGGGAGCAGTTCCTTCTGCTTTTGTCAGACCCCCCCCCTCAGGTTTTTAGCTTTATATAAGAACATAAAGTTTGTCCTTCAACCGCAGAAATCTGACTACAATGGCTCGGGGCTTTTCTGATGCTGTTGTTGACTTTCCAGTCCAGTTCTATTTTCAAGTGATCCAGTTGTAGTTTTTCACTGAATAGTTGCCTCATTTTTTTCTTCAGATTCAGACACCTTTTCTTTTCCAGAATCCATAATGCCCTCCACAACAATATTATGACGTCTTGACTGGTCCTCCAGACATTCTGACTTGTCTGAGATTGAGGTCAAGCTTTTGCAAATTGTGTCCAAATCTGCCTTAGTTCCCACTGCAGTTCTTGGACCAAGTTTTACATGAGAATTTAAAATCATCAAAATCCTTTTGAGTCATTTCTAGACTCACTTTGAGATCATAGACTTGCTTTGACAGATCATCAATCCTCCTGTTTGAGGAATCAACTATGATCTGTACACAAGTCTTGAAGCTTTTTTCCTGTTGTTCAAGCAAAGTTTTGTAGAAATCCTTTTTCTGGTCCAACAATTCACACACTTTGAGCCATTGTGACAGATTCCTCAGTGGTGTTGTTAGAAGCTTTGGGTGGCGTGGTTTGATCTTCAAGGCCTTTTAGGCCCAAAGTTTAGTAGTATAGGGCCAGAAACCTCCACATTATCCCAATAATGTCCACAATTTAGCTGCAAATAGTTGGTGAGACTCTTCTTACTTCAATCAGCAACAGAGTTTCTGAGTATTACGCAGGATTCCTCAGATTATTGTTGGATAGAAAACCAGCCACAGGCACGCATGCAGCTCAACAGCTCCACAGCAGGCGGCCATACTTAAGGCTTTGCTGTTATCATTGACAGGTTTTTTTTTTTTTTAATACAGCTGTTAACAGTTGCTTAGATTCATGTTCTGTGGCATTGTTACTTCATTTACATCAGTAATGTATAAATTTGCAAGTAACTTCCTTGACCTGTAAATGTGTTCTCAATTTCTGTACTTATGCACTGTGGGTGCTTGCGCAACCGAGGACTCGCGTTATCCCCAGGAAATAACGTTTGTGTTATTTAAGTTTCTGGGCCAGCCTCGTGTAAACCGACAAACAAAAGCAAATATTTACAGGAAACTATGTTGAGCACACGCGGAAGGTAGAGGTCTAAAACTGTATGTACATTGTGATATCAGCCAAAATAGGATCTGTCCTGCCGAGCTTTTTCAGCACAGTAAACCTGAAGAGCGTATTAGTTTGACTTGGGCTACAGTCACTAGCACCAGGTCTTGTGCACACTGATCGTGTTTCGGGCTCGAAAGCAAACACTATTCCTTTTACATCTACAAATCTGTGAAATATTGATCAGTCTGGTGATTACCTCCCAAGATCACATTTCTTTACCGTCACGCCAACAAGGTTTTGTGATCTTTGGTAAAAATTCTTCTTTGCCGACACTCACGAGTTCGACTTGTTTGTTTACCTCTTGGCCTGCTTTATCCCCATGGATATAACGCTCTCTCCAATGTAAGCATCAGGTGTAAACACACAAACAGAAGGAAACTAAGTAAACACCTCTGCACAAAACCTGTATAATCACGTATGTTACCGAAATTAACAATCTAAATAGGATCTGACCTCAGTAAAACAACATTCAGAATTCAATTCAATACAACATTCAGCCCATGTGTATTTTTGGTTTGGTTGTGGTTGAGTTGCTTTGTCAAGGTGTTGTATTGAAGATTGGCAGTGAGCTCAGACCTCAGCGTACACCCTATTTTATTTGGTCAGAGAATAGAAGTTTTGAGTTTGTTTAATTTTTAATCAAATAATCAAAAGTATTAAACCACTTTGATAACTATATGGTCACATTGCTGTTATTGTGTATAAAGCTTGTTTATGTCCCATTTCTGAAATGTGATTGTAGATGTAGAAAGACTCAAAGTTCTCTGTTAAATTTAAGTGGACAGAAAAATCCCTGTGAAAATCAACTCTTCGAAACGAATTAACTGCTGTTGATGAGTTTCGATTTACCCTTTTAAATTTTTGGACTGTAACAGTTTGATTAGGCCTCCTGGATGGTTGATGGCTTGGTCAGGTACCTGTCTTTAAACAGCATCACTGCAACAATTGGAACCTAATCTAGTCCCACATCCGCAACAATACTGATCATCTTTTGGACCAAACTTCCACTATTCTGTGATAGACTGATTAGTCGAGCACTGCCCATTTAGGTGGCATTTAAATACTGTTACACTAAACTGCACCCAGTTTGTGATCTTTGATGAAACTCTGCTTGACTTATGTTGGACTCGGGCTCCTGCTAGTACAAAGCCAATATGTGTAAGCCCCCAGTCCTGCGTGTTCTTTTAATGAGGCAATAGCAGAAGATGTCAGTCTTCAAGATGTTTATTTAACAGCCGCAGAATAATCAGTGTTGCAGAGCTCTGGGTCCAGACTATGTTTCCCTGACCGCAACAGAGTATGTGTCAGTTCACGAAGTCTGACCTCCTGACTCTCCCTGACCCAGTCTTCTTATAGTACAGGAACCAAAAAGTAACGTGTGGTGACGTGTCCTTTGTTGTTTGGTCGAGGTGGTGGTTGTCTTCCTTCACACCCTGGAGTTCTTGCGACAGCAGTTTGTTCCTGTTTATGACTCAAAGAACAACAGTATGTGACCCCAAAAGTCACAGACCTCCCCCTGTGACCTTTTGGTTTGGCCCAGCAGTGTCATTCTCATTCACAAACACAGCCTTTTGTCTACACCTTAGGATTAATAGTTGATAATACGACTTTATATATAAGTAATATGATATGGCATACCTACATGTTGTATTATTGTGAACATAGCCTAGCACAGAATAGCACACTTACCCGACAAGTTTGATTAGTTTTCTTACCTTTTGGCTTACTTTATCCTCTGGATATAACGCTCTGTTATATAAAGTATGGAGGCAGCCTTCTGTAAACGGACATAAGCACACTTTCACCTTACGGAGTGGTCTAGATAGGATCTGTCCCCAGGGGAAACGCTCTTCAGAACTGCCCATGTGAAGCTCTGTTAATGCTGTGTTGGCTTGTCATATAGAGCGCCATAATGAGCTGAACAGTTGATTTAGGTGACCAGGGCGTGTTGCAGAAGTGTTCAATCAAATCACGTGGTCTTCTTCAGCAGTTTGAGTGTGCAGCCTTGTGGCACTTGGAATGGGAAAGTAAGAGAGTGTTGAGGCACTTATTCTCAATGGATTTTCCATGATCCACTAAATATGTGTATGTTATACGTATGTGTTGAATTGATATATGTACTTTACAACCTAAAAGGCAGATTGACTCAGGTTCTGTCTAATCACAAACATGAGTTGTTTTAGCTTTTTTCCACCATCCACCCACCCATCCATCACACAGAGAGACAGACAGAAACAAAGACCATTCACGCTCTCATTCACACCTAAGGGCAATTTGTAGAAGCACTGATTAACATGTCTTTGGGTGGTGGGGGGAAGCCGGAGCACCCGGAGAGAACCCAGGCAGGCACATGGAGAACATGCAAAACCCCGCACAGAAAGGCCCGGATTCGAACCCAGAACCTTTTTTTTTTTTTTTTTTTTTTTAAAAGGATCATATCTTTTCTTATTAAAATGTTAAAACAGCCGACAATTCCCGTGGGATTCACTTACTTTTTCACTCGTTGCATCTGCTGCACTTTTTAAATATAGCAAACAGCAGCCACGTAAGAAAAATCAAATCTGTTAGTAACTGCACTTAAAATAGGGGACACAGAACTTGAAATTATTTTTTTTATCTATCTAATTTTTTATTGTATACGTGTTTGTAAAATATTTTTTTTTCTCATTGTGTGCACCTTTTTTTCCCCCAACTTTGTTTTTATGCTGCTGGGACGACTTAAAATTTCCCCACAGTGGGATTAATATAATGATAATAAACATTTGTTTCCAATTTAGGGGGAGTGTGTGTGTGTGTGTGTGTGTGTGTGTGTGTGTGTGTGTGTGTGTGTGTGTGGGGAGGGGGGTGGTACCCAGGAAACTACGATTCAGTTTAAAGAATAACTTTACAACACGTTGTCATCACCTCTCCCATGTTTTCTAGCCCGCACAAGCGCAGCGACCGTAGTGTAGTTTCACGTGGGCTCCTCCGCTCTCGCTTTCAGGGCGGCGACGCCAGTGCGAAGTCAAACAAACTTACGTACGAGCCAGCGCGTCCCGCCGCGCTCATTGGTCCGCGGAGCGGCGACTCGGCTACGTCAGCAGCGTCCCATTCGCTATAACACGAGGCAGCACGTTGAGCTGTCGGCGCTACGGCTTTGTCGTAACTTACTCACATTGCCACACTTACAAACACGTTAGTTTGTTACTTGTGGCTGAAAGGCAGCTGCGATGGACCACATTAAGGATGGATGGTTTACGGAGTCGTGCACGCTATGGCCGGGGCAAGCCATGAGCCTCCAGGTGGAAGAGGTCCTGTACCACAAGAAGTCCCAATTTCAGGATGTTATGGTTTTCAAGAGGTGAGTACTTTCAGTTCCATAACTTGGCTAATGTTGCTTCGCTATTAGCTCCAGTGTATTAGCACTGAATGAGCAACTCGAGGCTCGTTTCTTCAGCTGCAGAGGAACACGTGAGTTTTCCCATTTTGCCTCAGATCAGTAGGCGACGTAAGTAAGAATAACATAAACATGAATGGCTGTTTGTTTGTTTTTTATTTTTTTTTTTTATTATTATTATTTATTTATTTTTTTATGAATGGTAGCAAACATGTGCCACACATCTGCCTCTTTTTCGGGTTATGTAAACAGTAGCTTCAGGGTGTATTCGCTTTCAATTGTGCCTCATATTTTGCTGTGACACCCCCTTTCAGTAAAACCTACGGGAACGTCCTGGTGCTGGATGGAGTGATCCAGTGCACGGAGAGAGATGAGTTTGCCTATCAGGAGATGATCGCCAACCTGCCCCTGTGCAGCCATCCCTGCCCTAAGAAGGTATCACTGACATCCTGGGAAGTTTCTGGGAAGCTGCAGTATGAACACATCCAGGATGAGTCGTGTTTCCTGTCTTGACAGTCAGCATTGGGTTTCTTTTTTTTTTTTTCTTCTTTTTGTTTTACAGGTCCTGATTATTGGAGGTGGAGACGGCGGTGTGCTCAGGGAGGTGGCGAAGAATCAGCTGGTGGAGTCTGTGATTCTGTGTGAGATAGATGAGGTCGGAACAGCGATGCCGATTATGCTTTTAGCTTCTCGTATCAATGTTTTTCCAAGTAACGCCAGCTCACGTCGGTGTCGATGTTGTCTGCTTTGTAGGACGTCATTAACGTATCGAAGAAGTACCTCCCGGGGATGGCCCAAGGCTTTTTCAGTCCCAAGCTCACCCTCCATATTGGAGACGGCTTTGAATTCATGAAGCAGAACCAGGATGCCTTTGACATCATCATAACAGATTCCTCAGACCCAGTTGGTAGGTTTCTTCTTTTTTTTTTTTTTTTTTTTTTAATTGTTACAGTTGCCTTGGCTCCATTTGTTTGGAGGCAATCCCATTCTGAAATCTGCTTTTGTTGCAGGACCTGCTGAGAGTTTGTTCAAGGAGTCTTACTACCAGCTGATGAAGGCAGCGTTGACAAGCGGTGGAATTCTTTGTTCCCAGGGTGAGCCTATGGTTTTGCAATAAAAGTAAAAAAAAAAAAAAAAAAAAAATGCTGATGAGTAAAATGAATAAAATGCAGATTTAAGTCAAAGTCATAACTGTGCTACTAAATGATAATTTCCACATGAATTTCAAACACTGATTGTTATTTTTGCGTCATTTATGTACTCCTTTTGGAAATGTTATGTTCCCATTTATATACTCAGTCCTCCAGCTTCTTTAGGATGGAACAGTTGCAACAAAAAGTAGTCAGGAGATGAACATGCTCTTGTGTCAATTTGACAGGAGAGTGTCAGTGGCTCCATTTGGAGTTGATAAAGGAGATGCGAACCTTCTGCAAGACCCTATTCCCTGTGGTGGACTATGCCTACAGCACCATCCCCACTTATCCCAGCGGCCAAATTGGATTCATGCTCTGCAGTAAAAACCCTGTAAGCGCACTTGTCATTCTCCATTTGTCATCCACCGAACACTTGATTGTTGTTCGATTGCCTATAAACTGCACCAGCTTGTTGTAAAACCGTTCCTCACAGCAAAATAACTTGTCCACTTTTCCTCTGTGATCAGTAATGTATGTCAAGTTACTCAAGTTCCTCTTCACTTTCTGATTAGGAAACAAATTTCAAGGAACCAGTGAAAGCACTGTCAAAAGAGGAAATGGAAAGTATGAACCTTAAATATTACAACCCTGAAATTCACAAAGCATCGTTTGTCCTCCCCGAGTTTGCAAGAAAGGTAAAGTTGTGTGTAATTCATTTTTGATATTTGATTCGCATACATCACACAGGTGAGAGCATTTTAAAACGTTTCGCTCTTTCTGCTGGACTATTGACAGGTTCTCAGTGAAGCATGACCTGCAACAACAGACCGCCATGTTCATCCCTGTACCTGGCCCTCAGACCACAGATACACCATCTTGTTCTCCACCTCCTCGACTTAGTTCAGCATCACCCAAGAGAGTAACCAAGCGGTAGGAACTTGCTGAGTTATTCAGAGAAAATGTTCGTTCAATTCAGTGTTTCCTTCCTTCAGTCTTACACGCTCTTGGTGTTTTATTTATTTGTCTGACGTACACAGTACTGCATTTCTACTCTGTAATTGTCTTATCAGCGTTTTGTGAAGAGCAGTTTGATGGGCCGGGCTGAGCGGGAAGAGCATTGTCATCAAACCTGACCTCATTCTCAAACAGTATACTGTTTATTTGATTCACTGTATCCTCACAATTTGCAATATATTACATACCATATAGAGTGTATACTGTATATATGTAATGTATTGCTGCACATTTATTCATAATGTTCAATATCAGTTTGTGATCATAGGAAAATACGCAGCTGCCATCAGTCATGACTGTGTATTCATAATGCAGATGTTTCTGCGACATGAACCCTATAGTGCCTGAAATTGGTTGTGTGTTGTTGAAAAAAGAAAAGTTGTTCTGCATCTATCATAATGAACCAGGCAAATTATCCCTTTAAAATATCACCAACTTACAATTAAATAAATCTAACTGATGTTTCACTGCCAATTTGATATGAAAGACATGTTAGGGTCTTAGAATAAGTACAAATGAAGTTGTAATCGAGCTTTGCAACGCAAGAAATGTCTTTTTAAGATGTGAATTCATTATGCAATCATAACTCTTAGTATTGGGTACTGACCACTGGTAGTAAGTTTGAACTACAGGATGCTGTTGATTTTTCTCCCAATGAAGATCTGATGTTTCAGTGTGGTTTATTTTTTTTGTCGATCTAAAGTCAAATATCGGAAGTTTGACTTATTTGTTAGTTCAATCCACATTGAATCTTTGTTGAGACGTAGGATCATACCCGAGCAATGAATTTGTGTTTTTATAAGAATTATGAGCTGTAATAAATTGGTAACACAAAATGGATATTTGTAATCTGTGTGCATACGTTTCTTTACTTTACACAAAGACACGCAATGAAACCAAGACACAAGACTTTGCTTTATGTCTTTTTGCAGTTGGTTTTTTTTTTTTTTTTTTTTTTTTTTTCTGAGGGAGTGGTTATTTGATAGCATGAAAAATTATTCTGTGCTTGTTTCTCTCTTGCTGCTGGATAATGAAAAAAGTGGCAGCTTTTCCAAGGTCTCTATTCAACAGTCCAAAACCTGTCTGAAAATTTGGAGCTAATCGTCACCTTGTTTTAGTATCACTTTCCAACCAAATGCACCTTTTAATGTTGTTTTTCAGCTCCTGCTCACTGCAAATGATTAAATACAGTCTTGTAGGGGCTGGTGTGAGCAATGGTGTGGTCTGATCTGAGCGTAGTTTCAATATTCAGGCACAAGGTGGCAGTCTTGAATGTGTTATATTTAGGTCAGTCTCGGCCCTTTTAATGCAAAAAGAATTACTCCATTTAAATTATACAGTTCGGATTATTTGAACTAAAAGCCCCTTGGTGGCAATAAATTGTTTCGTTTTTTTTTGCGGTTTCAAGTGTGTGCAGCACTGTTGCTGTTCAGTTGCATCAACCCAAATTATTGTTGCGCAAGACCTCTGTCCTCACTGGTTTTCTACTGAACTGACGTGCATACAACAGGGCCGTGCCTTATTGTCATACTTGCTTCACAGTGCGTTATGGTGGCTGGACTTTTAGCTGCACTAGAAGGTTGCTGGAGTTCATTCTGTATTATAGGAAATGAAGCATAACTGTCACATTAAACAATTATCCATTCATATTTAATAAGATGTTTGTGTATTTTAATGATAAAAGGAGTACTGCAGAAAGAGAACTTGGTGCACAACGTTTAAAATGTTTCCTGTGTCGTGAAATAGACAGATATGCCCAGATGTTCAGACTCATCTGTTGATTAGATAACAGTAATCCAGTCTTCAGATGATCT